>NC_088902.1:5580000-5890000 GCF_037157495.1 Lathamus discolor
TCCCCCCGCCCCGGGCCCGCTTGGGCCCCCCCTTCCCGGCCTGCGCCGCCGCCACGGGCCCGAGCGCTCCCGCCGCGCCGCCCCGGGACCCCCGCGCCAGACTGAGCCAGCCGAGCCCCGAGCCGGCCAGGCGGCCCAAGCCCCACCACGTGACCCCGCTCCTCCCCTGCGTCGCCTAGCGCGGCGGAAGGGGGGGGCCGCGCCGGCGCCGCCGAGGCGGAAGCGGCGGGGCTAAGGCCGGGGCCCCGCGGGCACGGGTTTGTCTTTGCCCTCTCGGCGCTGGCGGCTCCGGGGTCGCTTCACGGCTCGGTACCCGGAGCCCAGGATCCTCCCCGGGGACCCGTGCCCCGCTGGAGCGGCCGGCGAGCCCCCCCCGGCGTGCGTTAAGCGAGCACGGAAGAGGCAGCGTGCGGCCCGGAGCGGAGGGGGAAAGCGAGCGGGAGAGCCCTGGCTGGGCTGAGGGACCTGGGGGCTCAGATGGAGAAGGCTCAGGGGGGACCTGATGGCTCCCTACAGGTGCCTGACAGGAGGATGGAGCCAGGAGGGGCTGGGCTCTGCTCCCAAGGAACCAGGGATGGGACAAGAGGAACCGGCCTCAAGCTGCCCCAGGGCAGGTTTAGATGGAGCTGAGGAACAATTCCTGCCCCAGAGGGTGCTCAGGCATTGGAACAGGCTGCCCAGGGCAGGGCTGCAGGCACCGGCCCTGCAAGTGTTCACACAGCGTGGAGACGAGGCCTCAGTGCCATGGGTTAGGGGTGGCCTTGGCAGTGCTGGGGTAAGGGTTGGACTTGATCATCTTAAAGGGCTTTTCCAACCCAGCTGATTCTATGATCCTGGTGGTTACGCACTTCTCCAGCAAGTTACATCAGTCACCCGCTCAGGACCTCCTGCTCTTGGGGGCTTAATTTGGCCTCTCCCATGGTCAACATTACAGAGACATTCCTCAGTTTTCTTGCAAACACTTTCATATTTTAAAATCATGTTTATTATAAATACACTAAAATCTCAGCAGCTTTCACAGCCTCGTATTCACTGTTACATGAACAGCAGCAGCACAAGCATGAACTCACACCTTGTATGAACATACAGAGTCGAGGGCAGTTGTCAGTCTCCAGATGATCAGCAGAACACACAAAAAGCACATGCAGTCAGAACAATAAAAATCTAATACTCTGATCTCACAGTCCACTGTCTGCTATGGTTAGATTGTAGACAGAGGTGGGAATGAAGAGGCACAGGTGAAAGATGTGTCCCGAGGCATTTAATAGCATGACTTCCCTGAGGATGTGATGGATCTCAGTCCTTGGACAAGAAGTGCCGTGTTTTGGCACCAAGCAGAGCGCACATTGATCAGAGATGGTCCCACATTCATCTTTACAACTACCAAGTAACACCTGCTACACATAAAACCCTAAGAACAGAAATACTGACTGTTTTACTGAGCCTTCCAAAACACAGAAGGAAATTGGTCCCCCAAAACTCCTGAAACCAGCATGAGCCCCATGAAAGCACCCATGGTCCTGGGGCCCCTCTACAATATCAGATCCCCTAGAGAGGGAAAAAGTTTAGGGAGGAAGGGTTAAGATTTTCTGCTTTGCAGAAACTCCAGTGCAACTTTTCTCTGTGAGAGAATGCTGAGCAGCAATAACTGCAGCCAGGACTCGGGGTGCCAGACAACGCTGCAATGGACAGTGAGACAACAAGCTGCCAGCAGCAAAGTGTGAGCAGGCCAGTATTGCTCTTCTGTGTAAAATCCTACATAAAGGAATGCGTGTGTGTGTGCATTTAAGATTCAAGAAATAACATAATCCACTTTCTTCCTTCAGTAAAGCACCATTCTTACTGTCTGCTCACCCCTCTTACTATCTGCTAAAGGAAGATTTTAGTCCCACATGGGGAATGTGTTTCTCTGGCTGCGTTTTCTTCAGGCTTAGAGTGAACTCTAAGGCTGAAGAAGGATGGGACACCCTTCATGGTTTTCTACTCTATTTTAGAGAAGCTAGAGCAAACTGAGCTGAACTGAACTGTTCCAAACTGAACTTTCATAGGCAGCTGTGTGGCAGGAGCTCAGCAGGCAGCCCTGCTCCCAGAGCCACGAGCCTGCCCTGCCTTCATGACACTCCAGCAGTTGATCACAGCTTGTTAAAACAGTGCTGAGAACTTGCCAAAAGGAACTCGGCTCATTCCTAGCTCTTCTGGAGGCTCTGGAGGCCCTGGGTGGGTTGTTTCATCCCACTGGGGCTTGGTTCTCAACTGTGGAACAGAGATAAGCCACTCCAGCATGCTCTGCGTGTATAGATTTGGGAAGGCTTTGGTCTGAGCACCGTGTTTTTCTTTCTCCTGCTAGGATAACTGTAAGTTTCCAAGCATGTGGCCCTTTGATACCCCACAGCCAAGCTAATATTTGGCTACAGCTTCTCATTGTCAGTGTTGTGAGCAAAACACACCTGTGGCAGCGGCGTTGACAGAGCCCTGTGCACCCAGAAACAGCATGTTCAGACCTTGGTGTACATGATTCTCCAGTTCCCAGCTGCACTAACACTCCCCTGTGGGCTAGGCTGGTGATAGGAACAGAGGGAAACTGGAGGCAAGCATGAGCAGAACAAGGCCTCTAAAAGGCCACCTATTTACTGCCAGGGAACTTTGGGGAAGTCGAAGGATTCTCAGCTCAGCAATGCCACTTATCCCCACAAGGGATATTCCCTAGGATTTTAGGATAACACACAAAAGAAGGAGGAAATGTGTGACACACTTAAAATGCCCCATGCACCTGCTCTGTTAAGGCAAAGATCTCCAATATGCTGTTGGTGAAGTGTCTCCTGCTTCTATTGCCTTTTAAAACCATGAAGGTTTAAAACCATTTAGGTTTCCTTCGTGCTATGTGATTTGAATAACTTCTTTCTGAAGGGGCAGGAATTACCTTTTAAGCTCCAGTAACAGAAGCCAGCATTTCTTCTACAGTTTGAACTGAGTGTTCAGAAACAGGGTGCACATCCCCTGCTTCTGAAGTCTGCAATTTTCCTTTTGTGTGATCTAAAGATCAGTTAACTCTGCAAAGAATCACCACTTACAACTCCATTTGCCCAGAGGTTCACCAGGAGATGCTCTACTTCATTTCCTTGAATAAACATTTGATAAGAACAGTTGATAAGAATAAAAGAGGAATGACTGAATGCCACCAAACATCAGCAGTAAAATGCATCAGTTCTCAGAGGTCATTTGCAACATACCTAAATGGAGCAGTGACTCAGAAGGCAAGCATTCCTTCTAAGCAGTGCAGAGGCTGCACCAGACAGCAGGACATGGAATCTGGGAGTTCAGGCACTGCTTCCCTCACCTGCCTGTCAACTGAGTCACTTAATTTTGGACAACATTTAAATACCAGCCTGCATCTCCAAGGCAGCCAGCAGCAGACAAAACACTACCAGCACAGCACAACTATTTCCCTGCCACTCTCAGATGTTACAAAAGATGCTTGTGTCTCCACTCATACTGACGTGATGGAGTGCTGCAGTTGAGTTTTGATTAATAATCCATACAGAAACCTCTGAGGAACAGGACCTTACAGAGCACAGCAAGAGGCTGGAGCTGCCCTTACTACCCCTTTGGAAGTGTGTTTCACAGAACACTGCTCAGTCACCTCTGATGTCCCCACCAACACCAACAGGCAGCCCCAGCAGAGGCACTGCTGCTCATACAGTGATGCAAGTTGCAGTGCTTGGGAAGGCACAGGGCTGGGAGGTAGGAAGCATGTTTGCCAAACAGCTTTCCAAACATATCCATACTGGCTGTCCGCATGATTACTGTTCAGGACAGCCTTGTTTTTAACACATGTGACTGCTGCATCTGAAGCATCTTTGCTTTTCACAAGCTGCAGCTTTACTCAAAGAGCAAACACTTGCTTTTCTGTTTTGATTCAGGGAATTCAATCCACCTGAACTGACTGCTTTTACAGAGACTTCACAGGACACTACATTCAGAACAGACTGATCCTAGGCAGGATCACATGAAACGTTTTGTGTTTAAAGTAACAAAATGGAGACCAGAACCTGAATCACAAGCTGCTTTGGTGCTCCAGGAAAGTGCTTAGTGACCATTTGTGCTCCAGCATTGCTGCCTTGACCACACAGGGAGCCAATTTGTAATATTGCTGGAGCAGTTTGGCACAGGCAACTGCAGTGTTCCAGGCTTCATAGCGGTACCGGCTGGCTGGTCCCACTACTGACACTTCTGCTGTGTTGGGCTGTGGGTCTCTGCAGCTGATCTGGAGCAGGAAAGTGCTTGACCTCTAACAACAGAGCCGGTTGTGCTGTTCAGCCACAGTACTATTTCCAAACAGTGCTGCTAAGGCTGAGCACTTTACACCTCTAAGCAGATGTTCTATTATCTTCCTTCCCGTTTGCCACTGCGTGTAAGAGGAGGCAGCGGATGGGAAGGCAGTGGCCCTAACGGAACTCTAGGAGTTACCGGAAGCTCTTTGCAGTCAAGCAGAACTCAGACTTCAGGCTGCAGGGGATACAGCGACCCATTCCAGAAAGTCCAGAACTCAAGAACCCAGACAATTTCTGTTTTTCCCAACCATTGACCTGACAGTTACCATTAAGCTGGTGCTCTCAGGAAAGCAGAACTGTGCCCAGCTGCAGCTGCCCGGATGCAAAACCAGTGCTGTCTGGAGGTATGAGTAGATTAATAAATAGGAAGTAGATCAATATACTTAGAGGCACTTCATTTTCTAGATTTTTTTTGAAGAACCATTTTTAAAATATACCTTAATGTTAGTATCTGTAATACCTTAATAGTACCTTATAATAACATACCATATTTGTAATACCTTAATATTTGTAATTCATCTTGAAATGAACCACTATCAATATAAAATCTGTGGGGCTCTCAGATTCGCTCTACTCACTTCTTTCACACATTCCAACCCCACTATTTCAGCTGCAGGCAGCTCCTACCCTCTGCAGCTCAGCTTGACTCCACCTGGCAGCATCTTTTGTCACAAGAAACAGTCCACTGCAAAAAGTGGAGACAAGGCACACCCACACCAGGACTGCACTGCCCAGGTGTACTATGGAGACACAACAGATAGAAAAAGAAATCACTTTAAAACACGAACGCCCACAAACCCATCCTAGTTTCCTCCTTGTCATCTAACAAGACGTAAAGAGCCCCAAGAGCGCAGCTCCTCTCTCTTGATGGGAAACCTGAGCTTGTGCCCTCGAATGCATAGAACGCATTGGCACTGAAAAGTGTCACAGTTTTTCAAAGTGCTTCTCACCTCCTAAAGAAGTCTTCCACCAGCTTGTCAAATTTCTGCGAGGAATTCTGCTTTAGGACATTCAGGGGAGTGAGTAAATACTGCTCTGCAAGTCCAGTTGGAAAGTGCTCATCGGAAACAGGCGCCTGGCTGACAGCGCTAGGTGCCCTGGGTACTCCTGGCTGTTCTCCACTCTGCTCTTCCTTCCCTTTCTCCTTGTCCATGTGACAAGCGCAACCTTCTGTCAAGCAGCAAGCGGACTCACAGCAGTTCTGCTGAGGAACCTCGAAACCTCTGAACTCTTCAGATTTCTCAGGGTATTTCTCTAGGGACTCATAAACAACTCCTCTGGGCACAGAATGACATACAGCTCTCTTCAAGAGACACTTGGGTTCCTGCCCATTCCTTTTGCTTTGCTGCTGTACAGATTCCTGCACAGGTTTTAGGACTCTGAAGTCAGGAAGTGCCTGGGGAGCAGAACTTAGGTATTCTTGAAAGTAAGCCTGGCACATGCCGCCCTTCACAATTGGGATGACTGAGCAAGGTTTCAGCCACTTCACAAACTCACACAGCTCCGAAAAGGACGAGTGATCCGAGTACGGAATGGGGTGGATGTTGGGATGCGTGACCTTCACGGGCCTGCCGGTGGGGAGGATGGCAATGGTAGGGTGCAGCGTGTTCCAGCTGACGAGGGTATCCCAGCGGATCTCAGCGACATCCACAGCACGAATCCAGCCAGCGCCCTCCTCAGTGGTGAACACATCGGGCAGCTCCAGCAGCCGCATCTGCTCCAGGCGCCAGGGGCTCACCACCACCCAGGTGCTGAACTCCACTGCCAGGTCCACCAGCAGCATCTCCTTGCCCAGGCTGTACACACCTGCAAAGGAAAGCCATGAGCAGCACACCAAGGATGGAGGGAGGTGAGCGCACCGCAGCGGGAGGCAGCACTCACCGATAACGACTTGGTGCCGGGGGTGCTTGCGGATGATGCGCGCAGCCTGGTGCGTGGCGTGCTGCCGCGAGGGCAGGGACCGCTGCGGGTTGCAGTGGGTGTTGTCCAGGTACAGGCGGTCAATGTGGCGGCCCCTCAGCACCGGCTCGCCCTGCATGGTACTGCTGTAGCGGAAGTCCCCTGCAGGGACAGGGCTGTCAGGGCGGGCCGGGGGCCGCGGCGAGGGCCGCGGGAGGCCGCCCCGTACCTGTGTAGAGGATGGTGCCGAAGGCGCCCTCGAAGAGGAACATGACGGAGCCGGGGCAGTGATTGGAGTCGAGCAGGGTCACCGTCACCTCCTCGCCCAGGATATGGCTCTGACCCACCTCCAGGGGCCGGATCCAGCACGCCGGCACCTGCGGGGACCGGGCGATGAGGGGAAGGGCCCGGGCCGGGCGGCGAGGGCAGGGCCGGGGCCCACGTACCTGCAGGCGGCGGTGCAGGAGGCGGGCGGTGAGCGGCGAGCAGTACAGGGGCCGGTTCCAGGTGCTGGAGAGCCCCACGGTGTGGTCCGAGTGCAGGTGCGAGAGGAAGAAGAGGCGGGCGGCGCCGGCCCTGCGCACGCTCCAGAAGTCCACGGCGAGGGGCGTCCCGGGGATCACCATCCCGCTCATGGCCGGGCCGCGGCCCCCCGCTTCCCGCCGAATCCGGCTGGGCGGAGCCGCGCAGGCGCAGAGGAGGGCGAAGAGGCGGGGCGAGGGGTGCGTGCGCAGCGAGGGGCAGCGCGGGGACGGAGCGGGGCCCGCGGCCGGGCCATGCCGTACCTGGGCGGCGAGGAGGTGGTGCGGGAGCTGCGGCGGGCGCTGTCCAATCCGCACGTGCAGGCGGACCGGGTGCGGTACCGCAACGCCGTCCTGCGGGTTATCCGGTAAGGCGGGCGGCGGCAGGGAGGGTGCGGGGCTGGGGCGGGCCGCGCTGAGCCGTGTCTCCGCCGCAGGCACATGGCGCAGGGCGTGGACGTGTCGGGGCTGTTCCCGGAGATGGTGAAGGCCAGCGCGGTGCCGGACGTGGTGCAGAAGAAGCTGGTGTCGCTGTACGTGCGGGCGCAGGCCCCGCGGCAGCCGCAGCTGGCGCTGCTGGCGATCAACACCCTGCGCAAGGACTGCGCCCACCCCAGCCCCGCTGTCAGGGGGCTCGCCCTCCGCAGCATGTGCGGCCTCAGGTAGGGTGGGAGGGAGCAGGGGGGTTGGCCGCGATGCGGAGGGGGACCGTGTCCCGCTGTGATGCCCTCCCTTCCTCCCTCCCGCAGGATGCCCGGCATCCAGGAGTACCTGCAGCAGCCGCTCCTGAGCGGCCTGCGGGATAAAGCCTCCTACGTGCGGAGAGTGGCGGTGCTGGGCTGCGCCAAGATGCTGAAGCTGCAGGGGGACTGCGAAGTGGGTGAGTGGGGTCAGGGCTCTGCAGTGGGGAGGGAGCTCAGCAGGAGGAGGGGGTGACCTGCGGGACCTGGGGGTTGTGCAGGCCTGTGCTGGGCTTGCTGTCGCTGGGTTGTGGTAGTGGTACAATAGAGGGACCGGGGAAAGAAGGACGATAAGCAGGCTGTCAGTGCAGATCGGACTGGTAATGGAACACCAAGCACTGTGAGGCTCTTTGTTGGAGTGCCTGTTTCATACCTGCTTTTGTAGGGCCTCCTGCCATGCACGGGTGCTGTCCGTCATGCTTTCCATTCCAGGAAACTGGTGGAATCATCATCCCTGGAACTGTTCACAAAACGTGTAGATGAGGCCCTCAGACATATGCTTTAGCAGTGGACTTGGCAGTCCTGGGGTAATGGTTGGACTTGATCTTAAAGGTCATTTCCAACCTGTTTGATTTTATGGTTCCATGATTCCGTGGCCATTCCCAGAGTCTCTGATGGGCTGGGCACCATTCCCACATCCACAGCCCTTCAGGGAGAAGCTGTTGCAGGCGTTACTGCAGAGCTGGAAGTTTTGTTGGCTGCTTCTCGCAGTTCAAGCTGTATCGTTTGTTGTTGCTAAGTGCCTATAAATAGTGATTGAATTGCAGCATGACAACAGAATCTGATGGAAGGACCTCTGCTGCCTTGCAGATGGTGCTTTGGTGAATGAGCTGTACAGTTTGCTTCGTGACCCGGATCCTATTGTAGTCGTGAATTGTCTGAGGGCATTAGAAGAGATCTTGAAGAAGGAGGGAGGAGTTGTCATCAACAAACCCATCGCCCATCATCTCCTCAACAGGTTGGTTTTCTTTGCTCTTAAGATGGTGCTGGAAGCTTCATTCTTATTCTTGCTTTTTGTATGCTAGCAGAGCTCCTGTCAGAACTTGAAGGGCAGAGTCAGGCACCCAAAGAGGGAAGTGCCCATCCTAAGAGACACTAAATAGGTTTTTGCTAAGGTTTGAAGAGAAATCTGAGCTGCCTTGCTTTTCCAGGGAGTCTGTGCTTCAGGTTTGCTGGTTTAGTTTTGATCTGTAGGTTAATAGAGTCATAGAATGGTTAGCATTGGAAAGGACATTAAGATCATCTAGTTCCAACCCCCTGCCATAGGCAGGGATGCCCCAGGCTCTGTCCAGCCTGGCCTTGAACACTGCTAGGGATGGAGCACTTACCACTTCTTTGGGCAACTTAATCTGGTTCAGTTTTTTGGTAACAGTACACAGGTATGTTCTGCTGTGTCTCTCCCAATCCTTTGAAAGATACATAACTTATCCATTGCTGGAGAGATTAACTTTTTTGCAGGTAATTATGGAATTACAAAATAGTTAGGGTTGGAAAGGACCTTAAGATCATCCAGTTCCAACCCCCCTGCCATGGGAATTCTGCATGATCTGGCAGAAGAGCAGTATTGCTCTGCCCAGGGTTCTTGTCAGTGTTGCTGTCTAGCTTAGAGTACCAGAAAAAGTGTACATGAGTGATCCTAATTATGCCTGTGTGCATAAACTGGTTCTCTTGAGAAAAAAATGTGATACCTGCTTCTGAAGCACAGCATTTGGCTTGGAACAGACACTGTAAGGATCTCAGGCCTCTGCTCTGCACAGTGCAGATCTCTGTGCTTCTTGCCTCCTGCAAACTGTGTTTGTTCTCTTGGCAGGATGGCAGATCTGGATCAGTGGGGGCAGAGCGAGGTGCTCACCTTCCTGCTGCGCTACAGACCCCGCACTGAGGAGGAGCTCTTTGACATACTCAATTTACTGGATGGCTGTCTCAAAAGCAGCAGCCCCAGCGTTGTGATGGCAGCCACCAAGCTTTTCCTAGTGCTGGCCAGGGATTACCCACACGTGCAGGCAGATGTTCTGGTGAGGGTGAAGGGCCCGCTGCTGTCTGCCTGCACCTCTGAAAGCAGAGAGCTCTGCTTCACTGCGCTGTGCCACGTGCGTCAGATCCTTCGTAGCCTTCCTGGCCATTTCAGCAGCCACTACAAAAAGTTCTTCTGTTCGTATTCAGAGCCCCACTACATCAAATGCCAGAAGATGGATGTGTTGTGTGAGCTGGTGAATGATGAAAATGTACAGCAAGTGCTGGAGGAGCTGAAGAGCTACTGCACTGATGTATCGATAGAGCTTGCCCAAGGGGCAGTCTTTGCCATAGGTGAGTGCTGTGTCCTGCCTTGGGAGCAGCTGCAGCCCTAGAACTTTAAGGTGGGCTGGTCTCTGCTGAGTGTCCTAGCATTGAATTGTTTCATAGTGTCTTTGAACCTTGTTCAGATATCTGTGCTCTGATATTTAAGGTACTCTAAAGAAATGGTGCATTTCATCTTATTAATCAGTCCTATGGTGTTGAATGAAACTGTAGTGAGTAGAGGAGCTGCTCTAATAACTGCTTGTTCTTTAGGTTATGATGGAGGCAGAGGTAAGATGATTTGGGGCACTTTAGTTTTGGTTGTGTAAGCTTTAAAACTGGGGAGTTTCTGTAGTAGTCATAGGGAGAAAGCCAGGGATGCTAAAATCCTTTCTTACGTTACATTTAAGAAAACTTCAGAGTTCTGGGGCATGGCTTCAGAAAAAGGAACGTATCCCTTGTGTGGAAAACAAGCTTGATTGACTTCACTTTCAGAATCTGTAGTCAAAAAGAGAAAGCCTGTTGCTTTAAAGTGAGTTTGTGACGGAGAGTTGGGCTCATGGTTCCTATTTCACTCTGAAAGGTGGAATTTGGTGTCTGTGCAGGCAATATTGCTAGGACATACACGGAACAGTGTGTGGGGATTCTGACAGAGCTCCTGAGGCTTCAGCAGGAACATATCACTTCAGGTAACATCTGCATGTTGTTTGCCTGGCTGATGTTTCCAGGAACGGTGTTGCTGGGGCTTGTGATCACAAACTCGAGGCTTTCAAAGGCATTTGGCTTTTAATTGGCATCTTCCTGGTGGAGCTGAGGATGTCTGGTGTGACCGGACACTGTAGTTTTTCCTTCCTTTGTGGGGGTCATAGCTGTGTTCATGGGCTGATGGGGAGGATCCTTTCTGGCTGCCACTTGCTGACATGGGGAGTGAGGGACTCACTCAGCAGAGGCATTTTAGTGACTGCTTGAGGGCCAAGATGAATAGATATTTTAACTCCTTGTGACTTCTGTCCCTCATAGAGTCATAGAATAGTTAGGGTTGGAAAGGACCTTAAGATCATCCAGTTCCAACCCCCTGCCATGCCTCACACTAAACCATGTCACCCAATTCTCTGTCCAACCTGGCCTTGAACACTGCCAGGGATGGAGCATTCACAGCTTCCCTGGGCAACCCATTCCAGTGCCTCACCACCCTCACAGTAAAGAACTTCTTCCTTAGATCCAGTCTAAACTTCCCCTGTTTAAGTTTTAACCCATTACCCCTTGTCCTGTCACTACAGTCCCTAATGAAGAGTCCCTCTCTAGAATCCTTGTAGCCCCCTTAAGACACTGGAAGCTGCTCTGAGGTCTCCACGCAGCCTTCTCTTCTCCAGGCTGAACAGCCCCAACTTTCTCACCCTATACGGGAGGTGCTCCAGCCCCTGATCATCCTCGTGGCCTCCTGTGGACTTGTTCCAACAGTTCCATGTCCTTTTTATGTTGAGGACAGCAGAACTGCACACAATGCTCCATAGTCTGATTCATTTGTACCAAGGCTTCTCTTCTTCTTCTGCAGCCCTCAAATCTAACTTTATCATTGCTGCTTCAGCCCTCTCTTTTAAATGGTCCTGCCTTCAGTTTTGAAAAATCACATGCTTTCACTCAGCTCTTGAATTAGGTCTCAGAAGCTGCTGCTGCTTCTGTAACTGGGCACCAGAGCCTTTACAATTTTAACCTAAAGCTCATCAAAAGACTTGTTTTGAATTGGTGTTAGTTTTAATTTGTTATTCTGACCTTGTTTGTCTGAATCATCGTGAGTCAGTGTCTTTTGAAAGGCTGGGAATGTCCAGAAAAGAGGTTATTTCCAGCAGCCAGAGTCACAACCTGAAGTTTCAGGGCTTTGTTTTAGACTTTGGTGCACCTTTGCTCTGACACAGTGCTGTGGGGCTTTGAAGGGTGTCTCAAATCATAGTCACAAGCAAGGCACTGACCTCCCTAACTGAGATTTGCAAAGTCTCTCGAATGGGTGTTTGTGGACTCTATTTTCCTAGTGGTTCTGTAACTCCTGGGGAATGCTGTGCGTTTTGTCTCATTGCAGCAGTCATACAGGCTTTTCGGGACCTGGTTTGGCTGTGTCCCCAGTGCACGGATGCAGTGTGTCAGGCACTGCCTGGCTGTGAGGACACCATTCAGGACAGTGAGGTAAGGTGGCTTTGTGCCCTGGGCCGGTAGCTCTTGAGGATGGGTGGACAATGACTCTTCGTCCTTTGGGCTTGAGATTGGTGGTCAAAGATCAGAAATCTTCAGAAGATGCATTCTCAAGTCTGTTTATTTCAGGTCAACTCCGTCTTTCTAGTGAACAGCACCTATTTGCTGGGGTTTTTCTTTGTGGTTCCTTCAGGGCAAGCAAGCGTTGATCTGGCTCCTGGGCACCCATGGTGAGAAAGTACCAAATGCCCCCTATGTTTTAGAGGACTTTGTGGAGAATGTGAAATCAGAGATGTTTCCAGCGGTGAAGATGGAGCTTCTGACAGCGCTGGTGCGCCTCTTCCTGTCCCGTCCTGCCGAGTGTCAGGACACACTAGGGAGACTGCTCTACTTCTGCATAGGTGGGTTCCCTTCATTCTCTTTCCCTGAAGCTGTAGTACAAGCTTTTTGGGACCTGGTTTGGCTGTGTTCCCAGTGCATGGATGCCGTGTGTCAGTGTCCTAGTTGTGAGGACACTGTCCTGGATGTCAAGGGGAAGTGGCTTTATGCCTTAGGCTTCTACTTGGCCCCTAGGTGCCTGGTTGATGAGTGCAGCAGGCTTACGCTGTATCCCTAAGAGTCCATTTTTAATGATTAAAGGTTAATACTTCAGGAAAATCTGGATGATAGAATACTCCATAAATTATGTCTTTCTGATTCCCAGAGGAGGAGACGGATATGGCCGTACGAGACCGTGGATTGTTCTACTATCGCCTTTTGCAGTCTGGTGTGGAACAAGTGAAACGGGTCCTGTGCAGCCCCAAGTCTGATCCCTCTCTGGGGCTTCTGGAAGATAAAACTGAACAACCTGTGAATGCATGGGCTTCAGAGTTTAATACTCTTGCACCAGTTTATGGCAGAGAACGCTGGGCACTTGTCACTGCTCACCAGCCAGCAGAACCCTCTTACACTTGTTCTCCTCCTATTGACTCCAGCAACAGAGACACAGGTAACTCACTCCATCTGGGATCTGGCTTCCACTTGTAGATGGTCTCATGTGGGTTTAATATTTGGAAGAAGATCACAGTGCTTTGAGAATGCTGACTTAGTGTTCTGACTATCCTGTGCAATGTGTGGCTGATCACCACCTCACTGGGCCAGGGGATGCTGCTGGAGGCAGTTGCTGTGATCCCAGCCACCTTGGTTGCTCCATAAGATGTTCTTTGTTAAATTGGGAGCTGCACCTTAGATGCTGCACCTCACATATTTATGGTTTCATTTCAGAGTCACTGATTTCTGAAGAGAATAAAGAAGTCCTCAAGGTCCATCCCGATACAGGCAGCCTGACCTTAGTTCCTGATGTTTACCTGACTGCAGAACAGTTTGAGAAGACCTGGCTGAGCTTGGATACAGACTGGCACCTTTCTCTGCCCTGGTGTGGGGCAGTTCATCCCGATACCATACAGACAGCTCTTCACGTTGTCCACATCCAGACTATTGCTATGAGCAAAGCTGGTGTCCAGCCATGGAAAGCTTATCTCAGTGCTCAGGATGACGCAGGTTGCCTCTTCCTAACAGAGCTCTTGCTCGAGGCAGCAGATTCGGAGATGCGGGTTTCAGTGAAGCAGAGTGAGGCAAAGCCAGAGGCAATGCAGGCCTTTATTTCAGCACTAAAGACAGTCATGGGGACAGTTGCTGGGCTGGAGTCCTGACTGGTCCCTGCTCCTAGTAGGGTGCTTGCTCAGGGCATGGGAGAAGTTTGTTTCTCTGGCTTTATTTGCCATTTACTTGATGCTGGTTTTGCACTTTAAAGCTGTGAGGGTGTTCACTGCCCTTTTCTGGGCTTGGACAGCACATGTGGTGAGGGGGTCACTGCAGTGGAGCAGGGGGAAGGGTCTGTCCTCCCTCTGGGGTCGGGAAGGGACAAGGTGATGCATTCGTGAGCCTGCTGCTTCTGGTCTGAGTCACAGAAGTGGTGTCTGCGGTGCTTGTCACAAGGCACTGATGTGGCTGATGGAGCCAGAGATGAGCAAAATTCAGGGATGTGTTTTGGAGAGGTTTTTTCTTGAGAATCCTAAATGATTCAAGAAAAGAGTTCTGAGACTCCAGGATGTGGCTGCTTATCTCATGTTAAGAGGAACAGTGCAGTGAAGAAAGAAGTATTTAGTTCTTGGCTCCCTTTCCATGGGATTTCAATAGTAGCTTCCCTACCAGTGACTCTTGTTCTGCTGTGTCAGAGATGGTACATTGGCCTCAAGAAATGCACCTATTTCTTTTTCAAGAGAAAGAAGTGTATTTTCTCATTGAAATGTGTTGCTGGAGTCATGAATCGCCCTATCTGAAGTTCCCCCCTCAGCTCCCTGTGGCCAGGGTGACTGGGAAAACACAAAGCGTGCAGGTCTTGCATGATGTGTTCATGTGAGTTAATACAGCATGAGTGCTGCAGCCTACATCCCTTTGGCCACATTACTGAGCTGTTGGTCCTCACACTGACACAAATCATGGAAGAATTGCTCTTTAGAGAATTAACTATGGAATATTACATTTTGGTTGGATGTACTTCTGTCCAGTAGTGTCATCCTGTCCCCACAATGGTGTGCATGAGACATTGCAGTGCTACATGACTGAATTCTGTCAGTTTTTAAAGTCACAGTCTGACTTTGTTTTGAAGAGCATCACTCCATCTGCTCTGCTGAGAGCTGGACTTTGCACAGTGTCATGAAGAGTGTCTGTGTCCCAGCCACGTTTTTGACACAGTGGCAAAACCCTGAAGAAGGCTTAAGGCTGAGGTACATCAGTTGCTATAACAGGGCTTTATGGTACTCTGTAAGGAGTGGCTTTTTTAACTCTATTCTGTAAGATGATTTCTTGTCACTTTTAATTTCTTTTAAGGACTGCCCATGGCAGGGGAGGGTGGAACAAGATGATCTTTAAGGACCCCTTGAACCAAAACCCATTTTGTGACTGTTGTACCTTTAAACTGCAATTTGCATTCCCTTGCACTGAAATGCTGCTGTCACTGTTAAACAACAGGCTTTAGATTTAATTTCTCATTGTCCTAATAAAAACGTGACTCATTCCTGGCTTGTGCTGCTGCTGTCCTGAGCATGATGACTGCCCCAGAGCCCAGGGCTGCAGGCGCCTGAAGGAGAGGAACTGGCTGAGGGATGGGGGTTGGATCAGGAAGTGATGCTTCCAGATCAAGTTACCAACCACTTCATGCTGAAAGATCCTGCTTTCGGTTCCTTATGAATTTGTCAAAGGTGGAAATGGTTTTGATGAAACTTCCAGTGTTGGGTAGCTCCTTTTGGTTCAACCTGGTTTTGGTAATACTCAGCAAACACAAATGATACTCTTGTTTCAACTCAGGATGCTCTGAGGGGAACATGCTCTAATTGAGGTGCTCCCCCCTTCTTAAGTAGTTTAGCTGAGGGAATGCAGGTGTAATGTTGCCATCCGATTGATGCTGCTGTCACTGAGTCAGGAAAGAGGTGAGGTGTTTTCCCCCTCCTCTCACCTTCCTTCCTTGCTTCCAGCAGCCTGGGAGGAAGGACCTGTGGGAACCCAGAGGGGTAAAAAAAAGGGGTGCTTTGGAGAAACAGGAGTGGAGATGAGCTGAGATTTGAGCATGAAGCCAGTGAGGTGAGAGGAAAGAGACCTGGATGAACTCAGGCTCATCTGATCCAACCCTTCCAGGCAAAGCATGACCTAGACTTGATGTCCCAGCACCCTGTCCAGCCAAAGCTTAACAGTGTCTGGTGTTGGGGAATCCACCGCTTCCCTGGGGAGATTATTCCAATGGCTGGGTGTTCTCATTGGGGAAAATTTTCCTCTTGAGTCCAGTCCGAATCTCCCCAGGAGTAACTCGTGCCCATCACCCCTTGTCTTTTCCATGGGACTCCTTGTCAAAAGGGAGTCTCTGTTGCCTTTGTAGCCACCCTTTAAATACTGGCACATGGTGACAAGGTCTCCCCTGAGCCTGCTCTTCTCCAGGCTGAAAAGATCCAGCTCTCAGCCTTTCCTCCCACAGCTTCCCAGACCTTGGCTCATCTTTGTGGCCCTTCTCTGGACCCTCTCGAATCTGTCCACATCTTTTTTGTATAGCAGTTGTGCAGCTCAAGGGAGTAACGTGCAAGCCAGGTTCAGGTGCTCAGCATCTCCCTGATGTATTCTTCCACTATTCTGCAGTTAATGTGGAAAGCAGGGTAATTTATAAGTGCAAAGGGGAGCTGTGGATTTTGCATGCTGGTTTGGGGACTCTTCTTGCTGCAGCACATCCTAAGTGTGAAGCCTTTTTCCCCAGCTGCCTGGCAGTGAAGCGCAGACCCCAGGGCATGGATGCTGCTGGTGATGGCTGGACATGGTCCTTAGAGAACTCGGATACTGGGGTGCTTGGCTCTGGCCTCCACCATCTGACCACCTTGGTGGCACAGCTCCAGGCTGCCTCCCCTTGCTGTGATGCTCACATGAAGCGTGTCTGCTTTTAAAAGGAGGGCCCCAGGTTGTGTATTGCTCTTTGCTATTTGACCACGGTATCTGTTACGTACTAATTTCCCTTCAGCCTTGTGATGAAGTTGGTAAACCACAGCCTGCCGCCAGGGCTCTCTGGGCTGGTGCTTTCCGCTGCCGTGCACTCTTGACATGTCTGTTCCCAGCTGGGGCAGCCCGGTCGTGTTCAGTCTCCGGCAACATGGACCAAAGGGAGATTCTGCTGTAAAACCTGGAAAGGGCACAAAGCAAGAAGCTCAACCGAGAGAAGTTTGCCGAGGAGTTTTTGGTGAGTTCGCCTAAGGCGCAGGTTTATTTCAGTTGGTTTTAAAGGGAACTGCTCAGTCACTACTCAAGCGGGGATGTGATTTGCATGTGACAATAAGATTTCTATGAATTTCACAGCACAAAGAGACACGGGAGGTAACTGGGGTGAAAGGAATGTAAAGACATGTGAGTAACTGAATAGTTTGCTTTTTACATGATTACCTGAGTGCTTCCTGTTTTCTACCTTGTGAATGTGCTTCTCAGGACAGTTTCACTTTGCCTGGTAGTGGAACTGGGGATATAGTGAGGAATATGGAGGTACTGCACCTTCTCCCCACTGCAATCTGTGGTACCCGTGTTCCTGTCAGGGATCTCCAGCTCGCACTGTCACAGCTTTTCCCTTTTTCATCTGTGCCACCTGCAGAGTGCAGCAGGTGTCCAGAGGAACACCCTGTGGACCTGAGGTTGTTCCACCTCTCACTGGTACTGGGTGCCTTGGCTAAGGCGTGAGTAGGCAGCCGCCTGTGCCCCTGGATGGGCTGTTTCCCCAGCGCCGCGCTGGCTGTGTGGCAGGGCTCATGCATGCATCCTCAATGGGTGCATGTGCTTGACATCCACCAGTGCCCCTCTCAGAAACTGATTTCTTGTTCCCTCAGTGCCAAACTAGCACAAAATGCTGATGGTTCTCACCCTCCCCTGCATTCTGCAGTGTCCAGCTGGCTGAGATCGATGCAGTGCACTGGTTTGTGAGCTCTCTGACATCTTTGGGTGGCAAACCACTGTCTCCCAGCTAAAGCTGGTGACTGGTGCTGGCTGTTGGAGGAATATTGTTCTGGTAGGCTGGCTGAGCTGCTCTGACAAGCAAAGGCATTGCCCATCTTTAGCAGACATAGGGAAGGGTAAAACTGGTCCATTTGTAAGATCTGAGCTGTCTCAAACACCAGAATAACCAGTAGCTCTGAGCTGCCTCCCTGACAAGGGCTGCATTAGGCAGTGGTCCCTGGGGAAGGTGCAGGGATTACTCAGATCTCAGAAGATCCAGCCCTGCTTTGTCACAGCAGCGAAGGCTGGCACTTCAAATACTTGGGAAAAGCTTAGTGCTTGGTTTCCAGGTGTCTGGGTTGGAGGGAAGTGGTTCATCTGAGCTTGCAACGCCAGTCTGTTGTTCCATGGAGCAAAGTGCTGTCACAGGCTGCTGAATTTCCCCCTCTTGCTGCTGTGTTTAGGGCTGGGCTGGGCTGTGCAGACTGCCGGGCCCTCAGGCATGGGCTAGTTCTAGCAGCCATATGTACAGCTAATTTCCTGACCAAAAAGGAAGGTGGAAATAGTCAAGGCTGCATTTCCCCTTGTACTGGGAAGAGATCTCTCCAGGGTGACCTGAGCTGCTACCACTTTTGCGAGCACAGAAGCCTTAACAGGCAGCGGCAATGACATGCTTTTCCCAGCTGGGTGGTGGGAAAGGGAGATTTGCCCTATAGTTGCAGAGACGCCAATTAGAGAAACATCCTTTGGTTGTAAATCAAAAGCACCCCTGGGTGACAAGAAAAGTGGTGAGGTAGACAGAATATTATGAAAGAAAAAACACAGCAAGGATGGTGCTTTTGAAGTTGCTGCTAACAAACAGTGCCTTATTTAGAAGCTGATGCCAGTGAAATAAAAGTCTGTGCCTTGGCAGGAAAAAAGATGCTTGAACTCTCAAAAGTACTGCAGCAGTATCTTGGAAATGAAAGAGATGAGGGATTCGTACCCCTAAAGGTCTATCCTAGGACTCCTTGTTTCTTTTTCATCAGTGCCCGTAGCTGCTTTGCTCTGCTTGTGCTCTTTAGTAGCTTGAGCATTGCTGCTTGCAGCTACAGATGGGAGCATCTTCACCAAAGCGAGAAAAATCATTTGATTTATCTGTCTTTTCTGATACCATTTGTTAAAGGTGGTTCAACATTGCTGCTCCTCTTACCTGGGTGCCATTTATACTGAGAATGATTCCCCCGTGTCTCACTTATTTGTGAGGGCGATGCTTTATGTGCTGGATAAATGCATCATTATTTCACTTCGGAAGCCTACGTGCCTGAGCCTCGTGTAGGCACTGCCTCAGCACACAATTTCCATTGCTCAGAAGCCTGTGCTGGGACTCCCTGGTGGCTTCTGTCTCTATTTTTGCTCTGAGTACCTTGTGAAAAGCCACTTAGGAAAGAATGGTGCACACTTGCTTTGTGTCACTGAACCTGACCCCCGTACGCTCAAGTAGTGTGTTGTATGAAGCACATCTGCTGTAATTTGTTCCCTTCTTTCATCACAGAAGCAGAAAAGGCAGTCAACAAAGTACAGATCAGATAAAATCTACCCTACAGCAGCATCTGAGCAACCAGAGAACATCAAGAAGAACAGATACAAGGATATCTTACCCTGTAGGTTGGAGTATGTTCTTATTCAGCCTTTTTTTATTCCTAGCTCAACACTTCTCATCCTCCAGCTGCCTGCACAGTTGCTCATATGGGAGCATGTATCTGGCTGTCAGTTGGCCTTAAATTAGTGGCAATTCCACACAGGAGGAGGCATCAGCTGCTCTGGGATGAGCTCTCTGATGTACGTGCTCCTCCAAAGCACCTTTTGCTGCAGTCTGAGGAGCTCAGCTGCCCTGAGAGATGAACAGTAATTGCTGCTTCTTCTGCTTTTGTGCCTTGCAGTTGACCACAGCAGAGTGGAGCTGTCGCTGATTACATCCGATACAGATTCTCATTACATCAATGCCAACTTCATCAAGGTATTGCTACTTTCATGGTGCTTTGCTGTGCAGAGGTGTTAATAGCAGCTGTTGGTGCTGCCTGGCTGAGCTGCGCCAGGTCCTGCGTGGAGACGGAAAGGACCATGCAGCAGTGTCTGGGCTGTGCTGAGGGATAACTGATGTAAAGACGTGGACAATCAGTGAGCCCTTCAAAGACACCCCTTGCAGCATACAGGCCCTAGGCTACAGAGCAAGGGATGCGTGGGGAGGGCAGGCAAGGGACCACAGGGCAGGTGGTGGAACAGTTTGTGGTTCACAGCCCTGGCTTCCTTGCCGCTGTTACTGCCTTTGGTGGGTGACAATGGTGCAAAACCAGTGCACAGGCAGGAAGTCTTGCACTGCAGCACAGCTGAGACCCACTTCAGCAGCAAGCAACAGCATAGGTCAATGCAGGCTGGTTCTCCATCAGCTCCATGTGTTTTGGGACTCTTCCTGCACTCATGATCCCTCTCTGATAGACAGGAGGTTTCCTTCATTCTCCACCCTTCTGACAAAGGGCTCTGTGTAACCTGTCTGCAGAAGAACAGATCTTCACATGGGGATCATGGTTTGTTCTGTGGCCAACAGCCACAGGTATGCCAGGCTGCACACTGCAGAGCTGGAGCAGATGTGGTAACATCACCATCAAGCTCCCAAATACACTGCAAGAACTGGTGGCTCTGGGAGCAGATCCCACCTCAAGCCAGTTTCCTGGCTTGGGTCTGCCTTTGGGAGGTTCGCACACCATTGGTTTCTGGTTGCTTAATTTAATGTACATGCCTAAAATTTAACAATATAAAAGCCCTTCTAAATGATGAATGGGCTCCTTGAGTAGAAGTAAGATTCAGAAAGAAGAATGACTTTATTTCTGCTATTGGACTGTAGAAAGATGTCTCCATGTCTCAATTTAATGCTGTTTTAGGGCGTCTATGGGCCAAGAGCTTACATTGCAACGCAGGGTCCCCTCCCCACTACTGTCATTGACTTTTGGAGGATGATCTGGGAGTATGAAGTCCTGGTAAGGTGCAGATTTAGATGCCTTTTTTTGTGTGTGTGGTTTTGTTGTTTTGGAGGTTTTTTTGTTGGTTTTGGGGGGTTTTGGTTTTTGTTTTTTGGGGGGGTTTTTTGGTATGTTTCTTGGTATATTTTGTGAAAAGTTGTCCATCCTGAAGGCCTTTTTGACTAAGCAGACAGTGGGAGTGTCAGGGTTTTACTCCAGATGTTGTGTCCTTCCTGTGAGTCCCCTTCACACATGCTGAGGCAGGAGTCTGCTCGTGGCTGTCTGCACTTGGGCTCCAAGTGGGAAAGGTCCTTGCACCCAGGCTGTGGATGATGTCCCAAGTTTGATTTCCCAGGTCTCTGCAAAGGGCAGCCCCCAGAACTTCCTCACTGCTGCTAAGTACCCACAAGTGATCAGTTGGATTTTGCTGCCTGGATAAGAAACTTGGGTTCAGGCTTTTCTAATGAATCTTCTTTCTGCAGATTGTGGTCATGGCTTGTATGGAGTTTGAAATGGGAAAGGTGAGTAACATGTCAGAGATGGCCTTCCGTGACAGTGCCAGGGCAGGGTGGGGAGATGCAATTTGTAATAAGCCTTATTAGCAAGTTTCTGCTTGATTCAAGATGTTTCCTGCGTGTCCAGCTGCAGATTCTTAAACCATTCCCAGTAGAGCAGCTGGCCTCTTTGGAAGGGAAAAAGCAGCAGTGATGGCTCCAGGGAAGGGGAGGCTGCAGCAAGAGCCAGGCCTCCTCCCAGCACAACTTTTGTCCTGCAAAGTGTGACAGGGGAAGGTGTGGGTGGGCTGGTGCTGAATAACCAAATACATCCCGCTTCTCACCGCAGAAGAAATGCGAGCGGTACTGGGCAGAGGTGGACGGCTCTCCCTTGCAGTGCGGTCCTTTCTCCATTGCCTGTGTGAGTACCGCTGCCACCAGCACCATGTCATAGCACATGTGCTGGAAACTCGTGTCATCTGCAGAAAATGTGACTCCAACTTGTTCTGCAGGAAGCTGAAGAGAAGAAAAATGAGTATGTGATTAGGAGGTTAAAGGTGACCCTGAATGAGGTAAGGAGGAGAGGACACCAGCTTCCCCTGCCTGTGCTGACATCCTGGTCTGAGCCCAGCGGATCCACGGCAGCATCCCCTTGGTGGCACAGGGTGGCCCCAGACCCTACCAGTGCTCCTAGAGTCATAGAATGGACAGGCTGGAAAAGCCCTTTCAGGTCATCCAATCCAACAGCTCCCCAGCAGTGCCAAGGCCACCCCTAACCCATGGCACTGAGGCCTCGTCTCCCCGCTGTGTGAACACTTGCAGGGCTGGTGCCTGCAGCCCTGCCCTGGGCAGCCTGTTCCAATGCCTGAGCACCCTCTGGGGCAGGAATTGTTCCTCAGCTCCATCTAAACCTGCCCTGGTGCAGCTTGAGGCCGGTTCCTCTTGTCCCATCCCTTGTTACTCTTCTCTTGCAGGAAATCCGCACCATCCACCAGTTCCACTATAAAAACTGGCCTGACCACAATGTTCCCTCATCCATCGACCCCATCCTGGAGCTCATTGGCGAGATTCGCTGCTACCAGCCAGGTGACAGTGTCCCCATCTGCATCCACTGCAGGTGGGTGAGTGGTCACTGGTAGGGAAGCACTGCAAGACCTCAGTCCTTCATGCTCTTGCTTCTTCATTGGCCACAGGGAGGGTGGAAGTGGGTGCAAGCCTGCACCAAGCTCCTCTTGTAGGGAGTCCTAGGGCAAAGGTGTCCTCTGAGGACAGCTAACACAGCTGAGTGGCAGGAAAGGAGACGGGTAGCAGCAGGCCAGCAATAGCATGTGTAGTTAAGAGACCATCAACACTGGGCATGTCCATGCCCTACCACAGGAGGACCGAGCCTGTTTGCAGGAGCATGAGATGTGGCTTCCCACCTGCAGCAGAGCCGTACATGGGGTGGATGAAGCTGCACAGGGCTGTTGTGAAGGTCTGCACCCACTGCGGTGTGGGATGGGAGGGTCACAGGAGGTTGTGGATCTTGTCAGCAAACACAGCATGCCACCCTCTGAGCTCTGCCAGCAACCCTGCCGTCACTGTCATTGCAGTGCAGGCTGCAGGAGAACAGGAGTCATCTGTGCAATCGATTACACCCAGAAGCTGCTGAGGGACAGGGTGAGTGTCAGCCTGGTCTGTACCTCCCTACAGCATCCGCCTGCAGCAGCGCTCCATCTCTGCCTCCTCTCTCCCCTCAGTCTCCCTTTTACCCCCTCCGACTGCATGCAGATGTATTTCAGATAACAGCCACAAATGCAAACTCCCTGCATCCTGACTGGAGAATGGCAGTGGTCAAACCAGTGATATCCCATTCCCAGTTTGTGCTGCTTCTCTCTAGGCTCTGCATCAGTCCACTTCCATTGCTCTCTTCCACATCCCAATGGGAGTAGTTCCCTGATGCTTGTACTGATGGGGCAGCATTCCCATTGTGCCTTTTGGCAGGACCTTTAGATCTTGGAGTATGGCTCTGTGCTGGCCTTCAGTCTTCAAGATACTGGCTGCATTTGTCTCCCTGCACTTAAGCATCAGAAATCCAGCATTTCCAAACTAAAACCTTGCTTTACTCTGACTGTTCAGTAAAAATGTATGTGAAGTAAACCCTGTCCATGCAGCAGGCTGCTGGGATGCAGAGAAGAGGCTGCTCTCTGTGCTACGGCAACCCTGAGCCCACTGATCTGGGAAATCGGTGTCTTGTCTTTCATGCTATTCACAGCTGTTACCAATGCTGGTATCAAAAGTGTATTTGCTGTGCAGTGCAAGGCAGGAGGGAGGAGGAAGGCTGGCTCCTAATGAAAAAACAGCACTTCAAGCAGGTCTTTGGTTAAAACCTTCTGCAATGGCAGCCCTGAATTTTGGACGCTTCTCTAAACTGCATCACGGTGTGGAAGCTGCTTGCAATTGGACCTGTCTGTGCGTTTGTGTCTTTTCTCTTTCTTGCAAGATCGTTCCAGTGAACTTCAGTGTTTTCAGTCTGATCCAGGAAATGCGCACACAGAGGCCTTCCATAGTGCAGACCAAGGTATGCCTGGGAAACTTCACCTACTGGGATCTCAGGTGTCCATACTGGGACCTCAGCTGTTCCCCAGGAGGGTCTGCAATAAGGACTGCTCAGCCTGGAGAAGAGAAGCTGCACAGAGACCTCAGAGCAGCGTCCAGTGTCTGAAGGGGGCTACAAGGATGCTGGAGAGGGGCTTCTTTACTGTGAGGGTGCTGAGGCGCTGGCCCAGGGTGCCCAAAGAAGTGGTGAATGCTCCATCCGTGGCAGGGTTCAAGGCCAGAATTGGCCAGGTTCAAGGTTGGACACAGTCTTGAGCGACATGGTTTAGTGTGAGGTGTCCCTGCCCATGGCATGGGGGTTGGAACTGGATGATCTTAAGGTCCTTTCCAACCCTAACTATTCTATGATTCTATGTGATTCTATGAAACACGGAGTCGTTGTGCTGCTGGGGCCGGAGAGGCAGATGTTCTGAGAGGTCCTTTTTCTGAACAGCAGACTGATTTGGCAGAAACTAATTTGGTAGCTGAGCATTTCCCTGTTCACAGCTGGAGCTTAGGGCTTGCAGTCTGATTTATCAAATGTGAATGCTGTGAAACTAGGGACTGGCCAGGAAATCGAGTGGGAACTCAGCTGAGAAGCTGAGAGGAAGCTCAATGCAGACCAGCATTGCTTGTGCACCCAAAAACCCCCAACTGCTTCAGTATGAACCCTGTGAAAGTTGTGGCTTCTACATCTTCTGAGAATTCACCCTGCTGATGGACCGGGAAGTGGCAGCTTCTCTCAGGGCTGCTGCTTGATTTGGGTAAGGGGTGACCATTGGAGTGCTGCAGATGCTGGCTCTCATGTGTGGTTTATTTGTCTGGAACACAGGAGCAGTATGAGCTGGTTTATGATGCGGTGATTGAGCTCTTCAAAAGGCAGATTGAAGCACTCGATGCCCAGGAAGACTCTGCTGCTTCCCAGGTAAAAGTCCCCAGGATAAACACGCCTCGGGCACACCAGCTCTAACCTTGATGCCTTCTGCAGTGGTCTCCTCTGCGGAGCTGGCATGAATCCCCATGTTTTCTGCTATTCTTGAAGCCCAAACTGAGTCTCTTTTCAAGTTAACGCATGAGAATCCAGCTGTTTCTCTGAAGGTGCAATGCTTATCACAGGATTTAGCCTCAAGCAAGAGCCAAATTTCCTTTGGTCTCAAGCCCATTTTCTGTAGATGTTTATGATTGTTTAATGTAAGGAGTGAAGAGAAAGCACCAGCTTTCTACAGCAGCAGCTGATTTCCGTGCGGATGTGCCAGTGAGAGACTTGTTTTCATGGAGTGCTTGCAAGTGACAGGATGACTTTCAGTCTAGGTTGGGAAGCTTGGGTGCACAAGGTGGTATGGCTAGGAGTGTTAGCCTGCAGCACTGGGGTACGTGAGTGAGGCAATTGTCATTGCAGCCTGTCTGTGATAGAGAGAAGGCTAAAATGTCTTGTGGAAACCATGTCAAAGCCTTTCACATCTGATACACCTCCAAGGAAAAACAACGGGGGCTTGGCATGAAGTTGCGTATGAACAGGAACATCCAAAACATCCACGGTTAAGCTTTGCTTTGCTTTTGTTGTTCTCCTGTGACTGCTGGCACAAACCTTGCCTTTCCTGGGTAGCTGTTTGCAAGCTGGCTGAAGAAAACACATTGCAAAGGGTAAAGATTACAGTTAGCTTGTTTTGTCAGAGGCTTTTGTCTAAAGGATTGGGAAGAGGATCCTGCTGTGGGACTTGCGCCTCAGTGTTGCCAGAGGATCCGCAGGATGTTCCAGCCAGAGCTGCATGAGGAAAGAGCTGTGAAGAGCCTCTTTCTATGAGTTGTGAACAGTCTGTAAGCAAAGGAGATGCAAGACCAGGTTGACATAAAATGCAGGAGATGGCTCAAGTCTAGATGTGATTTTGTAGCTCCTGGCCAAACCTCTTCCCTGCCTAAACCTCATGGCCCTCTGAAAGCACTTTTCAGAGCAGAGGGGATGGGCACAATGTGAAGGGTCACAAATGAAGCCAGTGCCCAACTAGCCAGACTGGGGGGGTCCTGCAGGCAGAGTGGTCTGTGCAGGCTGTTTTGCAGGTGTCTGGAACAGCTGGATGGTTGGACAGCTTGATGGGCTCTCCCTGCAAAAAGGTGCTGACAGGAACTGCTGTTCAGGAGGTCCTGCACCCAGTTTTCAGCTCCAACTTGGTGCTTTCAAGTTGGTGTTTGTCATTTCCAAACTGCATTAATAATTGAAAGTAGTTGGCCCAAATTCCAGGCCCTGAAATAGGCTGTTTGTGTTTTTTGCTTTTTTCCTCCTCACTCTTGTTTTCTAACCTTCTCTTTCACTAGGTCCAAGCAAAGCATCCTGCAGCCAAGCCACTTCTGAGTCCAGTGGAAGATATTTATTCCCTGAGTTTATTAACCTGGTAAGGCCATTGCACAAGTACCCCCTGGGTTAGTGTTTTCAGTCACCCACAGGATTTCAGGAAGGGCATTTTTTAATGTGTGTTTTGTGACACAGTTCTCTTTGAATGCTGCATTTCAGCTGTCAGCAGGATCTGCAGCCTCCCTTGAGTCCTACTTTGACTCTCACGTTTGTTCCTAACGTAATTCCTGCTCTTGTTACTGATGTGTCTCCAAGACTGAGTCTCAGTCTCTTCCCTGCATGCCATCCTGTGTCTCGCTCTTCTGCTCTTGGGTGTGTTTCATGGTTTTCCTACATATGAACTGAAAACACCTTGCAGAGCAGCATAAAAAGGCTCACAAACATGGAGACACCCCAGTGCTGGTTCATCTCAGCCCTCTGCCTGGAGCTGTGCTCCTAGATTGGTCCCATCTTTCATCTGCATAGGCTGCTCCAGTGCCTCTTGCTGTAGCAATAGGAAGCCTGAGAAGTCCAATTTGCCAACATGGGCAGCTTCAGAGGGTGACAGGATCTTCCTGCAGGCATGGTTTGGTTTGCAGTGTCTGCTTTCCATAAATAATTTTGGGTTTTGGTATAGTTTATCTCCATAAAGGGGCCTTCTCTGTTCACCATTTAATGGTGTTCAAATAGGGCACTAGGGTCCTTCCTTGCACTCCTTGCTTGAGGCTGAGCTGGGCTCTATGTTCCTGGGAGACGTATCTGATCTTAGGAGCAATGTTGTGGGGCCTTGTTAATCGGCTAACAGAGGTTTCTGAGTACTAGATGGCTTTGATTCCACATCACGGTGCTTTGTTGCAGTTCAGAGCAAGAGAAGCAAGATGTGCATCAACGTCTTCCTCCAGTGATACAAAACAAAGCATCCCTGACATCGTTGTCTGCCACAGGAGTACACAAGAGCTCTGCGTGTGGAGTCCCTCCCATCAGACAGGCCATCTCCTTCAGCACTTTGAACTGCATCACCTGCAGGAAGGCAGCAACCGCTGAGAAGTGGGGCACTGGGGATGCTTTTCAGAAACACCACAGTTTGGATTTCAAACACATCTCTCCTGAGCAGCTGCTTCTGAACCTGGAGCCAACGGGAGCAGGCAGGAGAGGACCTCATGGCAGGGCACCTCTGACATGGGCTGCATCGACCCCTTTTGTGCTGGCACAGCAGGGAGAAGGCTGGGAGCGGGACAGAGGGGATGCAAAGCCTGGTTTGAGTTCACAGTTGCTAAATGCCTGTTCCTCAAGCTTTCAGATGAAGAAGCAGGATGGATTTTCCCCTGTTGAACTGAACCACTTGAGACAAGAAGCGTACGGCCTTCCAAAGCACAGGGACCGTGGGCAACGTCCTCACTCTTGCTTCTGTGTCTTCCCAGCATCAGGAATATTTCCAGAGCAGGTTAAGTGCGTTGAAGTGCTTTATAAAACTAAATAATCCTTGAGGATTTACAAATATTATAAATATTTGTTTGAAAATTAAGGTGAGGGAACATGCACATGAAATTGTGTTTCATGTAGAATGTGACAAGGGGATCTCTTCCAGTAGATTCCACTGTTACAAGTACTTTCTGATTTTCTGTTTCTTTTCACCCACCTGTGCAGTGACACATAAAAGGATACCCCTGCATCGGGATGCAGGGTGTGTTTACGCAGACACTATTATCTCTGCTTCCAGGGTATTATGAGATGAAAAGGTCTTGGCACTTACAGATGTGAAACACACTGTAAGAGGAGACTGACGAGCTTATGGCCCCTGGTGCAGTATCTCATGGCTGTTCAGCACATCCTGCTATGCTCGAGAAAGGAGTGACTTGGTTGGGAAGAGTGAAACCTATTGTGCAGAAATCCCCTCTAAAGGGCATTTCTCGGTCCCACCATGTGCTCTTGTTCTCAGGAACAGGCAGAGCTTTGAGTGACTTGATCTAGTGGAAGGTGTCCCTTGCCTGTAGCATAGGGTTGTTATTGGATGAACTTTAAGGTCCCTTCCAACCCAAATCATTCTCTCATTCTACGACTCTAATTTCGCAGACAGCTTCTGTGCAGCCAACCCCAGCTACCGGCACATCGCTGTCCAGGGCAGGCTTTATGCTGCCAAAAGCACAACTTCTCCATGGCCGACAAGTGCAGAGTGTCTGTAGGGACAGAAGGGCTTTTGGGATTGCCACCAGTCTAGGTGGCACTTTGAGGACGCTTTTCCCAAAACATATGGGCTAGGGGGCTGAGGAGTCTCTGCAGCGCAGAGCAGCCTAGGCTCCTGGCCCCAAGCTCTGGCTCAGTCCTTTACAGCCCCAGCAACACCAGGCAAGACAGCATCCATGTTTCAGCCGTTTATTCTGAGGTGGCCTGCCCAGTGGTGGTAGACCTGTGCTGACTTGTCAGATCATGGGCAGGCAGCAGCCGATGGCCAGGACAGCCCTGCTTGGGAGGACGCTGGCAGAGAGATCAGTATCTTCTCCGTGATCGAGACTGGCGACCTGGTGGGAAACAGAGCTGCCCGTGAGCATGAGCTGCGCACCCCGTTCCCTCCTCCTTGTCACCCCTCAATCGCCCAGAGCTGCAGTGCCCAGGACATCCTTGTGGTGCCTGGCAACACACGCTGACCCCTGCGCTGACTCCCACCTCTGCGTCCTTTCCCCTGGCTGTAGCGGCTCTGCCGGCGCCTGGACACGCGCTGCCTCCGGCGGCTAGAGCGGCTTCTCCTCTGGCGCCTGGAACGGTATCCACTTTGGCGGCTGCTCTGCCGGCGTCTGGATCGGAGGCGGTTGCTCCGGCGGTGGCTGCCGCTCCGCTGGTACCTGGCCATGCTGCTTCCTGCTGTGCTTGACTCTGCAGGGCTTTGCCACAGCCTGCACGAGATATAGCTGGGGGTGATTGTGACGTGCAATGACGTCACATAGTTGGCTGGTGATGCAAAGGGGATCAGGCCACCCACCATCCGTCCATCTATCCAACCATTCCTAAGGTGGAGGAAGACGGGTTTTACCCCAGAAACCCTGCCCAGTGACGTTCTCCAACCAGCAACGGGTTGGATAAAAAGCTCTCCCTGTTCCTCCCCCATGTGCGCAAACCAGATCTCGTGCAGGAGCTTGGCACCCCAAAGGCCCCTGTTCAGTCTCGCATCCCAGGCACAGCCATGCTACTGAACACAGCTGGCTCCCAGCGTTGCTGGATGCTGCTGCTTCTTTCTTCATTCTTTTAGGGAAAGCAAATGAAATTGAGTTGCCTTGCTCAGTGTCTTCCCAGCACCAGGAATATTTCAAGAGCATGTTAAGTGCGTTGAAGTGCTTTATGAAACTAAATAATCCTTGAGGATTCACAAACATTATAAACATTTTTGTGGAAATTAAGGTGAAGGAACATGCACATGAAATTGTGTTTCATGTAGAATGTGACAAGGGGATCTCTTCCAGTAGATTCCACTGTTACAAGTATTTTCTGATATTCTAACTGTTTCTTCTCACCTACCTGTGCAGTGACACTTACATAAAAGGATACCCCTGCATCAGGACGCAGGATGTGTTTATCCAGACGCTATTATCTCTGCTTCCAGGGTACTATGAGATGAAAAAGTCTCAGCACTTATAGATGTGAAACTCACTGTAAGAAGAGACTGACGAGCTTATGGCCCCTGGTGCAGTATCTCATGGCTGTTCAGCACACCCTGCTATGCTCAAGAAAGGAGTGACTTGGTTGGGAAGAGTGAAACCTATTGTGCAGAAATCCCCTGTAAAGGGCATTTCTCGGTCCCACCATGTGCTCCTGTTCTCAGGAACAGGCAGAGCTTTGAGTGACTTGGTCTAGTGAAAGGTGTCCCTTGCCTGTAGCATAGGGTTGTTACTTTAAGGTCAGGAATATTTTCAGGGCAGATTCTTTAAATAATTTTTGTAGTGCTTTATATAACTATATATTAATTGAGGGTTTACAAAGAAAAAATACAAATTCTTTTTTTAAAAAATGGTGCTAGTGTGACATCCATCCATCCATCCATCCATCCATCCATCCATCATATATACTTCCATGTACCCTTAAATCCATCCATCCATTAAGCCAGTCAGACAGTTAGCAATACACCCATTAAAGCATCTATTCGTCCTTTCATCCATCCATCTGTCCATCTATCCATTCATCAAACATCCATCCATCCATCCATCCATCCATCCATCCATCCATCCATCCATCCATCCATCCAACTATCCATCCATTCATCCATCCAGTTCATGCAACAGTCCATTTGTTATTTCGTCCAGCTATCCCCCCATCCATTCATATATCTGCGTACCCATCCATCCATCCATCCATAGATACATACCTATATTTGCTTTTTCGCCCAACTTCGCTTTCGTCCATCCATCCATCCATCCGTCCATCTGTCCATTCATCCGTCCATCCATCCATCCATCCATCGCTCCATCCATCCCTCTCCCTCCCTACCTCCCCATCTCCGTCCCTCCCTCTGTCCCTTCGTCCCTGCCTCCCTCCCTCCTTCCCTCCCTCCCTCCACCCATCCACACATTCACCCAGCCACTTGTCCTCATCCATCTGCCCATCCATCCATCCATCCATCTGTCCAGCCACCCATCCATCCATGCATAGATCTATCAATGTATTCTTCCGTCCTTGTATCCTCCCATGCATACATGCATTCATCCATCAATCCATCCTTAAGGTGGAGTATGAAAGGGGTCTCCCACTATTCCTGCCCAGTGCCATTCTCTGACCAGCACTGTGATGGGTACACACCTCTCCTCATTCCACTTCCATTTACCCAAAGCTGACCAGGGTGCAGGGGCTTTTCCACCCCAAAGGCCCCTGCTCAGTCCCACATCCCAGGCACAGAGTCACTCCTGGCCATGGCCAGCTCCAAGAGCAGCTGGATGCTGCTGCTTATTCATCCTTTTCGCCAAAGAAAGCCAAACGGAGATGCTTTGCTCAGTGTCTTCCCAGCATCAGGAATATTTCCAGGGCAGGTTCTTCTGGTTTTGAAGTGCTTTATAAAAATCAATATGACTGGAGGGTTTGGAAACTATGCCTATAATTATTTTTGTGGAATCTACATTGTTAGTGAAGGAAGTGTTTGTGGAATCTACATTGTAAGTGAGGGAACATGCACATGAGATTGTGTTTAAGGTGGAATGTGAGAGGGAGATCTCTTCTAGCAGCTTCCAATGCTGTAAGTATCTTCTGATGTTCTAACTGCTTCTTCTCACCCTCCTGTGCCATGACACGCACAAAAAAGGATACCCCTGCATCAGGACACAGGATGTGTTTACCCAGACACTATTATCTCTGCTTCCAGCGTGCTACGAGATGAAAAGGTCTTGGCAATACATAGATTATAATGCATCTCAGTAGCAGCAGGGAACAAACACACTGTAATAACAGACTGACTGGTCTGTTCCCCTTGATGCCCTGTCCCATGGCTTTTCAGGACATCCTGCTGAGCTCGAGAAAGGAGTGACATGATTGGGAAGAGTGAAACATGTTGTGCAGAAATCCCCTCTAATGGGTATTTCTTGGCCACACCATGTGCTCCTGTTCCAGGAAGGGGAAGTGCTTTGAGCGACTTGGTCTAGTGAAAGGTGTCCCTTGCCTGTAGTGTAGGGTTGTTATTGGATGAGCTTTAAGGTCCCTTCCAACCCAAACCATTCTCTAATTCTATGACTAGGATTTCACAGACAGCTGCTGTGCAGCCAACCCCAGCTACCGGCACATCGCTGTCCAGGGCAGGCTTTATACTGCCAACAGCACAACAACTTCTCCATGGCCGATAAGTGCAGAGTGTCTGTAAGGACAGAAGGGCTTTTGGGATTGCCACCAGTCTAGGTGGCACTTTGAGGATGCTTTTCCCAAAACATATGGGCTGGGGGGCTGAGGAGTCTCTGCAGCGCAGAGCAGCCTAGGCTCCTGGCCCCAAGCTCTGGCTCAGTCCTTTACAGCCCCAGCAACACCAGGCAAGACAGCATCCATGTTTCAGCAGTTTATTCTGAGTTGGCCTGCCCAGTGGCGGTAGACATGTGATAAGTTATCAGACCATGGGGCAGGCGGCAGTCGATGGCCAGCACTAATGCATGGGAGGACGTTTGCAGAGAGATCAGTATCTTCTCCGTGATCGAGACTGGCGACCTGGTGGGGAACAGAGCTGGCCGTGAGCATGAGCTGTGCACCCCGTTCCCTCCTCCTTGCCACCCCTCTGTTGCCCAGAGCCGTGGTGCCCACCACATCCTTGTGGTACCTGGGGACACACATTGACCCCTGCGGTCACTCCAACCTCTGCGTTGCCTTCTCTGGCTGTAGCGGCTCTGCCGGCGCTTCGAGCTGTTGTGCCTCTGTGGGGTCTGTTCCGGCGCCTTGAGTGGTATCCGCTCCGTCGTCTGCTCCTTTGGTATCTGCATTGCAGGCGGCTGCTCTGGTGGGTGCTGCTGCTCCGCTGGTACCTGGCCATGCTTGCTGCTGCTGTGCTTGTGTTTGTGGGTTACTTCAAAAGCCTTCACAAGATAAAGGTTTGGTATGATTGTGATGTGCAATGACATCATGGAGTTGTGTGGTGATGCAAAGGCAGTCAGTCCATCAGGGTGGGTCACCACAGGGTCAGACCCACCAACGTGGGTCATTCACCCATCCATCCATCCATCCATCCATCCATCCATCCATCCATTCATCAATGCATCCTTCCACTGTTCTATCAACCCATCCTGAAGATGAAGTACAAGTGGGTTTGCCCCACTAGCCTTGCTTTGTGACATTATCTCACCACCGGTAATATGTGGACAAACTTCTCCCTGTTCCTCCCCCATTTACCCAAAGCAGACCTGACCGCAGGGTTTGGCTGCTCAAAAGGCTCTTGCTCAGTCCTGCATCCAAAGCACAGCCTTGGTGCTGCCTGCGGCCAGCTCCAGTTTAACTGAATGATGCTCTTTCTTCCTTCATCCTTTTAGGAAAAGACAGCCAAACTGAGATGATTGCTCAGTGTCGTCCCAGCATCAGGAATATTTCCAGAGCAGGTTCTTTTAAGTGTTTGAAGTGTTTTATAACAACAAATATTGCTAGAGGCTTACGAACACTATTAATAGTTTTGTGGAAACTGTGTTCGTGGCTGCTTCCAGACATTAAGTGCTTGTCGATTCTCCTCTCCGTCCCTCCAGGAGCAGGGGGAGGGCAAGAAGGGGGGGAGTGAGTGAACGAGGTTTGTGGTTGGGTTTAAACCATGACAGTTCTCTCCTTTTAAACGTGCCTCAAATTATTTAAGAGTAGCTAGCATCCCTAGCCCCAAAGCATCTTTAGTTTATTTATCCGAATGGGCACATAATAAATATATTTAGACTTTGAGTCTTCATGTCACTGAAGGACACAAAAGGAGAAAAAAAGTTAAGAAAGCACAAAAAGGCAGCATCAACATAAATATGGGTCCATTCAAGGTACGTTTGCTGGAGGACTCCGCTTGTAATTAAATACCACGCTTGCATTCCCCCCCCCCCCCCGTTTTTTCTCCCTCTTTCTTTCCTTCCCCCCCTTCCCCAACCCTCCCCACTCCCAGAGGGATGGGGAGTAGAATTGAGAGAATGTAACTCCCACAGGTTGAGATAAGAACGGCTCAGCAACTAAGGTATAACACAAACCACTGCTGCTACCATCAATGATAATAACGATAAGAGAAAATAACAAGTTGTCCTGGGTTTACCAGGAGCCGTTTTGCTCCTTCTTAGTAGCTGGTGCAGCGCTGTGTTTTGACTTCCAGCCTGGGCAGAGAGCTGATAACACCGATTGGTTTTAATTGTTGTTAAGTAATGTTCATTCTGGCCAAGGACTTTGTGAGCCTCATGCTCTGCTGGGGATGAGGGGAGGCCGGGAGGAGGCAGAGACAGGACACCTGACCCCAGCTAGCCAAAGAGGTATCCATACCACAGCACGTCATGCCCAGGATGTAACGGGGAGTTACCCGGAAGGTCATGGTCTCTCTTCAGGGGGGTCGAACTTGTTCGACGGTGGTATCGTATTCTCTTCTCATGTTATTTTCTCTTATTGATATTATCATTGGCGGTAGCAGCAGTGATTTGTGTTATACCTTAGTTACTGGGCTGTTCTTATCTCAACCTGTGGGAGTTACATTCTCTCGATTCTCCTCCCCATCCTTCTGGAAGCGGGGAGGGTCGAGGCGGGGGGGGGGGGGGGGGGGGGGGGAGGAAAGAAAGAGACAGAAAGAGAAAAGGGGGGTGGTGTGAGTGAACGAGCTTTTGTGGTTGGGTTTAAACCACGACAGTTCCTTTTTGGCACCCAGCGTGGAGCTCGAAGGGTTGAGATAACAACAGATCTGACCGGATTAATAGTCACTCGTCACAATGCTGATTTATTGGCTCTCAAAGCTGTTCCTCTTGATCTCACAGCTTCAGAACGCTGTACAGTGCATACAGCCGGTATTTGCTGTGTTGGTGTTTTTTGAAGTGTGGGGCTTGGGCTAAGGTTTTTGTCTCATTGTATGTTATAATAATGACTTGTAATACAATAGAATCATTGATCATGAAACTGATCGGTCTTATGTTCCCAGTGTGGTCACCACCTATATACTTTGGGAGGTATATAATAAAGGTGCTTAGCAATTTCACATCTTTTTTCTCCTTCTCGGGTGGTCAACCTGTGAAGGAGACATTGTTTTACCCTCCCCGCTAGAGGAGAACTGTCATGGTTTAAACCCAACCACAAAAGCTCGTTCACTCACTCCCCCGCCTTTTCTCTTTCTCCCTCTTTCTTTCCTCCCCCCGCTCCCCGACCCTCCCCACTCTCAGAGGGATGGGGAGGAGAATCGAGAGAATGCAACTCCCACGGGTTGAGATAAGAACAGCCCAGTAACTAAGGTATAACACAAATCACTGCTGCTGCCAGCAATGATAATATTGATAAGAGAAAATAACAAGAGAAGATACCACTGCCGAACGAGTTCGACCCCCCCTGAAGAGAGCCCATGCCCTTCCGGGTAACTCCCCGTTACACCCTGGGCATGCCGTGCTGTGGTATAGAATACCTCTTTGGCTAGCTTGGGTCAGGTGTCCTCTCTCTGCTTCCTCCCAGCCTCCCCTCGTCCCCAGCAGAGCATGAGCCTCACAAAGTCCTTGGCCAGAATGAACATTACTTAACAACAATTAAAACCAATCGGTGTTATCAGCTCTGTTCCCAGGCTGGAAGTCAAAACACAGCGCTGCACCAGCTACTAAGAAGCAGAAAAACGGCTATTGGTAAACTCAGGACAGTGGGAAGGTACAGTGTGGGTGAGTATAGGCTGTGCAGGTATGTCCTGATACAGGCATAACTGAGGCCAGACGGTGGTTAAGCATTCTTGTTTATCTTTTCATGCGTAGCTAGATCACAAAGTAAACCTAGTATTGTTTAAAACTTTTTCAGCTTTTCATGGCTGAATTGTATTTGATTTCATGTAGCTTTGGTCAAGGTGTTGGAAAGAGCAGAATTTTGTATGATAAAACAATTGTATAAAATAGTAAAAATTATTATGTTTGAGAAATTTATAAATTAATAGTGAGGTTTTGTATATTAGAAAATGCTGTGACTTCGTGGTTTTGTATCACGGCGGTTCTAATGTTGCAATATATCACAGCTGTCTTGTACCCAATGCTACAAAAACATAGCATAACCAAATATGGTAAAAGGAGTATAAAAGGATTTAGAAAAGTATGTACTGGAGACTATACCCAAGTGGAACCTGTGTATAAGATAGCCGGAAGAGCATACCAGAAAGAAGATAAGAGGGCGCTAACGTTTGGAATATACTCAAGTGGGGGAAAGGTGAAAAGGACAACCTGAGGAAGACTTCTTACTTCATCTGAGGAAGACTCTTACTTCATCGGAACGACCACCAGACGACCACCAGAGGGGGCCGCACAAGCGCAGAAGAGGCTGATGTAGTAATAGCTGGATATGGCAATCCCTAATGCATATGTATTAGTTAAATGTTGTAACCTATGATGAATATGTATTCACTGTGAAACTTTTAGGATATAAATTGTGGACGCGATGTGACGAGGTTGAAGCCAGATTTGGGCGAGTGCCCCTGGTTTCCCAGCGCTGCAATAAAGCACCTCATATAACCATTCCGGTGGTTATATGTTTAAACTTACGCTAACACTGCCACCAATAATGAAAAGGGAAATAACAAGGGAAGAGAATACAACTGCTCACCACCTGTCGACAAATAACCAGCCTGATCCAAGCAGTGATCTAACCCTTCCAGGTAACTGCCCCCAATTTGTATACTGGGCATGACGTGCTGTGGTATGGGGTACCTCTTTAGTTAGTTTGGGTCAGGTGTCCTGTCTCTGCCTCCTCCTGGCTTCCCCTCCTCCCTGGCAGAGCATGAGGCTCAGAAAGTCCTTGGTTGGAGTAAACATTTTTGAGCAACAAATAAAAACGTTGGTGTTATCAGTGCTGTTCCCAGGCTGAAAATCAAAACCACAGCACTGTACCAGGAGAAAAATGACTGATACTGCTGAACCCAGAACATCAGTCAACAGAGATTGTGGGTCAGAGTCAACAGGAGAACAACGATGGCTGACATTACTGTGGGGATCTCTTACAGACCACCTGATCGGGAGGACTCTGTGGATGAAGCGCTCAGTAGACAGATAGGAGCAGCCTCACACTTGCAGGCCCTTGTCCTCATGGGGGACTTCAATCACCCTGACATCTGTTGGAGGGACGGTACAGCCCAGCACAAGCAATCCAGGAGGATCCTTGATTGTGTGGAAGATAACTTCCTCTTGCAAGTGGTAGAGGAGCCGACAATGAGAGGTGCCATGCTTGATCTCGTGCTCACCAATAGGGAAGGACTCATTGGAAATGTGATGCTCCAGGGCAGCCTTGGTTGGAGCGATCATGAGATGGTTGAATTCGAGATCCTCAGAACAGTGAGAAGAGCATGTAGCAAGCTCACTGCCCTGGACTTCAAGAGAGCAAAATTTGGCCTCTTCAGGAGCCTGCTTGGTAAGGTTCCGTGGGATATAGCCCTAGAGGGCAGGGGGGCCCAAGACTCTTGGTTGATATTCAAGGGTCATCTGCTCCAAGCTCAGGAGTGTTGCGTCCTGACAAGAAGGAAATGTGGCAGGAGGGCCAGGAGACCTCCTTGGATGGATAAAGAGCTGCTGAGAAAACTTAGAGGGAAAAAAGCTTATAAAAGGTGGAAGTGAGGACAGGTGGCCTGGGAAGAATACAGGGATATTGTCCGGGAAGCTAGGGACCGGGTCAGGAAAGCTAAGGCCCAGTTACAATTAAACTTGGCTAGGGATGTGAAAGGTAACAGGAAGAGATTCTATAGTAACATTGCAAAGAAGAAACAGACTAGAGACAATGTGAGCCCTCTCCGGAAGCTATCAGGAGAACTGGCTATCCTGGATTTGAAGAAGGCTGAAGTTCCTAATGACTGCTTTGCCTCAGTCTTCCCTGGCAAATGCTCTGACCACACCACCCAAGTCTGGGAAGACAGACGCAGAGACTGTGAGGATGAAGACCTTAGGCCCAACCTAGGAGACGATCAAGTTTGAGATCATCTTAAGAACCTGAACGTACACAAGTCCATGGGTCCTGATGAAATCCATCTGCGGGTCCTGAAGGAGCTGGCGAGTAAAGTTGCTAAGCCACTGGCCATCGTATTTGAAAAGTCATGGCAGTCAGGTGATGTTCCTGAAGACTGGAAAAAGGAAGTATAACCCTCATTTTCAAGAAGGGGAAAATGGATGATGAAGGGAACTACAGACCAGTCAGTCTCTCCTCTGTGCCTGACAAAATCTTGGAGCAGATTCTGCTGGAAGGCATGCTAAGGCACATCAAAAACAAGGTGATTGATAACATCCAACACGGCTAAGGGGAAATCCTGCCTGACCAATTTGGTGGCCTTCTATGGTGGGGCTATGGAACTGATAGGGATAAAGCAGTTGATGTCATCTACCTGGACTTGTGCAAAGCATGCGACACTGTCCCACACGACATCCTTGTCTCTAAATTGGAGAGACATCAGTTTGATGTATGGACCACTCGGTGGATAAAGAACTGGCTGGATGGCCGCACACAAAGAGTTATGGTCAATGGCTCAATGTCCGGCTGGAGACCAGTAATGAGTGGTGTCCCTCAGGGATCGGTGTTGGGACTGGTCTTGTTCAATACCTTCGTCAGTGATATGGACAGTGGGATTGCAAGTTTGCTGATGACACCAAGCTGTGTGGTTCGGTTGATACGGTGGAGGGAAGGAATGCCATCCAGAGGGGCCTTGACACACTTGAGAAGTGGGCCAGTGCCAGCCTCATGAAATTCAGCCAATTCAAGTGCAAGGTTCTACACCTGGGTCGGAGCAATCCCAGGCACAGCTACAGGTTGGGCAGAGAAGAGATTCAGAGCAGCCCTGAGGAGAAGGACTTGGGGGTGCTGGTTGACGAGAAACTGGACATGAGCCGGCTTCAGTGTGCGCTCGCAGCCCAGAAACCAACCGTACCCTGTGCTGCATCCAAAGGAGCGTGACCAGCAGGGCAAAGGAGGTGATCCTGCCCCTCTACTCTGCTCTTGTGAGACCTCACCTGGGGCATTGCGTGCAGTTCTGGTGTCCTCAACATAAAAAGGACATGGAGCTGTTGGAACAAGTCCAGAGGAAGCCACGAGGATGATCAGGGGCTGGAGCACCTCCCGTATGAAGACAGGCTGAGGAAGTTGGGGCTGTTCAGCCTGGAGAAGAGAAGGCTGCGTGGGGACCTCATAGCAGCCTTCCAGTATCTGAAGGGGGCCTATAGGGATGCTGGGGAGGGACTCTTCATCAGAGACTATAGTGACAGGACAAGGGGTAACGGGTTCAAACTGAAACAGGGAAAGTTTAGATTGGATATAAGGAAGAAGTTCTTTACTGTGAGGGTGGTGAGGCACTGGAATGGGTTGCCCAGGGAAGTTGTGAATGCTCCATCCCTGGCAGTGTTCAAGGCCAGGCTGGATGGAGTCTTGCGTGACATCATTTAGTGTGAGATGTCCTTGCCTATGGCGAGGGGGGTTAGAACTAGATGATCTTAAGGTCCTTTCCAACCTTATCTATTCTACGATCCTTTTTTGCATAAAGGATGATAGTTTGACCTCTGTCTGCCTAGCTTTATGCTGTAAAGTGTTCTTACAGCTATGGTTTGCATTATCCTTGTTCAATTTTGTCCCTATTATGTGGTAGTAAATAGCCTGGGAAACTTGATTAGAGTTCTGGTAATCATAACAATCAAGGGCTTTAAAAATGAACATTAGGTGCTTCAAACTGGGATTCTTTTTTAAGTGGCTGGTTAACTGTAGTGATTTAAGCCCATCCGGCAACCCAGAACCATACAGCCGCTCACTCACTCCCCTCCTCCTTCACCCCCCCACTCCCGAAAGGATGGGGAGGGGAATAGAAAGAATGTAACTCCCACGAATTGAGATAAGAACAGTCCAGTAACTAAGGTATAACACAAACCACTACTGCTACCACCAGTAATAATAATGATAAGGGAAATAATAAGGGAAGAGAATACAACTGCTTACCACCTGTCAACCAATACCCAGCCCGATCCAATCAGTGATCTGTCCCTTCCAGGTAACTGCCCCCAGTTTGTATACTGGGCACGACATGCTGTGGTATGGAATACCTCTTTGGCTAGTTTGGGTCAGGTGTCCTGTCTCTGCTTCCTCCCGGTTTCCCCTTCTCCCTGGCAGAGCGTGAGACTCAGAAAGTCATTGGTTGGAGTAAACGTTATTGAGCAACAAATAAAAACCGGTGTTACCAGTGCTGTTCCCAGGCTGAAAATCAAAACCACAGCGCTGTACGACAGGAGAAAACTGACTGCTACTGCTGAACCCAGGACATTAACTAATCCAATTAAGGGCTCCTGTGCTTTTTATTTTGCTGTTTTACTTATGTGGGTGGTAGGATTTCAGGCACTATACAGCATCCAAGTGAGGTGAGTTTGATGTTTTTTTTCTTTTCTGTCCCCTCCTACCATGTTAGGACCCAGCTGATCTTCACAAAGGAGTGCTGTCTAAGAAATACACCAGCAAGCTAGAAGCTAATCACTGACTATAGATTCTTGATGTCTGATTTAATTAGAAATTTGGTTAAATCTGTGACTATATTGAGTATTCACAAAACTCAAAATGCTACCCAGGTTTTTTCTTCAAGTGCTTGGGTTTTTCCTTACAAAAGATCAAGGAAACCTTTGCCAAGGTAATAATAGCATTTCTTGAACCCAGCATTCTATGGTTAGAGCACTCTGTCAGCAGATTTTGTGTATAGAGCTGGTTTTCTTTCTAAAGTATTTAGTTTGTGAAGCCTGTATAAAGCTACAGCTTTCATGTAGCTGTCTTGCTTGGTTTGCTTAGGGGTCAAATATAGAAGACCGTCTTTCTGAAACATGAAATCCAAGCTTTCCTGACAATCACTCATCCAGTCTGGACAGGGATGAATGCTCCCTCCAAACTAGCAGTCATATTCAAATTTAACCTCACACATTTTCTTGCTGGTAGAGTTGCTGGGGGACATCCTTCACTCACTGGCTGGGCTGGCGGCATGTGTTCACTCAGGTTTAATGGGAGGGATAAGCAAGTCTTCAACTTCACAAGTGTTTGTGAGGTGCCAAACAACACAGCACAGCCTGCTGTCTGTCTGTCTGAATTAATTTTTACTAGATTAAAGATGCCTTTAGTTTATAACTGTCTCATTTCTAGTAAGTGTGCAGAGTTGAGGCGACTGCAAGGAAAAGGACTTGCCAAGTATGGGTCTTAGTTCTGGGGGCTTTTGCTTTCAACACAAAGTGATTTTTTTTTTTCTTATTTTTAATCTGATTCTATTTTGGTTTGATACAGACTAAAATGATGGTGGTTTATGGATTTATTTTTCAGGACATAAAGGAAATGGATTGAATGACTTTAGATGGTTTAGTGACTTCTAGCAGCAGAAATGGGAATGGTACCATTACAAGCCAAGCAGCTGTGAAGCAAAGAGAGAAGGATGTGTATTTTCCAAGCCACTTGATCTGCTTTAAGCTAATGTAAGTGTATCCCCATTTCTTTTGTGGGGAATAAAAGTTTTCCTCATGGTTTTAGGAGTTATTTGAGTTATGAGATGAGAACAGTGCAAATCTATGCAATATTATCTTGAAGAGTAGATCAATGCGTACTGAGAGATGAGCAGACTTCCCTGGCACTCCATGACAAATGAAGGCAATGCTATTATCTCCTTACCTTTAAGAGAGTGTCACTTACCTTTCATCAGCAATTTTAGGATGCAAGATAGATGTTGTAATTTCGGTAATTGTATTAGCTTGATTATTGTTGTGTACGTTAATCAAATCCATTATTTAATTTACTTAGAAGAATAGTTTTCTGGAAAATTTCAAGGCAGCCTCTTGAAGGCCTTATTCCAAAACACAGGTACACTGAGGTAGAGAATTATCATGAACTTGAACTGAAAAGTGGACCTTAGGAAAGTCCAGTCTCAGGAGCCGTCAATGTGAGAACTGAGGGAGGTGCTTCAGGGAAGAGGTCTGGATGACAAGGTCTTCTCAACTTTAATCTGTCTTTAGGATCCAGCCAGAGCCAAGTCTGAAACTGTTTTGACACACTGAGCTCAAGTTTCTTAAGTGTTTGCCTCACTTTGAGTTTCTCTATCTTTAAAATGGGGGATACAGAGACATGGTGGGACAGTTCACATGACTGGAATGTGGTCATGGATGGCTATGTCCTTTTTAGGAAAGATAGGTCAGCAAAGCGAGGTGGTGGAGTTGCTCTTTACGTGAGAGAGCAACTTGAATGTATTGAGTTCTGTCCGGGGTCGGATGAGGAGCAAGTGGAATGTCTGTGGGTACGAATCAAGGGGCTGACTGGCACGGGTGATACAGTTGTGGGGGTCTATTACAGACCTCCTGATCAGGACGAAGGAGTTGATGAGGCTTTCTACAGGCAACTGGAAGTAGCCTCGCGACTACATGCCTTAGTCGTCGTGGGGGACTTTAATTACCCCGATATTTGCTGGAAGACTCACACAGCCAGTCATTCACAGTCTAGGAGGTTCCTCGAGTGCATTGATGATAATTTCTTAATGCAAATGGTGGACGCACCAACTAGGGGAGCAGCGCTGCTAGATTTAGTACTCGCCAACAAGGAGGGTTTGGTCGAAGTGGTGACGGTCAATGGCAGCCTTGGCTGCAGTGACCATGAGATGGTGGAGTTTAGGATCCTGTGTGGGAGGAATAGAATACCTAGCAAAGCCACAGTTCTGGATTTCCGAAGGGCCAACTTTGGCCTCTTCAGTCAACTGCTAAGGGAAGTCTCATGGGAAAGTGTACTAGGCGGTAAAGGGGCTCAAGATAGTTGGTTAGCATTCAAGGACCGCTTCTTCCAAGCTCAGGATCGGAGCGTCCCAATGAGTAGGAAGTCAAGTAAGGGATCTAGGAGACCGGCGTGGTTAAACAAGGAGCTGCTGGGCAAACTCAAGTGGAAAAGGAGAATCTATGGATTATGGAGGGAGGGGCTGGCCGCTTGGGAGGAATATAGGACAGTTGTTAGAGGATGTAGGGAGGCAATTAGGACAGCTAAGGCCTCCTTGGAACTCAATCTTGCTAGTCGGGTTAAAGACAATAGAAAGGGCTTCTTCAAATACATAGCAAATAAAACTAACACAAGAGGCAATATAGGCCCACTGCTGAACGAAGTGGGTACCCTGGAGACAGAGGATATAAAGAAGGCAGAGGTGCTGAATGCCTTCTTTGCCTCTGTCTTTACTCCTGCAGACTCTCCCCGAGGGCCCCGGATTTCTATAGCCCCAGAAGGAGTCAGGACAAAGGAGGAGTTTGCTTTGGTAGATGAGGATTGGGTTAGGGATCAGCTATGCAAACTGGACATCTGTAAATCGATGGGTCCGGATGGAATGCACCCACGGGTGCTGAGGGAGCTGGCGGAGGTCATTGCTAGGCCACTTTCCATTATCTTTGGTAAGTCGTGGGAAATGGGCGAGGTGCCTGAGGATTGGCGGATGGCAAAGGTCACACCAATCTATAAGAAGGGCAAGAAGGAGGACCCGGGTAATTATAGACCGGTCAGCCTTACCTCCATCCCTGGAAAGGTGATGGAACAACTTATTCTTGACTCCATCACTAGGCATATCAAGGATGAGGGGGTCATTAAGAACAGCCAACATGGTTTTATGAGGGGGAAGTCATGTATGACCAACCTTATAGCCTTCTATGAGGAAGTGACTAGGTGGAGGGATGATGGTAGAGCGGTAGATGTAGTTTTTCTTGATTTCAGTAAGGCATTTGATACTGTCTCCCACAGCATCCTCATAGATAAGCTAAGGAAGTGTGGGCTTGACGATCAAGTAGTGAGGTGGATCGAGAACTGGTTGAAAGGAAGAAGGCAGAGAGTTGTGGTCAATGGCGCAGAATCTAGCTGGAGGTCTGTGACTAGTGGAGTTCCCCAGGGGTCGGTGCTGGGACCGGTGCTGTTTAATATTTTCATCAATGACCTGGATGAGGGAACTGAGTGCACCCTCAGCAAGTTTGCTGATGACACAAAACTGGGAGGAGTGGCTGACACACCAGAGGACTGTGCTGCCATTCAGCGAGACCTGGACAGGCTGGAGAGTTGGGCGGGGAGAAACTTGATGAAATTTAACAAGGGCAAGTGTAGAGTCTTGCATCTGGGGAAGAACAACCCCATGTACCAGTACAGGTTGGGGGTTGACCTGCTGGAAAGTAGTGAAGGGGAAAGGGACCTGGGGGTCCTGGTGGATAGGAGGATGACCATGAGCCAGCAATGTGCTCTTGTGGCCAAGAAGGCAAATGGCATCTTAGGGTGCATTAGAAAGGGAGTGGTTAGTAGGTCAAGAGAGGTTCTCCTCCCCCTCTACTCAGCCTTGGTGAGGCCGCATCTGGAATATTGCGTCCAGTTCTGGGCCCCTCTGTTCAAGAAGGACAGGGAATTGCTTGAAGGAGTCCAGCGCAGAGCCACAAAGATGATTAAGGGAGTGGAACATCTCCCTTATGAGGAGAGGCTGAGGGAGCTGGATCTCTTTAGCTTGGAGAAGAGGAGACTGAGGGGTGACCTCATCAATGTTTACAAATATGTGAAGGGTAGGTGTCAGGATGATGGAGCTAGGCTTTTTTCAGTGATATCCGGTGATAGGACAAGGGGCAATGGGTGTAAACTGGAACATAGGAAGTTCCACGTTAACATCAGGAAGAACTTCTTTACTGTAAGAGTGACAGAGCACTGGAACAGGTTGCCCAGGGGGGTTGTGGAGTCTCCTACACTGGAGATATTCAAGGCCCGCCTGGACAAGTTCCTGTGTGATGTACTGTAGGTTACCCTGCTCTTGCAGGGGGGTTGGACTAGATGATCTTTTTAGGTCCCTTCCAACCCTTGGGATTCTGTGATTCTGTGATAATAACAACCCCTCACTTACCTGTCTCACAAAGGTTTGAGAAGAGGTGTTCAATGTTATGCATAGGGTAATTTGAACATGAAAAACAAAAGAAATGTTCATTGCTAATAATTTGAGTCCATACAGAATTTAAATTGTAGTAAATAAAGGATAGATGTACGAGATACTCGATAGATAAACTGCATGGAAAGTTAATACCCTTTGAATGTTTCAGAAATCAGATCTTGGTAGTTAAAGAAGTTCCAGCTCTTTGTTTCATTTTCCACCCTGCCTCTGTAGAAGGTGACAGCAAGCTGAAGTATTATTCCAATAATCTTCTTGTTTGTTGTTTTTTATAAAAAGGGCTTCTGGCTAAATGTTCATTAGAATTTTTTTTATGTCCCATCTACTATAGATCATGACTTTATGGATTTCCTAAATAAAATGACCCATTTAAAATTCTTTAAGACTATGTGAAAAGGCATCACATGCTGGAAAATTGTCTATGTGCTGGATGCAACAAAAGCAAATCTCTTTCTTTTCATTTGAAAGGGAATGGCAAAATAATAAACTGCGACTGGTGACATTTCCCTATGCTACCACCTATTTGTAACAGACTTATTTAAAAGCTGCATTGGCCGTATCCATTTATTTTTTTCTCCTGGGTCAATTATGCTGTTTGCATTCAAATCAATCCCTTAATCAAGCCTGTTGATAACTGCAGCAGTGCAAGGGGTATATTTATCATGGAAATGTAATGAAGCACTTTGTTCCAGTGCAGCCAAGTCTAATATTGTTCTGCCACAGTGGACCATTAATGTGTTTGTGTGTAGTTTATTTTTCTAATCAACACTCTCAGACGCAGGAATGCTTGTATCTCACTGATGGGGTTGGATGGGCAACACACTAGCATTGAGACTACTGTCTTCAGGATTTACTGCAGTGTCTCTTGACATTGTTAACTACATGAAATTTCAACAGACTTTGTGTAGATAGCTCTGTCATTCCAAAGAGAAGCAATCAGAATTAGACCTTGCATGGGCTCATTAAATGTACATTACCACACAGAGTGGAAATGAGAAGGGATGGGCTCCCAAGTGCAGTACAGACCTGGGTAGAGAATTAATTATAGCACTGTGGAGGCTTTCTGGAATTTAAATTGCTGGTAGAATTTGGTATGCTAGGACAGACAACATTATCATCTAATCAGTCTCCATGAAATATGCTGGAACTGCATTTATCTATCATCTATCATAACTGAAAAATCACCAATTGCGTTTAGAAAGCAGTATTGCTGTCCAAAATCTCTATTGCCCCTGACTTCAGAAACTGGGGTAATTTCAAAAACCTGCTTCTCGCTCTAGGGGATGCTTTGTATAGAGGAATTAGTGAGAATTCTGTTGTACGTGTGATGGTGTGAGGCTGTAAAGAGGTAGGGCTTGTGAAGAGAGATGATATCTTCTATTAGATTTAAATACATAGTCAGGAAAATCCCGGTCGTGTTGTTTGGATCACTGATATGTTTCCAGTCTGAAACAAAAACAGGAGGCTTATATTTGAAGGTAGAATTTAAATGTTTTAGTTCCTTTTTTCCAGTCTGAAATAGAAATAGGAGGCTTTTATCTGAAGATAGAGTTTAAATATTTTAGTTCCTTTACGTGAGAAATGAAATTATTTCAGGTTTTTACTTTTCTGGTGAAGCTATTATAAAAACCAGATTTTTGTTTCTTTGTTTCAGTTTTAGTTTAAAAAAAGCGTTCGTGATAGGTATTTCTTGTTTAACCTGCTATGACGTTCTAACAGAAAGATGCTTACAACTGTCTTTGAGCAACAAAAATGTATTGCTTTGATAAAGTCGGTGATCTGCAACTGTTAATTTGGGTTTAGTGAGCTGAAGCAGGTGGAGCCATAAAGCCAGCATGCCATTTCTGACTCCTCCAGTTTTCTTTGCAAGGTGTGTTATGTGGGCCCAGCTGGCAGAGAGGTCCAGGGGGATTCAAAATAGACCCTGCACATCTTTCGTGACAGCTCTTTCCCAATTTGCTGACTGCACAGTGCAGTGAAAGAAAAGGATGAGATGCTGTCCTCCCGGTCTCACCTAATGAGAGCAGTATCTCTTGCCTCCAGACTGTACACATAGATGATGCTAAAATATCTTCCAGTTTGTGGTGTTCATCTGTTCCTCTCTTGTGCTGTAAGAGAGCTAGTTAAACAGGGCTTGCCTTAGCTGCATCCTCTACCAGTCACCAAAGTGTACGTACATTTTAGTTCCTTATAAGGGAGTTAGCAGTATTCCAGCTAATGGAATTAATGTGTCTAGATTCCTCAGTGTCCTTTTGAAATTTCCCCCTGCAGCTTTAATACTGAACACTGTACGCTCTTTTGTACATAAAGTCTGGTCCCTACTTAAAACCCGTCATTGTAGATAATGACTGTTTGGGGGAAAAAACCAGCTAACCCAATTCTACAAACAGTTCCTCAAAATATGTTGTCGTGTAACATCAGAACACAAGCTTAAATGAATGTGATGAAACTGAGCTTACAGATATTAATTCAAAAGTAAGGGATATTGAAACCATTTATTTTTGATGATTCAGTTTATTAGCACATACTTCTTGTGCAGCCAAGCCTAAAATAAAACTGTATTGAAGTTCTGATACATCACTTAGTGAGAGAGTTCTTTGAACTGCCATTCAGCTCAGCAATGTTCCCTAACTGCCTCAATTCCAATTTCACTTTATATTTCAATTCACCAGGCTTCACCCTCCTCCCCTCTGCCATGTATTCTCTGGGGATCCTAAACAATCTACAAAAATTCCATTTTATTGCCCCAGTAATAGTGTTATTTGAGGCTTCAGATTGTTTAGGAGCCTCTGAAGTAAAATACTTAGCAAGTGCTGAAACTTCAAAATAGTAGTTAGATGAAAGCAGTGTGCTTGCTTTTTCTGTTTCACACTAAAGCTGAAATTCTGCTGAATTTTGACTTTCCTGACAAGTGCCTGGGTTCAGGTTTATGCAAGAAGCCCAGATATAAACACAGTTCCAGGTTAGATATATGTGCAAGATCTCTAATGGGCAAGGTCAAATATATCTCTATGGTAGACATGAGGAAAACACCAATTCCCTCAAGGACCTTTTATGCCAATTATGGTATCAAGTAGAAAACCTGGATACTGATGTAGCAACTGGGCCTGACTTCTCTAATCATCTGGGACAACTCAGCACTGTCCTAATGACAGGGTTTTTTTCCATATTTTTTGTTTTATAAACCAAGTCCTGAGCAAAGTCTGTATTACTAACACAGAATGCAAGTATGAGCTGTTGGTAGGACTTCAGTGTCTCACTTGCAATGTAGTGACCTAGTATCAGCGTGGGTTTTGAGGAAGCAGAATAAAAGCTAGTTCTAATACCAAGCTGGGAATGCAAGCTGCAGTAAATTGTAATCTAAACCTAAATTTTGTAAAACTTTCAGGAAAAGAAAAGGAAAAGGTAATTAGTTGTCTGCAATAACTGCCCCTGTAGTATCAAATGCACTGTGTATAGAGTGCGTTTTGGAGACTGTAGCACTTTGAATTGTGGTTTGCTGCATGTTTTAGGGATAGTGATCCCTCAAAGAGCCTAAAATGGCCTTAGTCACAGACCAGTGTCTGAACTGTTGTACTTGGTCCCTCTGAATGGATGCACCAGAAAGAGGACTATTGGAGACGAACGATAGTAATTTTTCATAGTCTAGTAGCAGTTAATTAGAAACAGCCAGCTGATGTGACGTTGTTGGTTTGCTTTTCAGTTACTTCGTTTTGTTACGAGTATTAGAGGAGAATGTAAAGCTTTATTAATGGTGAAAAGACTTGTATACCAATTTTAGTTTGTACTTCTGTCAAAATAATGCTAGCAAGTCAATTAAAATTAGACTGTAAGAGCTTAATATTCTCCTGTTATGTTAATCTCCAGACACATTTTCATAAGCCATAAATCAAGTGTTTCCTCTGCACCTCTCAGAGAGTCAAAGCTGGACAAAACCTATAGGAAAAAACTATAGGAATTTCAGGACTGGTTGTATGATGCCACTAGCAGGCTACCCATTTCACAGTAATTTATTGTTTATAAGCACTAGTCTATTGCTTTTTCTGCCCTGTATCATGAGAATTAGGAATTTTGGCTTGTGCTGTCCGTCGCCAACAGAGCAAACCCACTTTCACAGTCCATTGTGAAAGTAAGTTAGTTAAGTATGTAAATAGGTTAAAGTTACTTAGGTTTATATAGCTTGTTTTTCAGGTACTTAAATGTTGGTCAGTATTGGCAAGATGACAATGTAGTGTGTTTTTCAATCCAGAAAAGTGCATTAAACCAAATTCTAAGAGATTTATATACTTAAGACCCATCTTGCTGTACTGTTCCCAGTGAGTTCATGATGCTTAATCCAGGATAAATGGTGACTTTATACTTTAGTGCTTACTTACTCATCAATTATCCATTTCATACCTGCAATTAAATGCTGCCTGTGCTATAAATAGTATGTGCACTCATGCAAAGGCATTGTAGGTCATTAGTAACAACTTAAAAATCACATTGTAATAAACCTTAAAACGGGTATCAGCAAATCCTTTACTATCTCAGCTGAATGGATTTCTTTTGAACAGTAGTCTGTTTCTTTTTTTAACCTGTACCGTTGGAATTCTTAAGTTTGATTTATCCTAACTGCCACCAATAGAATGAAAGTAGTGACACGGAGACTAGGGAAAGCCAGATGCTGAGGTGTTACTCAGCTGTATTGCTCCAAGTTGGACATAGTAAAACTATTTCTATTCAGATTTATGATCTGTTTAACATCTAGAGGATTACACAAGGAGGTGGTTACACAGAATGGACATCTGATTGCTTTGTGCTCTCTTCCTGTGTCAGATCTCAGCCACCTGTGAGGGAGATAATGGCTTGTGCTCTTTCAGATATGCACATGCAGCCCTCTCTGGGTCAGTGCTAACGTGGAGCAGTCAGCTTATGGAGAAATCAGTGTTTCATATATTGCGTAGCTGATTTTCCACAGTGAAAAGCCATTTTTGTTTACCTAAGGTATTAGTTCCTTTCCTTATGACTAGGAGGGTTATTACCATACCTTTCAGTAAATGTTAACCATTGATCCGGAGAAAGCTGCAGGAACAAACTTGCCAACAAAGTTTTCAAGTTGACAAGCAGGTATTCTTTATTGCGTCGCTGGGAGACACAGGGAACAGCTCCTCCTAATGTGTGTCCCCGTATTGCTACACAAGCCATCCTTATATAGTACCTGGTCATTCATACATATTCATGAGGCTACGTATGGATTCCATTATTTCCCAGAAAGTTCCCCGTATGCATACAAAATTGCGGCGGTGGTCTCTGAGGGTCGTTTACTTCTTCCAACAATCTTCATCACTTCTGGCAGCCTTTGAAGCACTCACAGTAGATGCTTATACCAGCTCAATTGGTTCGTTAACACCACAGACATAACAATCCTCCTGTCCTACTTATCAGTTAGTTTAACTGCAGCCCATCCTAGACACCTGCCATTCCCAGATACTCTTTATCCTTGTGTCCTGTTCTTCTAGCCTGTTTTTCTTATATTAATTTTGTACTAAGGTTATAGAGCCTAAAACCACATCAGCTATAATGGTTTATCTTATACGAGAATTCTCTATGTTCTCTAGCTGTACTCTGTTGGGTTTTTTTCTGTGTATCATGCACCTCAGTAATTTTCCACTGCTACTGTTACAAAGCCATCAAACTTAACATTACTTGAAACTGATTCTAAAGGTTTATATATTCCATTTTGCAATTTTGTGCCCCCTCTTGGCTCACCATCAGAATTAATACCTGGGAAGGCTGGAAAGCTGATCTTAGACTTCCCCATTATACCATTGCTTTAGTCTGGCTTTTACTCTGTGAGCTTGAAATCGCTTTGGGTGCTAAAGCTGAATGGCCAGAATAGAAATAGGAGAGCACCCAAACCCTACAAGAAGCAGTCACATAGTTCATAGAAGTAGGAAATGGTTTGGGTCGGAAGGGACCTTAAAGCTCCTCCAGCTCCAACCCCTGCCATAGGCAGGGACCCCTTCCACTGGAGCAGCTTGCTCCAAGCCCTGTGTCCAGCCTGGCCTTGAGCACTGCCAGGGATGGGGCAGCCACAGCTTCTCTGGGCACCCTGTGCCAGCGCCTCAGCACCCTCACAGGGAACAGCTTCTGCCCAAGAGCTCATCTCAGTCTCCCCTCAGGCAGGTTCAAGCCATTCCCCTTGGCCTGTCCCTACAGGCCCTTGTCCCAAGCCCCTCTCCAGGTTTCCTGCAGCCCCTTTAGGCACTGGAGCTGCTCTCAGGTCTCCCCTTCAGGAGCCTTCTCTTCTCCAGGCTGCCCCAGCCCAGCTCTCTCAGCCTGGCTCCAGAGCAGAGCTGCTCCAGCCCTCGCAGCATCTCCGTGGCCTCCTCTGAACTTGCTCCAACAGCTCCACGTCCTTCTCATGTCTTTCTGCTACCCCAAAGTAGCGCCTGCGCAACCCCTTCAGGCTGGAGGTGAAGATCTCCTTGTCCCCAAAGCTCTGTGTGTGCAGGTAGGGGCAGGAAAGCCTCCATAGCACAAGCCCAGTCTCCCTGCAGAGGTTCATTTGTCTGCAGCACCACACGTCTGTGGCTGCCGGCCCCTGTGAAATCAGCGGTGCTCATCACCACTGCGACAGCTCATCTGGCTGCTCTAGACAGTGACATCACGTCATGTGCCTGCATGAGGTGCCCGTCACATGAGCAGGGGAAAGGTTTCTTTAATGCTAAACGTTCAGCTCAAGGTTCGAGCCACGTTTCTGTTATAAGGGAGAAAAAAGGATGTTGGGGCTTATCCTGGAGCTGCCGAAGTCACAGAAATACTGATTTATAAAGTAAGGTCTTGGATGGATCATTAATCCTTTTTTCTTATTATTATTACTCCTTTACTATGTGTAACAAATGCTGTCAGTGAAATCAGTGACGAAAATGTGGATCATTTACCAACGCTGTTAAAAGCAGTGCTGTGGCAGGAGGGCAGGCAGGTGAGAGCAGGCTCTGTGGGCTCAGCATCGCTTGAGCGGGGTGAGGACATCATGCATTGCCAAGCTGGGAGAAACAGCGTTTCCCCTCCGTGTGGGCAAGCTCAGACCATTGTCAGAGCCCCACCTTTATTTGTGCTCCCGTTTCAGTGTGCTGAGCTGGGGAGGTGCCAAGGAAACTCCGTGATTCATCCCTTTATGGACTGTTAGGCACAAACAACCCAATGTTCAGCTTGCATGAAGGTGGAAAAGAGACACAGGCTGGGTTTATGTGGGGATCAGACTCTTACATGAGAAGATTTCAACCCAAAGCATTGCCTTGAAATTCGACAGTGATTTCTAGACACACGGGCCCTTCCCAGTCCTTTGGGGTTTTCCTCCCGCTGTAGCAGGGAATGCCCAGTTTCCCTGATTTGGGCCCTGTTTGCAGCACAGGTTGCATCACAAACAGTGAGGCAATGAGGTTTGTATCAGAAGAAGCAGGACACAGACTATAGGAGTACCCTTTGGTGATGGGGTGGTCTTGCTAATGTAAATGTGAAGCCATTGACAGAACTTGCACACTTTTGTTTCAGGATGTGTGACAGAGGGTACAGCCTGGGCTAACCCCTACTGAGCCAGAGAGAGAGGAAATAGACTCCTAACAGCAAGGGGTGGTCTGTCCCTGTTCTGGGAATCACAGAGTCATAAACTGGTTTGGGTTGGAAGGGACTTCAAAGCTCCTCCAGCTCCAACCCCTGCCACAGGCAGGGACCCCTTCCACTGGAGCAGCTTGCTCCAAGCCCCTGTGTCCAACCTGGCCTTGAGCACTGCCAGGGATGGGGCAGCCACAGCTTCTCTGGGCACCCTGTGCCAGCGCCTCAGCACCCTCACAGGGAACAGCTTCTGCCTAAGAGCTTATCTCAGTCTCCCCTCGGGCAGGTTAAAGCCATTCCCCCTGTCCTGACCCTACAGGCCTTTGCAAAAGGTCCCTCTCCCAGAGCTTTGCTTTCCTGGCAAGCCCCGAGCCCTCTCCAGCTCCACCTCTTGCAGTTGGTAACTTCTATTTTCCAAGTGCCTTTTGCATCAGCAACATCAGGGTTCAAAATTCTTCCTGGTCCTGCACAGGGTTTGCCCTTGCCAGGGATCTTACACTGTCACAGGCCTTTTAGATCAGTGTTGGGCACCAGGACAAGTACAACTGGGTTGGGGAATTTTGGGAGGTGACTCAGCACAGTTTGGATGAGCTCAGCCCTTGCTGAGCTCTGCCTCTTGCCCCGAACATCCTGCCTAGCTAAAAGCTTCCTCACCCAGGGTGATGCACTTAGAGAGGCCCAACACTGTTCTCTAGGGTGAATGAATTTGGGTTAGACATGGCTGAGTGAAACACATTCAGGATGTGGCCTTCCCTGTTGTCTGAGTTGCAGGAGATGATATCTCTGGACATCCAACAGTCTGTGTGGGAAGCAACCCACCTACAGCTTACAGATGGTTAAATCCTGCAAGGCACAGCGGTACCAGCTCGTCCACTGCTCGTTTCATGTGGTTGAGCCATTGTCCCACAGAAAGCAGTTCTTCAAAGCCTCTCTCTTGAAACGATTCACACATCAGAAGCCCTGTGTGGGTTAGGAACACCGATGGCTCCCAGAACACTGCAGCCCTGAGGTCATAGCTTTGTCATTGCAGAAGAGCTGTGAAAGAAACCTTTTGCTCTGGTGTCAGCTCTACACTACAATATGCCACCGTGGGGAGTGAAGACGACCTCTTGGCACCTCTCAGCCTGTGTCTTGGCTGCTGGGTGGGCTTCTGGTTCGTTTTAATGCCAGAGGAGGAAAATCCTCTTTATTTGGGTTGTTGCCCTGTTGTCTTTTTCGGTCATAGTGTGAATGCACGTGGGCTCCTTTGTTTCATTTTTCCATCTGAAGTGATGCTCCAGACTGGCCTACCCTGGATGGTCAATTTGCTCAAGGCCAAGCTTGGCTTTGTCCCCAAAACTGGGATGAGGAAACAAGGGACAAATGAGCAGGGTCCCTCTGCTAGCACCTGGTTTTGACCTGATAGAGACACGACACACGCCATGAGAGCACTTGGTGTGATAAAACAACAGACCTAGGACTCGGGGCATCATGCAGGGATGCACACAATCTGTGTCTCACTCTGGTGCAGGACAGTGAGGGGACAAGGAACAGCCTCTGCCTTTCCACAGCAGGAATTCTCAGTTCTTATTTCTGCCATCTGGGCCACTCCTATTCAAATCACCTGCATTTTGTCTACATTCCAAGCCCCAGAGGTCTGCGTACCCCTCACTGATCCGAAGCCCACCCAAGGCTGTGTAATCAGATTTGCTATTGTGTTTGCTGGTTTCTTTACCCCTTGCTCCGTTTGGAAGACATCAGAGACAGTCCAAGGGTTTGAAAGACCTGGAATGATGGCAGTGTCTGCTCATGGTGGAGTAAGCAGGTGAACACTTGCTTTTCCACTATAAACACTATTTACTTCTTGGTGTTGCAAGATTGGGTAAGAAGTTAAAACAAACGGATTTACAAGCTACTTCAGTAATACAGAGATGTGATTGAGAGTAAGACATGGCCTGATCTGTGGGTTTGGTTTGTAATTCGGGTAATACAGTTGTCCAGCTGTGTTTGGACAGCAGTGCAATACTGTGTCACGTTTCTCGCTCCCTACCATGCTGCTGACTTAGGGGAGGAGGAGGCTTCGAACCTGAGGCTTGAGCAGTGGGAACACTGCTGCCTCTGCAAAGCTGGCTCTATTTTTTGCTCTTGTCCTGGAGCTGGGCATCAAAGTTTTCCTTAATCATAAGAGCTTCGTTTGTGTGGCTCACCAGTGGATTTCAAATGCCACATCTCCCTTGCATTCAAGAAACAAAACAGAGCAGCTTCTGGAATCAACTATTTCCAATGCTGTTAATACTGGGGTGTTCCTTACACTAAAGAGTAGATGGAAAACTATTTCCAGGGCATTTGTTCTCTTGACAAGATGTGGAATAAACTTAAACATGGGAGATTCAAGTCAGATCTAAGGCAGAAGCTGTTCCCTGTGAGGGTGCTGAGGCGCTGGCACAGGGTGCCCAGAGAAGCTGTGGCTGCCCCATCCCTGGCAGTGCTCAAGGCCAGGTTGGACACAGGGGCTTGGAGCAAGCTGCTCCAGTGGAAGGGGTCCCTGCCCGTGGCAGGGGTTGGAGCTGGAGGAGCTTTAAGGTCCCTGCCAGCACAAACCTGGCTCAGATTCTATGACTCCTCTCTTGAGTCCTTAATTTTTCTTTGTTCTTTTCTCCCTTGCAGTTCAGCAGTGGGATCTGCAATGCTCATGCAAGGTTTGTGCAAGGAGCTTAGTGTCCTGGCTTCTGGGTAGAGCAGGGTGGTGACATTCACTGCTCCCATGTGCAACTGGGGCTGGATTAACACCAGTGCTCGGAAAAACTTGCCTGGATCAGGACTGCATCCAGACACAAAGCTCACCCAGCACTGCCTGCAAGAGGAAGAGAAGCATCTCCTAGGCGGGTTTGGAAGCCTTTTTAGCTGAAGACACCGGGTAGATTTCCATGTCCAAGTTCTTGCTGTTACAGCTGCTTGTGCTTGCCCAGCTTTCAGTGCAGCTTTGCCCTATAGTGATTTCCCAATGTCTCACCTAGCTGCAAGCCTAAGAAGGCTTTGCGTTTCTGGCTGGATAATCAATAGATCACTGTGTTTATCTGACTTCTTTTCCCACCTCTTGACTTCTTTATTGACCTGTTGCTCTACTGCAACCTCAGCCATTTAAGAGGCAGATTAAGCCACAAGTTGTTACCTGGACTCTCGTTTTTTACTCTTTTGTAAGCAAACTCAACCCTGAAATTGTGAAACACCTTGGCTGGAGTTTTTTTTAATAACCCCAACACCTTCTCCACTCCCTGGGACGGGGTTTGGTAACCTGGTACAAATGGGGCAAGACAGTTTTGAGCAGCATCATGCAAGACTCTTGTATCCCAGGGAATATTTACTGATTCCTACCTCCCAAGAGGCTGGAAACAGGCTGGGACCTCAGGGTGCCACTGGGTACCCACCAGCACGGAGAAGCAACTTTTTGCTCTGGAGAACTCACTCCAGAGGCCTTGCTGACCTCCCTTGGGCTGCTTCCCAACACTCCAGTGTGATGTGGAATGTCCACATGGCCTGGAGCCTTTACCCACTGCACAGCTTAGAAACATATCGCAATGGTGTCATTTGATTTCAGTGAGTGGCCTTAGGAATTAAGGTGTCACGTCATCCCCTCCTGCCCACTGTTTCAGAGGAAGGGTGACTTAGAGATCAGAGAGATATAAGACAGCAAGAGTGTGGTCAGAAACAGAAGCAGGGTGGGAAAAGCCACAGCACAGTATAGAAAAAAGCCTTCCAAACCTGTTATGGACAGCAGCTTTCTTGTGGCTTGAGTGCTTGGTGATAGCAGAGGGGATGAAGAGGAATGGAAACGAGAGAAAACCTTTCTCTATCCTGTTTCGAGGCTGTAGTACCTTGCTAGTATATGAAACTGGAGTGTTAGCTGCTTTGAAGGAATTGTCACCCAACATGCTGGAATCTGCATCCAAGATATATGGGGCTTCTTCAGGATCACTTATAGCTACATTTGGGTTGTGTGGCTGTGATTTAGGTAAGGACTCTGCACTTCCATTTGTTCTTCTATGTTTAAAGAGATCAAATGTCTGGAAACTTTGGAGCTGCAAAAGATCTGGCTTGGGTTTTCTTTAACTATCCTTTATATGTGGTGAATTCCTCAGAATTTCACTTCATTTACTTCTTTAAGAGTGGGAAATATGGATAAATTAACCCATGAGAAAATAGACTGGATAGAGATATTAAATAAGTCAGTGCATCTTATTAGTTTGAATTAATGGTAAGCATATTTAATATAAGAAACAGAAGTGCCCTCCTTAATGACGCTTTTGCAGTTATTGGTAGATTCCCAAAACACAGAGGGGAAAGAAAATACATAAAGGGGCATAAATGCAGAGCCAAGAGGAAGAAAGATGACTGAGATTCCCATCAAACTTCTCCTATATTGCCAGAAAACTTTTAAGATATCTTGTGGAGGAAATGGAGAGAAATGGGAAGAGAGAAAATGCTTCTGCTTCCTGTAGTATTGAAGGTCCTTGGAAAATCTTGGCCCATTCGTGAGAACTTCAGTCCTAACGGAAATAAGGGCTTTATACGAGCATTCACCAGCATAGAATCACGGGCTGGTTTGGGTTGGAAGGGACCTTAAAGCTCCTCCAGCTCCAACCCCTGCCACAGGCAGGGACCCCTTCCACTGGAGCAGCTTGCTCCAAGCCCCTGTGTCCAACCTGGCCTTGAGCACTGCCAGGGATGGGGCAGCCACAGCTTCTCTGGGCACCCTGTGCCAGCGCCTCAGCACCCTCACAGGGAAGAGCTTCTGCCTAAGAGCCAACCTGAACTTCCCCTGTTTAAATTTGAACCCATTAAATGGTAAAATACCTCTTGGCCAGGTGGAAGGGCAGCACAGAAAGTACATAAATAACAATATAAGGTCTGTGGAATGACTGCTTTGCTTTGCTTTAGAAAAGATGAGGATGCGCTTCTACAATGATTTGAAAACCTCTTTCTGGGGTTTTCATCTTGGAAGAAGAGTCATTAACATGGTAAAGGAGATTTTAGATGACCTCCTGCCCCCGAACGCTCACCAGCTCGTGGCTGGGAGGCTGCACGTCATCGTTACCCGCATGCGTGACTGCAGGAGCGTGCTGGTGTCAGAGTTTGCCTCCAGGGAGGAACTCATCCAGGTGAGAGCAGCCACAGCCACCCCATGAGGGCAGCTGAAATCATAGCCACTGTAAAAATCAGCCCTTTCGATTATCTACAGGGCCTGAGTATGCAGAGAGCACAATGAGCCATTCCACAGGTTACCTGCCTCCTTCTCCAGTCCCGGTTGTGGGTATCAGACATGGTCTGGTCCGCAATAGTTAGTGGTGCCAGATAACCCAGCTGTGCCGCCATTCCCAAAGGAACACATGTGCCACCATTCCCAAAGGAACCATCCCAAAGGCAACAGGTTTTCATGGCCTTCTGCTCACAGAATCACAGAATCCCAAGGGTTGGAAGGGACCTTAAAAGATCATCCAGTCCAACCCCACTGCAAAAGCCTAGAGTACATCACAAAACCTAGATTACATCACACAGGTACTTGTCCAGGCGGGCCTTGAATATCTCCAATGCAGGAGACTCCACAACCCCCCTGGGCAACCTGTTCCAATGCTCTGTCACTCTCACAGTAAAAAAGTTTTTCCTGATGTTCACATGGAACCTCCTATGCTCCAGTTTACACCCATTGCCCCTTGTCCTCTCACTGGACATCACTGAAAAAAACCTAGCTCCATCATCCTGACACTCACCCTTTACACCTCTGTGCTTTCTGTCTCACCCACAGGTCCTGCTTTGCAGCTGCTTCATCCCTTTCTATTTTGGACTTTTACCTCCTATGTACCGTGGGGTGGTGAGTAGCCTTATGGTTTGGAGACACTATCAGGCCAAGGGCCGATCTAGACCATGTCCTTTGTCCAGTGGTGGAATCAAGCACGTCTGTAGCTGTGTTTACCACCGAAGTTGCTTAGTGCTGTGTTCACACAGTGTCTGCAGAGGGAAGAAGTGAACTCAGGTGCTCCACAATGTGACCTCAGTGCAGAACTGACCTGCTCACAGAACTACTTATCCTCATCTCAACTCCTTTCTGCTGCATTTTCCACCAGTTTCATTGAACACTAATTCTATTGCTGGAAAGGAGGAGGTGGTGGTGTAGACCTGGATCTTGTGGGTCAGTGGTGAGGGCTGGTGCCTGGAAGGGGATCTCTGTAGCCCCAGTGCTTCGGTCGAGTTTGGGCCTAGGTGGAGAAGAAACCCCAAATGATGCACATGTGGAGAAGGACTTGGGGGTGTTGGCTGATGAGAAACTGAACTTCAGTGTTTGCTCACAGCCCAGAACCCCCTGCGTGCTGGGCTGCATCCCCAGGGCATGAGCAGCAGGGCAGGGAGGGGATTCTGCCCCTTTAACGCACTGTCGTGAGACCCCACCTGCAGCACTGTGTGCAGTTCTCGTGTGCTCAGCATAAGAAGGACATGGAGCTGTTGGAGCAAGTCCAGAGGAGGCCAAGAGGATGCTCAGGGGCTGGAGCACCTCCTGTATGGAGCCAGGCTGAGAACATTGGGGCTGCTCAGCCTGGAGAAGAGAAGCTGCGTGGAGACCTCAGAGCAGCTTCCAGTGTCTGAAGGGGGCTACAAGGATGCTGGAGAGGGACTCTTCATCAGGGACTGGAGTGACAGGACAAGGGGTGATGGGTTCAGAATGAAACAGGGGAAGTTCAGGTTGGATCTAAGGCAGAAGCTGTTCCCTGTGAGGGTGCTGAGGCGCTGGCACAGGGTGCCCAGGGAAGCTGTGGCTGCCCCATCCCTGGCAGTGCTCAAGGCCAGGTTGGACACAGGGGCTTGGAACAAGCTGCTCCAGTGGAAGGGGTCCCTGCCCGTGGCAGGGGTTGGAACTGGTTGAGCTTTAAGGTCCCTTCCAACCCAAACCAGTCTGGGATTCTATGCTCTAGCACATCACTCTTCTCCCTAGAAGGAGGAAGGCTCAGGGTTCCTTGTTTTCTCTCCTAGCGCTATGTGGACGGGGAAATCGGGATGTGGCGCTCGAACTTCGTGTCCCGGGCAACCATCACTGTGTCTGCCTTTGCTGGTGAATACGACATCTGTCCCAAAGACTGCTCCACCGCCTTCCTCACCTTCCAGTTCTCTGATAGTGTTTTACAGATCTCCAATAGAAACTTCAGCCGTTTTCTGTATATTTTCTACTGTCCTACACAACAAGTGAGCTGCTTCTACAGGTCCCCAGAGCCATAAAACCCCTATAGCTGGCCCATCTGCCCTGACTGCCACCTCACCCTTGCAGGTTCTGGACCAGTATTATGCCTGTGGCTACCAGGACACAGCCTCCTACCTAAAAAGACTGAGTAAGTGCTTGGGAGTGAGGAGCAGGCAGGTCGGGTGCTTCTCAGTATTGGTTTGCTGACAGAAGGTAAGAGATGCTGCCAGTGCACCTAGGGTGACCAGGGCAGAGAGATCCCAGCATCCCTGGCATTGCCAGGATACCCTTGAGTCCCGTCCTCTATGCTGCACCTCCTGTAGCTCCCTGTTCACCCCTTCCCCTCTGATGGTGTTAGGTCCCCTCTTCTCTTCCACTCTTGGTATGATAGAGCTTTGCAGGGAATGCAGGTCCCCAGGACCTAGAGAGAAGCATAGGTTCAGGTGCCCCATGTGATGTTAGGCTGATAACCTACTGGTGCACAAAGCACCAATGTTTGGTGACTCCTGACCCAGAAACCCAACTCAGATCAGCCATGCACTGTGGGCATCAGTCCCCCTGTTTTCCAGTACACCCTGGTCAAACTGATCAATGCTTTCCATTGCTGGAGACCTAGTAGTTGAGCAACAAGCAGTGAGAGCTGGGTTATTTTCCCACCAGATGAATTCGGTATCAATTACCTTGATGAGGACTTTATGCTTCCATTCACCAACGAATCGTGTCAGAAAGGTGAAGAGACCTTGCACTGGAAGCCAGGAACAAGAGTACTTCACTCCAGAGCCACAGACCCTGAGGATGACACAGAAGAGAGCCCAGGGACCAGCCGGGCAGCAGATGAAGTGGAAGAGGAAGGCCCCCACCACCTCCACCATCAGAAAGGTAGAGGACCAGCACTTCTTTATCCCATTGGTTTTCATTGGCTAAATGACACTTGCCCAGGGCTCTCACTGACAAAAGAGGCTGGATGGGGTTTTGCAGGCTCCAGTAATGAGAACATGAGGAATGTGAGAGGGTCCCCTCTTGGGTCATTGGTCATTAGTAAAGCCTCATGTTGAGCTTGTTTTGGGTGGACTGAGGACTTAGAGTGTGGCCAGGTTAGAAGGGCTCTTTGGAGAAGCAGCTCTTTCTATGAAGAAAGACTTTTCTTTACCATGTAAGGTAGGAACAGGTTCTACCTACACATGATTTCGTTAAGGGTGAGGGAAGGAGCAGTGTCTCAATGCTCAGAGCTGGGTTTCTACTGAGTAGCTCGATGTGCAGCCTCATGTAAACACCAAAGGGCAAGAAAAGCTCATTCGAGCTGCAGGCTGACCTCTACCTGTGTCATTCTTAAGCAACGTGAGGCAGGTTTAAATCCCAAACTTCTCATTTTCTGCAATCCTCTGCAAAATAATGCCCTCTCCCATTTCAGCTGTGACACGGAAACCCGGTGAGCCCTCAGCACTTTAGATTCCAGTTTGTCTTGTTACTAGGAGCACGCAGAGCAGCCTGTGCGGAGTACAGCATTTCTTTCCATTTTATTATTTAGTTTCTTTTTCAGTCTTCCAGCATTTCAGAATTTGTGAACTCAGGAAAAGAGTTTTTCCAACATGGTGATGCTTTAAAATGTTGCCCCATAAACAAAAGGTGAAAAAAGACCCAAATGCTGTTGTGCTATACCTAGGAGGACCACACCAAATAAGGAACATCAAGGAGAAAGAACAGGACTAGTACAACTCCAGATCTAGACATAAAAGCTTGAAATACATAAAATGAAAGCAAAGAAGATATTTCCATTGAGAACAGACAACTCTATGGGACCCACACTAGAAATGCAGGGCACAGTCTTAGGCTGTGGTTTGCTCTCAGGCTTGGTTTTAAAGGCTTCATCAGTCTGAACTGCATGGAGCTTTTGAAAGCAACACAGCAGAAACCAGGTTCCTTCGGAGGCTGGGCAGGCTCTGGGCTATCAGGAGTCTCAGTCGCTGGTTTGCAGCTTGGCTGCAACGTTTTTCACCAACCTAAGGTCACCTGTGGAAGGAATTGAGACTCCTTTGTTTGCCCAGAGAGCAAGCAAAGGTTAAGTCAGGGCTCCTGGTCTCCAGTGGAGAAGCACATCAGATTTTTCAGTTCTGGGAAGGTAAAACCGTGATGATCCAGGCCAGGAAAAGGCTGGTTTGCTGTTTGTCTGCACTATACTAGAATAGCATTGATGTTACCAAATAATCAAAGGTGTAAACCTGTGAATAAGTCACACAAGTCTTCCTGAATAGGTGAGAACATCTCCAAAGAGTTACTGCTGTAGCAGAGCCTGCACACCAGTGGGGCTCAGGCTGCGAGAGCTGGGCTGGTTTAGCCTGTGGAAGAGAAGGCTCCTTAAGAGGAGACCTTAGAGCAGCTCCAGTGCTTAAAGGGGCTGCAGGAAACCTGGAGAGGGGCTTGGGACAAGGGCCTGTAGGGACAGGCCAAGGGGAATGGCTTGAACCTGCCCGAGGGGAGACTGAGATGAGCTCTTAGGCAGAAGCTGTTCCCTGTGAGGGTGCTGAGGCGCTGGCACAGGGTGCCCAGAGAAGCTGTGGCTGCCCCATCCCTGGCAGTGCTCAAGGCCAGGTTGGACACAGGGGCTTGGAGCAAGCTGCTCCAGTGGAAGGGGTCCCTGCCCGTGGCAGGGGTTGGAGCTGGAGGAGCTTTAAGGCCCCTTCAACCCAAACCAGGCTGGGATTTAATGACTTGAACAGGGATTGTGGAACTGCCTGCGGCTGACTGAAATGGTTGTGTCCTGCCTGGGGGTGATGGTGCTGGCTAGGAAGACCAGGGGCCTGGCAGAGGGGTGGTTGCAGAAGCAGGGGGTCTGCCTAGGAGGAAAAGCATTTTGCAGTATGAGCAAAAGCAGATGATGGGCTGCCTGGCCCCTCTCCTGCCCAGGGAGCAGGGGGTGTCTCTGTGCCCCCTCTGGTTTGATCTCTGGCAGTTCACAGCCTGGTTTTGAGCAGCCCAGCTTTGCCTGCAGAGCTTGAGAGAGGCAAATCCAGCCAGGACTTCCAGGAAGGGAGGCAGGAGCAGGTTTTCATGGACCCAATGCAAAACAAGCATCCAGATTTCTTTCAGCAAGCTCATTGCAGAGCAAATATTCCCAGGTCATTGATTTCAGTCAGAGATAGCAGAACATGCTGTATTAATCTTTTGCTGAGTATTCATCATTAACTCTGAATGTGTTAACACCAACATAACCTTCGGCAATTCCCCACATTCACGCCTGCAGTCTCCAGAGCACTTTGGATGAAACTTCCCTGTTTCACTTCCCTTTGTGCAGTGAAACAAGCTGCTCATTCAAATCAACAGCTTGTGCTGTTGTGCACTGTTCGTTGCCCATGGGGAACCAACAAAAAGATTCAATTGGGATAAAGCCAATCCATTAGCTACTGATGTATAAAGTGTATTTGGAATGAGGAAGAGTGATGCCAATTCATGGGCAAAGCAGTGGTGCCAATTCATTCTCCATGCAGACCAGCAATATGAGGTGTGTTTGCCTGGATCATACTGTTTGTAGCAGCAAGTTACAGAAAGTTGTGTGAAAAGAACTAATGTATGTGTAAAATGTCAGCTCTCCTGGTGCAGCAGGAGATGAACTCTGCGAGACTGCGCTGCTTTGAAGTAAGGGGAGGTTAATCTTGATGCTTCTCCATCCTTCTCCACAGCTGCACATTCAGAGGGGTCCAAATGTGTGCCTACCTCCCCCAAGCAGGAGCAGCCAACCTCCAAGGGTGTATGAAGCTCAAGAATAGGTAATTGGTAAAATAACTTCGGGGAACTGGGCAAAAAATAGTTCCTGCCAGTGTGATGCTCCCTAAAGCGTCTCCCTCCCTCTGTTTTCTGCTTCTCTGCAAGTTTTGGAGTGGGAGGAAATCACTTGAAATGGGACATTTCCTGCAAATGCCTGTCCTGTAATCTGCATGAAAGCAGGGGGAGGGATGCTGCTGGTGAGCAGCAGCTGAGGTGGCTGGTGAAGCTGGTGGCTGGGCTGTACACACATGCAGGTGAGGATGCTCAGTCTGCCCTGCACAAGCTGTGGTTGGGCCGCAGATGCAGCGCTGCGGTGCTTTTCCTCCAGTCATCATGACAAAACAAGTCAGGCCTGGGCAGGGAGACTGTGGCAGCAGCACTGGGAATGGAATCAGCCGATTTCCCCCGGTGGAAAAAGAAAACCAACACCACACTCCCCAAAACTCCGTAACGATCCAAGCTGCTGTGTGGAATGAGCTCCGGAGTCACCCACCGCTTCCCAGGGCAGCAGAACCACCGCATCAGAGCCCCCCAGGGCCCATCCAGGCTGGTTGCCTAAGGGAACAAGCTGGCGGTTAGTTGGGTGCTGGTGGATGAACCAACAGGAAGAAGTAGTCCCAGGGATGTTGGATACCAAAGGGCGTTTTCCCTAGCTGAGGAGTTGTGTCACTGGGTGAAATCATCCTGTGCAAGCCTCCTCACCAGCTGCATGTGAAGTAACTTGCAAGCAGGTTTTGGGGAGGTATGGTTTAAAGTTATCTGTGTGGCAAGTTAAATGCCTTAAATCCTTGAGAGTTTAGTGCTGAAACATCACTCAGGCTCTTGGTGAACATGCCTGATGTCCTGCTAGGACAGAGCCCAGCAGATAAATGCTTTGGAACAGGAACACATTGCTGTAGGGAAGTGGCACTAAGCTGGTTTATGGTTCCTTTGAGATATCACTAAATAATATCAGAGGGATAGGGGAAATAGCTACTTTTAATATGGGATAGCCAGGATTTGGAGTTTTTAGTCACACTCAGCATCAGTGACCCATGGCTGAGGTTCCCCAGGGTTTCCCTGCTCTCCCTGCTGAGGGTCTGCATCCCCTGAGCACCTCACCTCTTGGCTGTGGCTTTCTTGGACAAACCAGGCACCACGGTTTGGAAGAGCTTCTGGAACCATTTTACCATGGAGCTGATACCATCCAGCAGCCCCCACAGCTTCCCCAGCCTGCAAACCCAAAGTAAACAGGCTGAGTTTGATGACCACTCAATGCAGCCACCAGCGGAGGGTGTTACTGGCAAATGCACGTTGTGATGCTCCTTTTCATACCCAAGCAATCCTGTGGTGTTCCTGTTAGCCATACCCCCTGAGAGCTTGCCTTCAAGGAATACCAAACCCTCCTGTGGAGTAAGGGGATGCTGCTAAGCATGTTGATGCAGCAGATGTGCCTTGGTCCTTAGAAAACAAGGGATTCACCATCAGCCCACACTGTCCCAGAGGCTGCCCCATGTGTTTCCACCATCTGAAAGATGCTGCAGTCCATTGCATGCTCCAATCCAAGGGATGCTGGCTGCCTCATGCTAACCCTGCACTGTGTCCCCGCAGCTATCTCAGCACTGCTGAAGCCACAACCCCTGGTTCCTGTATCACTTTCAGCTTCAATGCCTCTATCAAGATGTTCTTACCCCTTCCTGAAGAAGGCTGGAAGCCTGTAAGGTTGTAACAGGACCTTTGACAACGGATCCTGAAGTCCAGAGAGATGCTCCTTCCTCCACATACCCAAGCCTGTACCCATGGATGACAACAGAGAAGTAAATAAAGACCAGGAACTAGAAATAGCCCAGTAAATGCAATAATTCCTCTTGTCCAGCAACTCTTGCTGCATCTCAGCCTGTAGGTACTGAAGCCCAGGCTTGAATCCAGCTTGAGCTGCTCTTACAAAGCTTCTTTATAAGAGCAGCTACGGCAGATACAGGAATATTTCCTATAATAACAAACTCAGTAATGTCTTTAAGGTAATACTGCACCTCTCAAAGATTGCAGCAGCCCTCAGAGGCCCCGAAACCCAGGATGAGCACCCCAAATCTTCTACCTGGCAAGAAGCAAGGAGCTGGGCACTGTGTTTCCATTTTGCATAGGCCAGTGCATGTCCTTTTGGATGGGGCAAAGTCATTCTTCCCACATGAGCTGGCAAAGCGGAAATTCCCATTGCAGTAGTTAAAGCCAAAGGCATCTGTGGGACACAAAAGAGAGGGATGGGGTTTGCATGTGTGTTGTGTGTCTAGGCCAGCCTTCAGGTCCTGGCTATCACTTACTGTTCCTGTACAGGAAAAGGGCAGTGTCCTGGTACCCTTGGGAGAAGATGTCATTCAAGACCTGCAAGGAGAAACACTTGAGGTCACTAAAGAGCTTTCCTTCCAGGCACTGACAGGATCTGCCCAGCTGTGGAGGGTTGGGGTGGCCCGTTTGGAAAGCAACAACCACAGGCTGGCTTCCAATAACCAAAGCTGTAGTCCTTTGCAAGTTATTAAACCAGGGTGGACCCCATTCCAGTTTGGCCACCCATCAGCAGTGCCCACCAAATAAATGCACTGCAAAACCAATAGGTACTGCACCCTCCATGTGAGATCTGATTGACTACTGATGGAGATGGAGCTGAACCTCAAAGCTTGGGAAGGCAAGTCCAGTATCAGTTTGTTTTAACCAAAACAAAGCTGCTGGCTTACCATGGTGCTGGGTGGAAAGAGAGCATAGCTAATCCTGCAGAGGTTTTCTATCGAGATCTGAATGCTGCCATTGAAGATCTGGAAGCAGAAGAAGATGGCAGGACAATCCCTCGGGCAGATATCGAGCTCTCCTGTGAATGGGGACACGGTGATCACAGGTTCTTCCAAGCTGGAAACAGGCTGCAGACCAGTGAATCCTCCATCCACGTATCGCTGAGGGGGGAAGAGCAGAGGAGGGTTTGCTCTGGGGGTGGCTATGGTGTGTGAGTGAGGGCAGTGTCACTGAGAGGAAAGTAGGCAAAGGCAACACCTCCTGCCACAAGCCGGTCCCAGCATGTCCTCTCTCTTCCCACCTGCAAATGCATCTCTTCCTACCCCTTGCTCTTCACCTTGGCCTCTGCCAGCTCCTTCTGCTGCCCTGCCTATGGCACCCAGTGGCTCCTCGACCAGACGCTGTGATCCACAGCAATTGTTAGAACAGAAATACAGTTATTTTGATTCACAAAGCTTTGTGAAGTTGTTTTGGCAGTCATTGGCCAACTCAAACATCACTGAATTTAGAGTGTCATATAGATTTCAAGTCCTGAGCTCAAGCAGTTGGGCTCCTGAATTTAATATTCCACCCAGCTATCATCAGGATGGGATGAAGAACAGGCTAGAAGGCTCTATCATCATCCATTAACTAAGCAGCATCCTAGGCTGATATATCCCTCTCTGCTCAAGGGAACGTAAAGTTAAACCCAAGAATATACTGCTGAGACAATAAGTTTTACATGAAATAGCACTCACCACACCTCGGTAGGATGGAGGGATGAAGCCACAGTAGATGGGAAGAAAGCAGCTGCAGAGGAGAGCCTGGGGGATGAGAGGGGTTGCAGAAGTAAATGGTCCTGTCAGAGTTGTCCTGGACAAAAGCTGTTGACATGATGCCCACAAAACCAGGCTTGACCTGGCTGTCGGTGCCACCTGGATTTAGCACTTGACTGTGTCAAGAAGAAAGGTGTCAATGAAGAGGAAACACCCCTCTTGAGAAGGGCAAAGCGCTTCAGTTTGTCATGTTTTGAGCTGCCAGCAACATTACAGATGTATAATTTATATATCACCGTCCAAAAGTGCACTTTGACAGCGGCAAGGTGAAGCTTTGGGGTCATTTTTCATGTTTGAGGGGTTTTGGACAGTACCAAGACACCTTCTCAGCGCATTTTCATTCTGCTGGGATTTGTCCATGATAAAGCCACTGCTGGGCCGTTCACAGCCATTTTCTACCAATCTCATGACCTGGGAATAAGCATCCTATGCTCCTGGGTTGATGTAGGGCAGGCACCAGAGGGTGAACTCCAACATATCACAGAATCACACAGAATCCCAAGGGTTGGAAGGGACCTCGAAAGATCATCTAGTCCAACCCCCCTGCAAGAGCAGGGTAACCTACAGTACATCACACAGGAACTTGTCCAGGCGGGCCTTGAATATCTCCAGTGTAGGAGACTCCACAACCCCCCTGGGCAACCTGTTCCAGTGCTCTGTCACTCTTACAGTAAAGAAGTTCTTCCTGATGTTAACGTGGAACTTCCTATGCTCCAGTTTACACCCATTGCCCCTTGTCCTATCACTGGATATCACTGAAAAAAGCCTAGCTCCATCATCCTGACACCTACCCTTTACATATTTGTAAACATTGATGAGGTCACCCCTCAGTCTCCTCTTTTGCAAGCTAAAGAGACCCAGCTCCCTCAGCCTCTCCTCATAAGGGAGATGTTCCACTCCCTTAATCATCTTTGTGGCTCTGCGCTGGACTCCTTCAAGCAATTCCCTGTCCTTCTTGAACAGAGGGGCCCAGAACTGGACGCAATATTCCAGATGCGGCCTCACCAAGGCTGAGTAGAGGGGGAGGAGAACCTCTCTTGACCTACTAACCACTCCCTTTCTAATGCACCCTAAGATGCCATTTGCCTTCTTGGCCACAAGAGCACATTGCTGGCTCATGGTCATCCTCCTATCCACCAGGACCCCCAGGTCCCTTTCCCCTTCGCTACTTTCCAGCAGGTCAACCCCCAACCTGTACTGGTACATGGGGTTGTTCTTCCCCAGATGCAAGACTCTACACTTGCCCTTGTTAAATTTCATCAAGTTTCTCCCCGCCCAACTCTCCAGCCTGTCCAGGTCTCGCTGAATGGCAGCACAGTCCTCTGGTGTGTCAGCCACTCCTCCCAGTTTTGTGTCATCAGCAAACTTGCTGAGGGTGCACTCAGTTCCCTCATCCAGGTCATTGATGAAAATATTAAACAGCACCGGTCCCAGCACCGACCCCTGAGGAACTCCACTAGTCACAGACCTCCAGCTAGATTCTGCGCCATTGACCACAACTCTCTGCCTTCTTCCTTTCAACCAGTTCTCGATCCACCTCACTACTTGATCGTCAAGCCCACACTTCCTTAGCTTATCTATGAGGATGCTGTGGGAGACAGTATCAAATGCCTTACTGAAATCAAGAAAAACCACATCTACCACTCTACCATCATCCCTCCACCTAGTCACTTCCTCATAGAAGGCTATAAGGTTGGTCATACATGACTTCCCCCTCATAAAACCATGTTGGCTGTTCTTAATGACCCCCTCATCCTTGATATGCCTAGTGATGGAGTCAAGAATAAGTTGTTCCATCATCTTTCCAGGGATGGAGGTAAGGCTGACCGGTCTATAATTACCCGGGTCCTCCTTCTTGCCCTTCTTATAGATTGGTGTGACCTTTGCCATGCGCCAATCCTCAGGCACCTCGCCCGTTTCCCACGACTTACCAAAGATGATGGAAAGTGGCCTAGCAATGACCTCCGCCAGCTCCCTCAGCACCCGTGGGTGCATTCCATCCGGACCCATCGATTTACAGATGTCCAGATTGCATAGCTGATCCCTAACCCAATCCTCATCTACCAAAGCAAACTCCTCCTTTGTCCTGACTCCTTCTGGGGCTATAGAAATCCGGGGCCCTCGGGGAGAGTCTGCAGGAGTAAAGACAGAGGCAAAGAAGGCATTCAGCACCTCTGCCTTCTTTATATCCTCTGTCTCCAGGGTACCCACTTCGTTCAGCAGTGGGCCTATATTGCCTCTTGTTTTAGTTTTATTTGCTATGTATTTGAAGAAGCCCTTTCTATTGTCTTTAACCCGACTAGCAAGATTGAGTTCCAAGGAGGCCTTAGCTGTCCTAATTGCCTCCCTACATCCTCTAACAACTGTCCTATATTCCTCCCAAGCGGCCAGCCCCTCCTTCCATAATCCATAGATTCTCCTTTTCCACTTGAGTTTGCCCAGCAGCTCCTTGTTTAACCACGCCGGTCTCCTAGATCCCTTACTTGACTTCCTACTCATTGGGACGCTCCGATCCTGAGCTTGGAAGGGATCCAGGGACTTGCCATCCTCTACTGTCTCCCTGGGATGAACAAGTCCACGACTTCATGGTCTGTTAGGGATTTACTCTGGGGTTTTTTTCTCCAGCAGCTCATTTACTGGTTAATCTGCTGCTTGTTTGGCACCACAGACACTTTGTCCAGCTTTTCCTCCCAGGGAAGTGCTGAGGCAAGGAGGAAAATCACTGCCAAAGGACTTCCCTGAGGAAAGACCTGTCCAGAAAGCTGAGAGGTCATGTTAGTATTAACAGCTCTGCAAAGACTCATTGGCACTTCCTAGAGCTGGCCAACACAGCAGCAGCTTTTTGAAGCTGGGAATAAACCTGCTTTCTGGACATAACAGCATCTTCAACCCTCCCTTCAAGCCTCATGGGGCTCACTGTGGTGCGACCATGACACCCTGGTACCTTCCCATCTTGGATGTTTAAGTACCTCCACCCTAAGCAGTAGGTAGAGATCTTCCTACAGTACCCAAGGAAGGTCCCTTTACCTGGATGAGCTCCTCTTTCGAGCTGAACTCCGAGGCCATGACATTCTGGCCATCCACCACCCGCGTGAGGGAGATGTGCAGCCGCCCCGAAGCCAGTTGGTAGGAGTTCTCTGGTAGCATCCTCTGCAGAACAGCCTTGATATTTGCCAGCAAACTGCACTTGGGAGAGAGGGGGCCCAGGATGGTTTCCCTGGCCTCCTTTGCCATGGCAAAGAAAAATTCCTTTAGGTCATCTAACACAGAGGTGGGAGGGAAAGATAGAGAGAAAGTTAGGATCTGCTGCCCAAGCAGTTGTGAATTTTATCCTATTTTTAACACTCCCCACAAATAGAGCCTTTTGCATAATACTGCTGCTACAAGGACGACATTGTGGAGAAGAGAAAGGGGAGGTTGTCCTCAGAGAGCAATGTATTACTGAGCACAGCCTCAGTGGTGAAATTCCATCTGCACCAGAGGTGGTTGCTCAAGAAGAGCCTGGCCAGGGATTAAGGAAAGGCTCCAAAGAGGCCAGGGAAGAGGTAGGTGCACAACACATTCCTGCCTTCCACCTCCACGTGGCAGTGCCAGGCTCCACAGTGGGCTTCACATGGGCAGCTGGGACAACCCAAAGGTGAGGACAAGGGGCACACCACTGGTGACCTCCCAGCCAGTGTTAACAGTCATTACCTGTGTCTGCACATCCCAGAAGCTGGATTAAAGGAGCAGAGCTGCAGAGCCATGGCCAAGAGCTCAGGAGACACCAGTTTGAGAGGCTGCATCATGATGGGGGGAAGAGGGGTGCAGCAAAGACGGTGGCCAGCCTGGCCCTGGGGAACTCATTTGGGGGAACTGTAGCAACAGGACAAGGGGTGATGGGTTCAAAGTGGAACAGGGGAAGTTCAGGTTGGATCTAAGGCAGAAGCTGTTCCCTGTGAGGGTGCTGAGGCGCTGGCACAGGGTGCCCAGAGAAGCTGTGGCTGCCCCATCCCTGGCAGTGCTCAAGGCCAGGTTGGACACAGGGGCTTGGAGCAAGCTGCTCCAGTGGAAGGGGTCCCTGCCCGTGGCAGGGGTTGGAGCTGGAGGAGCTTTAAGGTCCCTTCAACCCAAACCAGGCTGGGATTCTGTGAGTGTCCCATGCTGGGCAGTTAAACTCTTGCAGAAGAAACCTCATCAGGCTCTGCAGTGCTGCAAAGAGCCATTCTTACACCTGGGTGGCCATGGCACAAAGCCGTGGGCTTGTCTTTGTAGGGGCAAAGGTGTTCAGTCTGTCTCGTGAGGCTGCTTTAAAAGCACAGACAGACAGATTAGATGGAGTGTCCTCAAGTCAGCTGGAGCACCACAGGTATTAAGAGGGGTTATAAACATCTGAGCGGATGGTCAGGCCATGTGGGGTGATGATTACTGCACGGTGGGTTTACACGGGGTCATCAGGGTACTGAAAGAGCCAGAGACACCGCAGGTGGGTGATGCACCCACCGGGCACTGCCTGGTGCCCTGCGTCCTGGAACTGGGAAAACTGCCCCCAGGCTGGTGGGCAGGAGGTGAGAGCTCACCCCAGCTTTGGGGGCTTTGGCTCTGGACAGGGCTTTGACTCAGGCTGGGTGGAATGACCCTGGCATGTAACGCCGTGACCATCCCTGCCTGCAGCAGCTTGCTGGTGACAAGCAGGAGATGAGCTGTGGGGTGGCAGGGGACAGCCTGGCTCAGAGAGCTGAGAGCCACTTAACTTGGGCTGCGGTGCACACGACCACAGCCACCCTATGGAACACCCCATCAGGAGCCAAACGTACCTTTAACCCTCTTTTCCCCCATCCTCTCAATGGGAATTTGACGGACTTTGTGCCACACTCATTTTCCCTATTAGAAACCAAACCAGAGTCACCACTGAACAAAAGGTCTTTTCTTCTCCTGGGGAAGATATTTTCGGCACAAGATCATCTCAGCACCTCCAAGTAGATGGTGCCACCACCCCCAGTGAAGCAGACGCCCATTTCAGCACCAGTGCCCACAGAGAGAGCAGTTACCAGACTGAGTCATACCTGGTGGAGACCCCAGCACCATCCAGTTACACCGGGATGAGGAATCAGAGAGGAAAGCTTTGGGGCCCCTGCTAATTTGTAGACGGGTTCATATACGCAGAAAGGTTCTTTTCTGCTTTGTCTAAATACATTTGCCAAAGTTCTGATTTATTTGGGCTCCAGCAGAGGTTCCAGGAACTGGTTGTTTCCTCTCTGCTTCCTCCATCGTTATTTGGACCCTAAACCCCTAAATGTCCCCATTGCTTGACACAGGGCTTGGATCAGCTTTCAAAGACTTAAGTCTTGTGTGCACTTGTTTACACATGGACACTAATTGGAAATATGGGAGAATGTGATTATTAAAAGTGGATTAACTGCTCTGAATTAATTCTAGAACTTAATGACTGGGGGGGGCTGTTCCTACATTGTCTGAAGAAATTCAGAATAAAACCTCTTTTGCAGCAATAAGAGAAACCTCAGCCCCAGGCTGGACCGAGCGCTGCTGTTCCCTGGGCATGTCATAGAATCACAGGATCATGAAATGGTTTGGGTTGGATGGAACCTTAAGATCACCCAGCTCCAACCCCTGCCACAGGCAGGGACCCCTTCCACTGGAGCAGCTTGCTCCAAGCCCCTGTGTCCAACCTGGCCTTGAGCACTGCCAGGGATGGGGCAGCCACAGCTTCTCTGGGCACCCTGTGCCAGCGCCTCAGCACCCTCACAGGGAACAGCTTCTGCCTAAGAGCTCATCTAATGTCCTTCTGATGAGCCCTTGATCTTTAATCCCAGGGGAAAGGTGCTTGGCTATAGAGAAACAGGAATCATGCCTCATCTTCCCTTGTGCTGAGAAGGTTGAGTGGGATAACACAAAGCAACGTGCAGACAAGGCTTTCAGCTCTATAGATACCTGTTTGACTACCACGTGTGTCCTTTTGTAGCTAAGGATGCCAAGGGACCTGATACATAGGGGACACAGGGGCTTTACATGGTTGTCCAGAGAAGCTGTGGCTGCCCCATCCCTGGCAGTGCTCAAGCCCAGGTTGCACACAGGGGCTTGGAGCAAGCTGCTCCAGTGGAAGGGGTCCCTGCCCGTGGCAGGGGTTGGACCTGGAGGAGCTTTAAGGTCCCTCCTGACACAAACCAGTCCATGAGTGTATGATGCCCACCCATCACAGCCATATGCACTTGTCTAGGAACACTTCTCAGCACTCCTTAGACATCATAGCAGAGGAAAAGATCTGCTCCTTCAGCAGGAGCAGGGAAATGAAGCAATAAAATGCAGATGCATCCAGATTTACCCATGCAGTATCTGCCTGACCATCTGAGACAGATAACATTCAGACAGCAATAACCAGCTTTTTCAGCTTGCACCACCCAAAATTGCTCCAGGGTTTCTGCTAAAGTGGCAACATATGCAGGTTTCTTTTATGCCTTATGAGTGGCATGAGTCCCACCAGGATCATGTCCCCACTGCTGCTGCTGTTTTAAGGCTTCTCTGTTTCTATTCTGGAATAAACCCCCCAAAACAAGGAAACCTGGACAATCACTGCCTTACCGAGGCCAATGCCGCACACCACGGCCGCGGCGATGAGCGAGCCGGCAGATGATCCATAGACCTTGCAAGCGGATTTGAGGAGTTCGGGAGCCAGCTCCAGGAGGGACTGAACCACCCCAACCTGGTACAGGGCAAGAAAGCCACTGCCCGAAAAGGAGAGTGAGAAAGGGGTGCTCAAACCCCGGAGATCCTCCTCAGCCATCTCGAGATCCCGTCTCAGGTTGTCCTTTATCACCCGCTGAACCTCAAGCTGTCTTCTCCTCTGCTTCCTCCAGGCTCATCTCTGGCTGCACAGGAGACCGTGAGATGGATTTTCTACCTCCCTCTATGACAGCTCCCCGAGGCGTTTAGATCCATGAGCTATTTTAATTGCTGCCTGTGCTAAAAACAGACGTTTTCCCCTGATCAAAACAGCTCTTGTAATCCTCGGCCACAGCCAGATCATGTGCTCAGGGCTGACTCAAGGCTCCCCTGTTCTATCAAGTGATCTGAAGCACCCCAGGAGCCCTCCTGGAGATGGTCCCCACATTCTTGTACCCATCACATCTGGAAACATCCATGTAAAATTGTCTCTTTGCTTCACGCTTCCTACATCCAGGGTGTTTTCCTAAATAGGATTCTCCATCAATCCCAGCTCAGGCACAGCTCAGCACTGAGTGAGTAAAGGCTTGTATAAGACACTTAAAGCCAGAGGGTGTTACACAAGGGGTGGATGCAGGGTGTTGCATCTGGTTAGGTTTGGTTAGGATTGCTTAGATTTGCGCCCTATTGGAACGGTTTTGTCTTCGCCTGACTCTTGGATATCCTTTGGGAGGGAAAAACAAGGAGCTGGATTTGCTTTTCTCTCCCCCCTCAGCACTCTGTAAAGCCCCAGAAGGATGCACCCTGTTCCCCAGATCTGGGGTTACTGGACCAAACTCAAGCTGCCTTTGGGCTTTCTTCATTGGCTGGGTGGTAGCTGAAAAACAGGGAGAAATTCAGTAGATTTCCAGTGTCTGTTCAGCCTCAGCACCCCGATGCTGCTGCCAGCGAGCAGGATGCAAACTGCATTTAAACAGATGAATTTACCAAATATTACTCAATATTATGTTGCTTCTGTTGTCCAAATCCACGGAGCGTGCACACTATGGTGTGATTATTACATATGTTACCTTCAAGGCTGTGTATAGACTTACACGAGAGGGGCATGTGTACAATAAGAGGCTGAAGGAGAGAGCTCTCCTTGCCCGTGTTGGTGCACCAGCATGGCCAGGGCAGCACAAGAAGAGCACAAAGGATGGTCCCAGCATCCTCATGCAACCTCTGCAATGCTGTTTCACCCCAGTTTTCATTTTTCCTTGGCCATCACTGAGTCCCCACCATGAGATTTGTATTTGCTGGGATACCCGGGTGTGGAGACAAAGTGGCCCTGGGATGAAGTTTTTAGGCCCTCATTGGGTGAGTCTCCCGTGAGTTCCAGCCTCCCCGGTGATCTCTGAGCTGTGATCTGTGTGATTCATGGCACTGTCTTCCCCAGCCCTTGGGAAAGCAAATTCCTTTATTTAAAGGGCTTCCTTCCTGCACTGGCAAACACGAAGGGCAAAAGGAATCATCTCTCACTGTAACTGATCTCAGTTGGAAGAGCTGGAATGTTGGCACACCGGAAGGAATTGTTTCCATGTTCTCTTCATTAACCCATCCAGCTTTGTGCATCAGAAGCCAGGGAATTCAGCAGGCACTGCATGGACTTGCACCTCCTTGGTCAAGCTCAGCCCCAGATGATGCCAAGCTTTGGGAAAGGTATAATCAATCCCATAGGACCTGCAGGAACACAGTCAGAGCATCCCAGACTGGTTTGGGTTGGAAGGGACCTTAAAGCTCATCCAGTTCCAACCCCTGCCACTGGCAGGGACCAGATTGCTCCAAGCCCCGTTCAGCCTGGCCTTGAACCTGGCCGGTTCCTCCATCCAGGGCACAGCACAAGGCGCTGAGCTTGCTGCAAAACGTGGTGCTCCAGGAGCACGTTGTGGGTGCAAACCCCAAGGGAGCTGAGCCGGGAGATGTTCTTACTCCACTCTCCTTTAGGCACCTGGTAACAGTTTCTTTCCTTGCCGCTGCCACAAAGTATTAAATGGGATTCTCCATTCCCAGAGCCAGATAATGAAGGATGATGTGGTGGCCACTGAAAAGCTGTGATCCCTGCAGGAAGACAAGTGGGAGATGCATGGTGAATGCAAGACGGTCCCCAACAAGAAGACAGCTCAGCCTTACATTGAGCAGGGGGAAGCTCTTGGCAGGGGCAGGGAGGCAAGGCAGGATGGACAAGAGGATGAGTGTCCATGCACATGGAAGGACAGGAGGCACTGACTTGGCAAGGGCCGAGCAGCACCCCAAAAGCAGCAGCTCCAACCTGCAAGGACTTCACAGCGTGCATCCCCTTGGGACCTTCAAAGCCAAGAGGAGCTAGGCTTCGGGGGCATACTTTGGGGGTCTTCATCTGGGGGGGGTGCACAGCCACGTCACAGCATCGAATCATAGACTCATAGAATCAACTGGGCTGGAAAAGCCCTTTCAGCCCATCCAGTCCAACCATTCCCAGCCCTGCCAGGGCCACCCCTAACCCATGGCACTGAGGCCTCGTCTCCACGCTGTGTGAACACTTGCAGGGCCGGTGCCTGCAGCCCTGCCCTGGGCAGCCTGTTCCAATGCCTGAGCACCCTCTGGGGCAGGAATTGTTCCTCAGCTCCATCTAAACCTGCCCTGGGGCAGCTTGAGGCCGGTTCCTCTTGTCCCATCCCTGGTTCCTTGGGAGCAGAGCCCAGCCCCTCCTGGCTCCATCCTCCTGTCAGGCACTTGTAAGGAGCCATCAGGTCCCCCCTGAGCCTTCTCTTCTCCATCTGAGCCCCCCAGGTCCCTCAGCCGTTCCCCATCACCGCTGGGCTCCAGGCCCTGCACCAGCTCCATTCCCTTCTCTGGCCCCGCTCCAGCCCCTCAATGTCTCTCTTGCAGTGAGGGGCCCAGAGCTGAACACAGGATCCGAGGTGCAGCCTCACCAGTGCCCAGTGCAGGGGCACAATCCCTGCCCTGGCCCTGCTGCCGCACTGGTGCTGGTACAGGCCAGGATGCTGGGGGCTTCCTGGCTGCCTGGACACAAGCTGCTCATGTTCAGCTCCATCACTCAGCACACAAATCACCCTGTCCCGTGATGAATTACAGCAGGGAGGGGGGATAAAAACTGTGCCCTGCACCCTCGCGTGCTGCAGCATCCCAGGAGGCAGCATCCTCCCTGGCCCGGTGCCACGCTCCCGTGAGGTGAAACCTTGTCATCATCCTCTCAGCGACAGGGAACTGGGCATTAACTGGCTCATTAAGGGCTGATTTCTAAGCCACCCTCCCCCTCCTGGCACTCGGGAAAATGGGATTAACAGGGACTAACTACACAAGGTCCCAGGAGCAGCCTGAGAGCTTTCAGGAGACCCCCCGGCTCCCATTGGGCACCAGGCAGGCAGGGGGCTGTGTGGGGTGTGAGGCTGTTTTCCCCAGCAGGATTAGTGCCCAGATGGCCGGTGTCCGTCATCCCATGGATTGTCGGGTGAGGAGATTGTCTTAGTGGTTTGAAGCCACAGAGGAGAGGATGAAGGTAATACCACGAGCTGGAAACCAATCAAAGCCCCGGGGCTAATAATTTGCTCTTCTTTAATACACTTTATATATCTGCAGTGGCCACAGGCAGTCATGGTTCTCAATTTTATGATCAAGACATTAAGCCAAGATGCTGGAGTTGCTCACGAGAAGGGACCTGGGCTCCCAGATCCAACAGCCCTGGGGTGCTGCACTGACAGCAGCTCCTGAGGACAGCCCACCAGGCTGGAGCAGCATCCCGGCTTTGGGTTGGGATATGTGGGACCAGGAGCACTGTGCGCAAGGGGCTGTGCAGGTTTGGCTCCTTGTTTCCTCAGTACCACTGACCTGATGGGGGGGAAAAGGTTCAGTGACCGCAGAAGGACATTTGGTTTGGCCCTGATAGGAGGAAGGGAATGGCAGAGATGAGCTGTTTTCCTCACTGGCGTTTTCCTGCGTGCCGAGGGCAGATGATGTCCTCCGGGAAGTCATCAAGGAGACAAAACCCTTTTCTGCTCCATGCAAATCCCAGCCCACAAGTGGCACAAGAGCTCAGATGCAAAACAAACAGGAGCATTGCATGATCCTCCTGCCAGGTCCCCACCACATCCCAAGCACCAGCCCCGGTCACAGCCCCAGCAGCATCCTGGGCTCTGGGCAGGGGACAGGAATGTGGTGATGGTTGCAAACAGGCAAGAGCAGTTTTGGTTTCTCTTGCAGTAAAAGTCTCCCACTTTGGTTCCTGGCCAAAAGGAAACACAGTGCTGGCACTGTGCTTGGTGCTGGCACCACTGGGCAGGACCCAGGAGTGGGATCTGGTGGTTTCCACAGATCTAAGTACCCTGGGTTAGATTAGCTGGAGCCTCTGCAATGTGTTCCCCTCCTTGGGGCTTTTCAGTGATTCAACTTTTTGTCTCTACCAAACATTTCCTTACAGGCTTTGCAAACGGGGATGTTGATCTGTGTGGAGAAGGGCTGCTTGCTTCCTTTGAGGGGTCTGCTTCCCCGTTTTGCTTTACTTAGGGTTTTAAAAGGACCAAGAAGTTCAGGTTCCCCAGAAGAGGAAGCACTGGGCAGCCACAGGCTATCACTGGTGGCCCACATTGCACTGTCACCACATGCCTGGACTGAACCAGACCAAAGGGTTGATTCACCGCCATCATCTCCTCCAACCCACTAGATCCTGCCTCCATCATCTCCTCCAACTCACTTCTGCACTGCAAGCCTCCAGATTTTGACCCCTTCACCCCAGGCTGGGTCCAACCCTGGCAAAGGAGATGCTTCTGTTAGTGCCACCACACTGAGCACTGTCAATCCCCCCCCAGCCCCGAGCCGCCTTAATCCATGGCCCTGCTTAGGGGTCTGGGCAGAGATTAGCTGGGAACACTCCCAGAGATTAGGCTTTAATCGCTTTGACATTTCACATCTTCTTAGACCTTGTAGGTGAGACCGCAACAGCCGTAAATCCCCTCGGTCCTGGAGGGAGCCAAAGGGAGGGCAGCTCCTGCACCACTTGGGAGCAAGCTTTGCGCAGTTCTTGGTGTCACATCAAGCTGCTTTGGTGAATAAATCTCCTGCTGCTGGGAAGGGAATGGTTATAAATAGCAAAAAGTGGCAGGATCAGACCACATATCTGCTGTAAGACTCCCTTTGTGCCACTGGAAGGAGCAGCTGCAGCAAAACAAACATTATCCCATGTATAATGCCTGTATACATCACCCATTAATCAAGCCTGGCTGTCATTTAGGGATCATTTTATTGGAGTTTTAGGGTTTCTTTCCTGAACGGGAAGCTGGGCTGAGAGCAGAAGCTACAAAAATTACATTGTACATTCCCAGATACATGTAGAAAAGCAGGCAAATAAATACACAGACACAGACACAAACCAACCAAGAGGTTCAACACATGCACTTGGTGACAGCTACAATGCAAATACAGGGTGAAATTTGGGCTTTGCCTGATTTACAGTCACTCCACCCCCAGCCAGGTGAGGTTTAAGCATTTCACACTGCTGTGGCTATCGCTGGGCTTTTCCTTAGCAGCTTTTAAACCCACAGCTCTGGAAAATCACCCCAAATCCAGGTCACCAGCAGGATGCGGTGACCTCCATCAGTAAATCCACGTCCTTCCCAGGCACCACCGGCTCCCTGGAGCAGCCCACGTCAGTCTGGGCTCTCACAGATGTCTCTGCTGAGCTCTCCTCTGTTCTGCTGAGACAGAAGGAAGCACTGGTGAGGTCCTTTCTCAACCTGAGCTGGTGCTATCGGTCTGCTAGATGCATCAAGGAGGAAATTCTCCCTGTTGAAGCTGCGGTTACACCAGGTTGCAGCAATGCCAAGCACTGCAGAGCATCTCCTGGCTGCAATTTGCAATGCATCAAGCAAGCCTTTGTGCGTGCATGGGCCGTGCTCATGTTGGGGAAGGTAAAGTCAGCCCAAACAGCACGGGACAAAATCCAGCACCCCTCACCCCCCAGCCCCGCACCGCCCCATACAAGCCAGCATGACCCAGGTCTGTCAGTCACCCTAAAATTACACCTCTTGCCCTAAGTCTGTGCAGGAAGCTCAGCCCCAGACTCCACCCCTGTCCCTACCTGGAGAATTCTGCCGTAGGACAAGGGTGCAAAGGAATCCTCCAGGTAGCGGGTACCAAAGCCCATGATCCTGTTCACTGCCTGGTTGCAGATGCCCGCCACCTTGGCGGTGAGGTGCACTGTGAAGGCAAACTGGATCTCTTCGGGATTGACATCGGATCTGCTGGTCGTCATTTCCTTATGGACGTAGGCATCAGCCAGGTTCTTGAAGGAGCTGTAGGACATGTCTCTGAAGAACGTCCGTAGCCCCGCATCTTCTTTCACCTGGTTAAGAAGCGAGTGAATAGATAGACGTGAATAACTCAGTGTGTCATCCTTGTGTTGATGCCTTCACTCCACGTTAGGACTGACAGACAGACACGATCACACCCAGTCGGGAAATTAGAAGATGCCATTTCCTTGACTTTACTGTTTCCCTGCACCAGGGAAATCAATGGTGTTGCTTTGCCCACGTTCCCTCAACCCATCCAGCTGAGCACAGCTCTCCTCTCACCTGCCTGTCCAGCTCATCTCCTGCACTCTGGAGCAGGGCCACGATTCTCCAGATGGCTTCATCTGCAGAGAGGGAGCCCGCATTATCTCCAGCCTTTTCTCCAAGCCTCACACCCGATGCTCTGTTTAGCTCCCAGGAAAAATCGCCTGAGCAATGTGCATCCACCTCCCTCCCTCCAAATCCCATCTCAGCCTATTGCCAAGTGACTTTTTAACCTCAACCAGCAAAAACACCCCAGTGACTTCAAATTTGCCTCTCCCCAAATCAAGCCCTGATGCTGAAAATCTCCTCCAGCGTCTTCATAGAGGTCATGTAAGCCCCAGGGTCAGGACTGAAGCAGGGTTTGGGTTCCATGCAGGCCCTGAAGAGCTTCCAAGGGCAACACTCACCTATCCCATCAGCACCAGCCGGCCGTGGTGGCTCCTCATGTCCACGTGCTGTGCTCCCCTGGCTCTCACTGCCCTGCACGATCAGCCCGATCTCTTCTGAGACTCGTGCATAGTAACCATCAGGCTGCTCTTCATCTGCTGCGAGAAGAACACAGCTTCAGAATCGAGGGTTATTTCTTTGCTGGCCATGGGTTGGAAGGGAAAAGCAGTAGCAACATTGGCTGCATCCATGTGGTGCTCATGCCCACCCTGGATCAGTGCATGGTGCTGGTAAACAATGGGGCTGAGCTCTCTGAACTGCAACCAAGTGGCTTCAACATGCCCCAGATCCACCAAAGCTTTGAAGAAATCCTCTCACTGCTTTCTCACTGGGGAAGGGCTGCGGTGAGGGTACAGGGTGTCCTGCACCCTTGTGCCGGCATCCTTCCCCATAGCAAACCGAAAGTAGCTTGATATTGGCCCTGGAGTGGCTTAAGATCCAACTGCAGGTCTTCAAATACAGGTTTAAACTAGACCACCATGTCAGAGGGGGGGAAACCTGTGCTTGGATAGCTACTGCCAAGCATCTGGCTGGGAATAACTTGCTGCATATATAAGTTGCAGCAATGCTGCGCGCTCAAAGCACCGACAGCTTGACCCATTCCTGGGGTAGCAGGTTGAGATTGGAGTCCTTGAAACCTATCCCAAACCTCAGCAAGCGCCAGGAGGGTGATGCTTAGTTAGAACACAGCTCTAAGCACTATAGAAGTTCAACCCAAAAGAAGCCCAACAGAGGTCCCGTTGGCAGTAGGGTTGGTTTAGGGTCCGGGCTAGGGGTGGTGGGGTCCTACCTGCTGTGGCCGGAGCCTGGACGTGCCGCAGAGGAAGGCAGCTGGGTCTCTTGGCCCTCGCCCCTGCTGCTGTCTCTCCCTTCTCCTCCTCTGTGTGCTTCTTGAAGGAGAAAACCTTCTTGAGGCTGGCTCTCCTCTTGGAGGCTCTGCCTGGCAATGGGGACGTGCTGGAGTGCCCTGTGGCTCTTTTCACCCCTTCTGATTTAGGGCTGTGAGGAGCTTTGGCATCTTTCTCCTTTGCTTTTTGCCCCACGTTTTCTTTCTGGTCCTCAGGGCTCTTCTTGAAGAGGAAATTTAAGACAGCTTTGAACCAGGTGCGTTGGGTTTTGCCCTGGGAAGAGTTTTTTGTGCTTTTCCTCTTGGGCTCCAGCTCCTCTTTAGAGACCTCCCCAGGAGCTTCGCTGTCATCATGCAAAGCCTCATCCAGCTCCAGTGCTTTGGGCCTGTCCTCCTGCTCCTTCCTGGGGCTGTGTCTGGTGCATGAATACTTGCAGAAGTCACTTTTTGACCGCTGCAGCTCAGCCGCCTTCCTCCTGCGCCCGCCACCTCTCGCCTGCAGCGGTTTCTTGGGGTTCTCACAGCAGCTCAGGGAGCGCTTGACGTAGATCTCCAGCACCTTCTTGGCCCCTTGCCTGTCCAGCGAGAGGATCTTGCCTGACGGCTGCCTTGCCACGTCCCGCCGAGGCTTCTCCGCAGCCAGAGCCTGCATGCTGCTGCAGAGAGGAGCAAGAGTTCAGCCTAACGGCTGCTTTCCCCCGGACACTGCGCAGTCAGGCTGGGCAGGGTGGGAACCATTCCCGTTTGGCACGCGAGGATGGACTGTTTGTGTTCCCAGTAAATGATCAACCCTTTTTATAGTTATGGGAAAGCTCCTTACGTAGATGGCACGAGTGGGGTTTTATGATGGGCTGTAGGCACTGATGATAGAGGAAGCGAAACTGGAGGGAGGGGAGATGTGGCCGTGGCTTACTGAGAGAGCCTGGTTTACTTCCAGTGCGTTTAATACAGCAAGGGTGGATTAAATAGAATACAGATACTGCGGTACTCTGACTTCTTATATTACAATGAAAAATCACAGACGAGGACAACATCTCACTGGTGAATCACACAGCACAGGTTTTTTACTATCTGTCCTTAAAGTATTGACTCTCCTCAATTTCTGCACATTCCCCAGCGAGGCTGGGTGCTCCCAGCCCTTGGAGAGGCCAAGGGCAAAGTAGGCTCTCACAAATATTACAAGTGTGATGGGGAAGGGCTGAGGGACCTGGGGGGTTCAGATGGAGAAGAGAAGGCTCAGGGGGGACCTGATGGCTCCCTACAAGTGCCTGACAGGAGGATGGAGCCAGGAGGGGCTGGGCTCTGCTCCCAAGGAACCAGGGATGGGACAAGAGGAACCGGCCTCAAGCTGCACCAGGGCAGGTTTAGATGGAGCTGAGGAACAATTCCTGCCCCAGAGGGTGCTCGGGCATTGGAACAGGCTGCCCAGGGCAGGGCTGCAGGCACCGGCCCTGCAAGTGTTCACACAGCGTGGAGACGAGGCCTCAGTGCCATGGGTTAGGGGTGGCCTTGGCAGTGCTGGGGTAAGGGTTGGACTGGATGGGATTAAAGGGCTTTTCCAACCTGGTTCATTTTATAATTCTATGAAATAGCCTCATTCATTGTCAATATTGGCCCAGCACCCTGCGATGATGCAGCCACTCTTGGAGCTCTCACAGGGCTGTGAATGGAGTTCAGAGCACCCAGCTCGGCCTTTCCCATCGCAGAAGATGCTGCTATTGAAAAACCAGAGCTGTGCCTTGTGTTGCCACTAATTCCAAACCCAATTTCACTCTTCAGAGACCCAGACCCAACCCAGACGTTCTCCACCATTGAACAGCACAAGGGAAGACAACACCCAAATCCAGCACTCAGCTGTTCAAACCACCCTGGAGCCCTGCACCATAGATCATAGAATGGCTTGTCTTGAAAAGGACCTTAAGATCATCTATTTCCAGGCAGGGACCCCTCACCTCACGGCCTCTGCTCTCTCTAGATGAGCAGCACCACAACACACAAGCACACCCACCCACCCCAGCTTGGCCTGGTTTTGGATCAAGAAGACACATTACTTCCATCCAAGCCAACACCAAAGCCACCCATTCACCGAACAAGAAGTCATTCAACTAGATTTAATCACAGCAAAACAACCACCCCCATCCTACTTGGACTCATTCCAGTCCATTGGCCATGCCAGTTTCTTGATTCGCTCTTTCAGTATTTACCTTTCCATCAGTATTTCTGCCCCTCTGGACATAGGTCAAGACAAGCTCCTCAGCCACGGGCACTAAGGGTTGTCAGGCTCTCCTCGGAGGTGACTTTTTATACCCAGGGCTGACTAAGTCCTATTTTTAGCAGCCATTCAGGTGGGAGAGCGGTCAATGCTTCCGCCTGGGATCCCGCTATCACCTCCCTCGTGGGTGTGAGTTTCGCTGGAGGAGAAAGCAATTTCCTTATGACAATCAGCAGCAAAACAGCATAAAAATCACCTGTCACCTGATGTAAGCACTGGCCTCTAAAACCAGCCTCCTAAGCCATTGGGTTTGGTTTGTTTAAGTGGGTATTTAATGACTGTGATGCCAGTTATAGGGGTTTCTGGGTTGTTTTTGCAAGGAGAAGCCATATGTTTGTCAGATAAATGGGGTTTCAGTGCAGTGAGCAGATTGCCCCACTTATATCTCAGGAGCTTCCAGGGAAGAGGATGTTGGGGGTTGTTATGGAGCCATGGATACTTTGGGGCACGGTGCTATCAGGTTGTTGCTCTGCACAGTGCATGGTGTCAAGGGAGGTGATTCTGCCTCTCTGCTGCACTGTGGGGATACCTCCCCTGCAGTCCTGATCCAGCTCTGGAGTCCTGAGCACAGGAAAGACACAGAGCTGCTGCAGCGAGGCCAGAGGAGGGACACAAAAATGATCAGAAGGTTGGAGCACCCCTGCTCTGGAGCCAGGCTGAGAGAGCTGGGCTGGGGCAGCCTGGAGAAGAGAAGGCTCCTGAAGGGGAGACCTGAGAGCAGCTCCAGTGCCTGAAGGGGCTGCAGGAAACCTGGAGAGGGGCTTGGGACAAGGGCCTGTAGGGACAGGCCAAAGGGAATGGCTTGAACCTGCCCGAGGGGAGACTGAGATGAGCTCTTAGGCAGAAGCTGTTCCCTGTGAGGGTGCTGAGGCGCTGGCACAGGGTGCCCAGAGAAGCTGTGGCTGCCCCATCCCTGGCAGTGCTCAAGGCCAGGTTGGACACAGGGGCTTGAAGCAAGCTGCTCCAGTGGAAGGGGGCCCTGCCTGTGGCAACCTCTAGGTTGAAGCTGGAGATGCTTTAAGGTCCCATCCAACACAAACCAGGCTGTGACTCCATGAGCCAATGACTGAACTGCAACACCTTTGAAACCCTTCCTGGGGTCCTTCAGAGAGCCCCATGCACCCACCCTAAACTGTGAAACAGGACCTGGATCTACTGCACCCCCATAGCTCCCATTCAGCCTTGCCAGGGGGACAGAGCATCTCCCAGGGTTGTACTACTCAACATCTGCCCCTGGGCCAAGCGACTCTTTACACTTTTCTTACACCACGGATCCATTTGGCCCCACAGCCACTCCGCTGCACCCCTGTGCCCATGTCCCACCATCCCCATTGCTATTTTGCCATCTGATGGCAATACGTTACACTGCATCTTGCGGTACGGTGCTGGATGCAGATGGAAAGCCCCGCGGCAGGATTTTCTCCCGAGCACTGCTGCATTTGCTCTCGTTTCCACTCAGGATGATGTTGCCCTTTTATCCAGCTCCCCCCTGGATAAGAATGGTCTATTTCTGATACCGGTTCAGCACCCCATTGAACTGCCCAGCGTGACTTTTCTTTCCTTTTCTACAAGCTTTCTGTGCCATAATGTCCTATAATTGTGAGGGATCCCTGCACTTCTCCTGAGCCTCCGCCGGTGAGTCAGAGCCTGGTATTGATCAGCAATTCCCTGGCTTTGTTTTTCAGCATCGCCATCTACCCCTGATAAATAATTAAACCATGAGGAGCTCCGTGCTAACTCGCATGTGAGCACGTCCTTCCATGAGCAGGTGATTCCTGTCCATGAGGAGTTTCACAATCGATGGTGTGGGGTTTTTCCTCTGTAGCACCCATAAAATGAAAAGCCAAATCCACTCTGGTGATGGGGCGCAGTTTGGTCATATCCAGTCTGGAGATGTTGCTACTGAAGCGCATCGAAGGCTCAGTTCAAACACTGTCCCGGCTCATGAAGGACTTCTCAGGATTAAACTGTGAATCAGTGTTGACTTTTCCTCTTTGTAGTAGCGTTTATGGACACAGCCTGAAGATGGGATCCCAAAGTGACTCCAGGAAAAATCTTGGCCTGAACTGTAATTCTGGATCTAGTCCTTGATCCAAGTTTAGATCCCTTCTGGGATTTGGGATATGCTCGATCCTAACAGGAGAGAAACACAAGAAGAAGATGTTTGCAAGAGCCCTGGGACAAAGCAAAAGCCCATTTCCAGCACTGGGTGGGAATTAGAAAGCAGGCTCAAAATGGGCTCATGGGGAGGGAGTACACAATGTGAGGCTGGTATTTCAGGCCAGCAACGCTGGAAAAGCAGAACTGAAAGTACAGGGAAGCAGGGGAAAAACAGTTTATTTACAGGAACCTGCTCCAAAAGATGGGAAAACCCAAGGGAGCGGCGTTCCCTGCATAGAGCTGTGAGGGTTACAGTGGGCTCAGGAGAAGGCACCCAGATTTCTCCAGGCTGAGGCTGGACATCAGGAGAAGCCTCCTATGCAGGAGGGTGAGACAACCTCAGACGGGTGTCAGGAGGGGTCACGATAGAATCATAGAATAGTTAGGGTTGGAAAGGACCTCAAGATCATCCAGTTCCAACCCCCCTGCCATGGGCAGGGACACCTCACACTAAACCATCCCACACAAGGCTTCATCCAACCTGGCCTTGAACACTGCCAGGGATGGAGCACTCACAACCTCCCTGGGCAACCCATTCCAGTGCCTCAGCACCCTCACAGTAAAGAACTCTAAACTTCCCCTGTGAAATGTTTAACCCGTTACCCCTTGTCCTGTCACTACAGTCCCTAATGAAGAGCCCCTCCCCAGCATCCCTATAGGCCCCCTTCAGACCCTGGAAGCTGCTCTGAGGTCTCCATGCAGCCTGCTCTTCTCCAGGCTGAACAGCCCCAACTTTCTCAGCCTATCTTCATACGGGAGGTGCTCCAGTCCATCCTTGGTGGTCTTCAAGATCTGGCTAGCCAAAGCCATGGCCAACCCAGCTGGTGCTGGAGGCAGTTGTGCTTTCAGTGGACCACAAAGGTTCCTTCCTGGGCACAAAGGTAAATGGAGTTTCAGATGTGAACCACAATGGTGGTGCTGTGGCAACAGCCACGCTTCGGACAAACAGCACAGCCAACGTGGCCTCGGTGGAAACCTCTCAGCCCAGTTCCTCTGACCCAAGAGGGTGACAGGCACCAGCCCCCAAATCCAACTCCCTTTTTCTCCAGCCCTGGGACTGATTTTAGGTGCCTTCCTCAGCAGATGAGCCATGCGAGGCAGCAGCAGGCACGCATGAGCATGAATGTTCTCAGTTCATAGAACAGTAGAATCCCAGCCTGGTTTGGGTTGGAAGGGACCTCAAAGCTCCTCCAGCTCCAACCCCTGCCACGGGCAGGGACCCCTTCCACTGGAGCAGCTTGCTCCAAGCCCCTGTGTCCAACCTGGCCTTGAGCACTGCCAGGGATGGGGCAGCCACAGCTTCTCTGGGCACCCTGTGCCAGCGCCTCAGCACCCTCACAGGGAACAGCTTCTGCCTTAGATCCAACCTGAACTTCCCCTGTTTCAGTCTGAACCCATCACCCCTTGCCCTGTCACTGCAGTCCCTGATGAAGGGGCCCTCTCCAGCATCCAGCTCGCTGCTGTGCATCACCCTGACCCAAACACCACTGGACCAGGGGCTGATGAAGCACAAACAGGGACCTCCAGGGAACGAAGAACCTGCAGACCTTTGGAGAAGGCCCTATGGGGCACCCACCTGCGTGTGCCACCACCCTGGACTCCAGCCATGGTGACAGTCCCCATGAGACTGCTGCGTGCTCTCCCTCCCCACACGAATAAACGGCACAAGCAGCGGTTACTCAGCTGTTTACCCAGAGGGATGGGTCCGTGTTCCAGGAAAGCAGCAGGTTTACAGCCCTCCTGCCTCTGTTTACTGCAGGGAAGAGATACATCGTGCCAGGAAACACACGAGGGCTTCCTGGGAGCATGGAGCGAGTTTATCATTGCAGCCCATCCTTCCAAAGGTGACCCTTGATTTGCACCCTCCAAGATGCCTCTGGAGCCGTGTTACTCAGCACAAGGCTTGAGGGCTTTTGGCAGCTTCCCAAAAGTGAAATCCCCATCCAAGTCCAGCGGGATCCTTACTCATAGCAGGAAAAGCAGGTGAAGGGAGCACTGGGGTCACCAACTGTCACCTGCTCCAGCAAAACAAACCACACAGGCTGAAGTGAGGGATGCTCAGGTGCCCTCAGGGCGGTTTCCATAGCAAGAAAACACGGGAATGTCTTGTTAGGATAAGTTAGGACATCCTTGTTAGGAAAAACACATCCATGGGTGTGTATTCCAAGAGCTGCACAGAGACAGGATGGGACAGCTACCAAGGAAGGGTCTGCATTCCCACCAAAGCTGCCCCTCAGGCCTGGGCAGGTCTTACACTGTGTCGTGGTTTAAACCAATCCACACAGGTCGTCCACTCACCACCCCCCCCCCCCCGACCCTCCCCAGTCCCGGAGGGATGGGGAGGAGAATCAGGAGAATGTAACTCCCATGGGTTGAGATAAGAGCAGCCCAGTAACTAAGGTATAACACAAATCACTGCTGATACCGCCAATGATAGTATTGATAAGAGAAAATAACAAGAGAATACGATACCACCGCCGAATGAGTTCGACCCCCCCGAAGAGAGAGTGTGCCCTTCTGGGCAACTCCCCGTTACATCCTGGGCATGCCGTGCTGTGGTATGGAATACCTCTTTGGCTAGCTGGGGTCAGGTGCCCTGTCTCTGCTTCCTCCCGGCCTCCCCTCATCCCCGGCAGAGCATGAGACTCACAGAGTCCTTGGCCAGAATAAACATTACTTGGCAACAATTAAAACCAATCGGTGTTATCAGCTCTCTGCCCAGGCTGGAAGTCAAAACACAGCGCTGCACCAGCTATTAAGAAGGAGCAAAACGGCTCCTGGTAAACCCAGGACACACTGACTCTGCTGGGTTTCACCCCGAAATAGATCTGGCTTTCCTCTCCCCTAGGCGGAAAGAAGGATGTGGTCTGGTGCTTCACTGCACCTTCCTGCTGTGGCCCATCCCCAGGCTGCAGCTTGGCTGGGTGCTGGGCAACCTCCAGCCCCTTCTCCTAGTCAGGCTCTCCCAAGCCCTGTGTCACTGCTCATTTACCCCCTCGAGCTTCTCACTTCCTTCTCCTCCATCTCTCACCTCATCAAACACTTGGGTTTTGCAAGGAGCTGGTGATGGTTTCTGGAAGCAGAACTTCCCAGGCAGTGTTTCTGGAGTCATCGTTCTGCTGGAGCTTCAGCAACCAGCACTCATGTGTCCCACCACCGCCTCTCGCTGCCCACAGCCCACCAGCATCCCCAGGCTTCAGCTAATGGGTGTGAAGTAGTTTTGCAGGAGCCACACCAGTTACAGCAAAGGGGGCTGCAGTTTCAGGTTGGTAGCAACCAGTTTTGGTGGAAACCTCAGTCACCAACCCCTGCCAAAGCTTTTCACAAGACAGCTCCCAGACCCACTCACAGCATCACTGCCCCAAGTTGGTGCTGATGCAGCCCCAAGACTGTAACTTGGGCTTGGGAAAGGGTCTGGAGCAGGTATGAGGCAGCAGGATCATTTCTGCAGTGCTGCAAAACCAGGGTTGGAAGGAACTCACCTTTTCCTATAAGCCACAAAGCACGATGCTGCTTCACAACCTGTGCCTGCGCTTGTCACCTCGCTACAGAACACCGTGTGTTTGCAATGTCTTTACCCATCAAACTGCCCCAGGGCAGGTTTAGATGGAGCTGAGGAACAATTCCTGCCCCAGAGGGTGCTCAGGCATTGGAACAGGCTGCCCAGGGCAGGGCTGCAGGCACCGGCCCTGCAAGGGTTCACACAGCGTGGAGACGAGGCCTCAGTGCCATGGGTTAGGGGTGGCCCTGGCAGGGCTGGGGAAGGGTTGGACTGGATGGGATTAAAGGGCTTTCCCAACCTGGATGAATCTATGCTCAGCTGCTGAGCACCTCAGACTGCTGCACTCTGGTTTAGTGCTGCCAAGCTTGGGGACAAGATCTGGGTGCCCAAAGGAGCTGGTTTTCCATGAGGAAGCCTTGGATTTCCCCAGTTTCAGGCCTTCAACCAGCAGGAAGTGGGATTTTCAACCTTAAACAGTCCCAGTTTTATTTGCTCAAGGAAAAGCGATCTGAAAATGTTAGTGGCTGGTTTTGGATTTCACACACACTCACGGGGCACTGACAGGGCCAGGGGGTGGCTGGAATTCCTGCTTCTGACTCCAAGCAAATAACCACATTTCTGACCATGAGTAATGTTCATTACTGGCTGTGTTTCTCTTCACATTACTTACACAGCTGGTTACAAACAGCAATATAGAGGGACAGGAGTTAAAATGAGACCCAGCTTAGGGCATCCATGCAGCCTGGAGCTCCAGCCAGGCCCGATCCAGACAGATGGTGCAGCACCATCCCACCCTTAGCCGCAGGAGCAACCCCACAGGACAGTGGGACTGCAGCCTCTGCAGTGGAAGTCCATTCTCAGACTGGGGAAGTGGCTCAGATCCAGAGCAGCGTGGTCAGGCTTCGGGTCACCACTCGCTGCAAAAGCACTGGGGTAGATGCTCAACCCAAAACACGTGCTCCAGTGCTCTTTACTCAGCACATCTCGCTGCAAGAACGCTCTTTACCAGCAAGTTTGAACCTTAAAGACAAGCAACCGAATTTACACAGCAAAAATGTCAGGCTCCCTCCTCAAAGGACAGAAAAGCGAGCAGGAGACAAGCCGGTGTTCTCCTGCACTTTGGGGCTGAGGGACAACTTCTGCATGTGTTTTGCTGATGAAGCCCCAGCGATGTCACTGCTTTGGCTCAGGGTGGGTTTTGAAACGTAGGAGCAGCTCTGTGGCCTCGTGTCCAGGAGATGCCAGAGACACCAGCATGTCCCAGCAGAGCACAAGTCTGTGATGCACTGCAAGTGCCACCATCAACGGCTTCCTATGGTGAAACCTCCAGTGGGTCTTCTTTCAAGTCTTCCTGGTCCTCGCTTTCCTGCTCCAGCTGCTCCACCTTGCTGGACCTCTCATGGATGATCTCCCCAGGAGTCTTCAAAAACCTGTAATACATTTGCTGAATGGCTTTAAGAGCATGTCCCAGCCCCAAACCAGGCTGTAAACCCTGGAGCTCTTGCCCTCATCAGCTGAGCTCTGGAGCTCGCCAGAGGTATCTGCCATCCTTGGCTTTGCTAAGCATCTCAGCTCTTGCTTTGCACCCAGCATGCACCAAGCCTGGAAGACAAAGCTCAGCACTTACCAGTCCAGAGCTGGCATTTTAACTCCAAACCAGTCCCAGGCAAGCAGCCAGCACTGAAACCAAGAGGCTCCTGGCTTATTTTCACCCCTCCCTCTGTCTGGAGGTGAACTTCAGACCTGGTGTCACTGGGATCTTGCTGGATGAAGCAGCTGCCAACATCTGGAGCCCATCACCTTCGCATGCCCCATCTGCAGTGCCCCAAGCAGCTCTGAACTGCTCCAGCTCACCTGAATAACAGCTTCTGCCCTGGCTCCTTTTTGATGATGTTGAGTTTGTAGTAATGTCTGAGCGCCCGTGACATCTTCTCATAGGTCATGTTCATCCGGTTCTGGAAGGAGAAAAGAACTGGGAGGTCTGTATAAAAGCACTGACACGTGGCTTTGGTCTGTCTGCAGCAGGACCACACATGGGACATTTGAGGTGGTTCTTGGGCACTGTAAGCTGCAGCATGGGTCTTCAACCCAGCCTTGCTCCTGGGTCCATATCCATTACAGTTTGCTTCCTAGGGGATGAGAAAGCCTCCCTCCTTAATCATCAGCAGGCTGGCATCTCTCACTAGCTCTGCACCCACTGTCTCACCCTTCCCAATCTCTGCGCCATCAGCTCTGGAGAACGGGTCCTGAAAGCAATATGCAGAAGCCCAGGAATGACAAATTGGTTCCCAACTGCATTTACCTTGTGGTTGCCCCAGAGCTGGGCAAGGCCGTTTGGGTTCACAACCCGGAAGATCTTGGCTTCCTTATCTTCCCACTTGATGTAAGGCTCATAGCGGCTGTCAGAGAGGAGCTGGTACACATAATCCCACAGCAACCTGCAGTCTGAGTGTTGGGGGAGAATAAACAGGCACAGAGCTCCCACTAAGGCTCCAGTGAGGGTCAGTCAGCAACAGAACTGCACGTGCTAGCAATGGTAATAAAGAAAAGAGCCCAGAGCTCATGCACAGCACTTTTCATGATGGATTATTTGCATACAGGAAACCCAGAGAGGGGCTTTGGACAAGTGAAATAGGGACAGGCCAAGGGGAATGGCTTTAACCTGCCCGAGGGGAGACTGAGCTGAGCTCTTAGGCAGAAGCTGTTCCCTGTGAGGGTGCTGAGGCGCTGGCACAGGGTGCCCAGAGAAGCTGTGGCTGCCCCATCCCTGGCAGTGGTTGGAGCTGGAGGAGATTTAAGGTCCCTTCAACCCAAACCAGTCTGGGATTCCATGATCTCAAAATACTAACAGGAACTGCAGTTTTTCAGGTGAGGAAGCTGAGGCAGGGCAGCACCCACTGCCGCATGGAACAGACCGAGGTGAGACAGATGGGCAAACAGGACAAAGCACAAGCTCATTGCCCCCAGGAACCAGGGCATAAATTCATATTTACCTGCAATTCTCCCATCCACTGGGGCTGACAGGGCTGTAGGAAAAGAGCAGATGGCATCTGCCCTGCAGCTGCCCTCCAAGCTGTGACAGGAGAGGTTCAGTGGCCCTGCAAGGCTGCAGGACATGGGCTGTTCTGCACAACCCAGGCAGGAGGAAACAGCCATTGGAGCAGCCTCAGCACTGCAGCCTGTCCCTGGGAATAAAACAAAACCAAAGCAACCCTGTGGTGCATCACAGCAGGTCCCAGGAGATCTTCCAAAGCTCCAAAATCGGTGAGAAGGGACAGCCCAGGCTGGTTATCAGCCTAGAGAGAGGACAGGGATTCTAAGGAAAACCTGGGATTTTCCCAAGGCAAGAGCAGCAGGAGGTCTAGGGGAATTAAAGGAGATGCCAAGGAGGGTGAGGAACAGATACAGAAGAAAAGCTGGAAGAGGTGAATGCACCAGAATACAGACTCTTGTTCTGTAAATTGTTGTGGAGGCTTAAGATGAACTGACAGCTGAACTGACAAAAGAACTGAGGAAAACCCTCCCAGAACCACCTTAATGCAAAGCCACTTCCGCTACAGGCACACATAAGCCTCACTGGCCCTGACCAGCCTCACCTGGGCCTCTCCTCACTGGCCCAGAAGCTCTATTTAAGCTCAGCCCTGGATCCCCATTCCTTTCCCAGCTATGCTGCAGGAGGACTGGTTTCTGCTTGGTTATCAGCCCTCTCTGGTCCAGATCTCAATCTATAGGTAGGCTTTCTAATGTAGCTACAGCCTCACCTGGCCACCATGGATCTACCTAGACCTGATCTGACCAGACCTGCACCATTGCTAAAAGCTTTCTTGATGACCTGGACTTTGTTGGACCTGGCTGCCACCTCCAGGACTGTCCTGCTACCCTCAGATAGGATGGGATGGGTTCAGCAGCTTGAGCTTCAAACCCCAGATGCATGCAACCCACTGTAGCTGAGGACAAGTTCTGCTTGACGGACAGCTGCCATTCTCCATCATACCTTTCTCTGTGCTCCTGGCTTCTCTGAAGGGTGAGTTCAGCAAAGGGCTGCACACCAGAACTCTGCGTTGAGTCTTAATGTACTGGAGTATTTCATATAGCACATCACCTGCAGGGAAGGGAAGTCTGCTCAGGTGACCTGGCGTTACAGTCTCTCTCAGCTGATGTTGTTGCTTAGACTTCTGTGCCACAAAGAGGTTGTTTGCATCCCAAAGCATTTACAGCCCAGACAGACTAAAGGCAGAGGGCTGTCCTGGTCTCCAGCACCCAGTTGGCCAGAGCTAAAGCCTGCTGGGACCCATCCAGCCCCTCTCAGCATATCACAGCTTGTGCTGTACTTGGATGGGCCTCAGAAACACCCTTGCACTCAGTCTAACCTGAGCTTGGAGCTCGATATCTGAAGTCATCCTTGGTGAGGATGCACAGGGCTTTGCCGTTCATTTCAAACTTGCTGTCATCAGCTGGCCGAAGGGAGAACTCTGCCTCAGCCCATCTTAGCCAGTGGATCACGTCGTCCTTGCTCCACAGGGAGGGCTGGATTCCTGAAACCAAGGGCATCTTCTGAAACAACTCAGTCTGCAGCTCCAAAACTGCTGGGGGTGGCAAGGCAGGACACTGGTCCTTTCTATCACCAAACTTTCCCTCTAGATTAAGAACTCAAGTCGAAAGCATCCCAAAGAGAGAAAATGAACCCTGACGACTGGTGGATCTTGTGCCCCTTGACCACAGGGAATGGGCTCTGGGTGGGACACCACGGCTGTACCCACAATATTCCACCCTGTGGGAACTTCTGGGGTTTTAAGCAGCATCGACTTGCTCAACATCGACTCACTCAGTCCGCCTGGAAGCGTGAAGATCTCCCCCTCGCTGCTGGGTGGGTGCCTGGCCGGGGATGGGGCTGGTATTGAAGCTGTGACAACAGAGCTGGGAGAGCCGATGGCTGCTTGACCCTGGGAAAAGAGATCAAACACATCAGTGGGGGGAATTCCCAGCTGGTCCTGCCTTTGCTTTGGATATGGCTCCACCACAGTAAATACTGCTCCAGTTATCCATCTGGTTTCTCACAGCAGCATGATGTGCTGTGTGCTGCTCTTCCACACTGGCTCTAGGTCCTTTGTCAGCCCCAGGATGAATCTCTGGTTGCCCAAGTAGCCAGAGATCCCTCGCTCTTTAGCACCATTCCTTTAGTACGTGCCCTCATCCAGGCTCTGGATGTGGGTTATGCATCCCTAGAGCTCCATGGCTGCAGGTGTGGAGAAGTGGCTAACAGAGAAAGGTCACGTTCCCATCAACGAGCTGAAATAGAACATTTGTTTAGAGAATGGTGCAGACTTACTAGCACCAGATAATGAGGAACTGAAGGACACCGGCAAACAGCAACATGCTATGACCAATCACAGCCAAGGACACTAAGCGATAAGTGCATGAGAAGGAGGATGGTGGGGGGCTGCACGGTGTAGCTGCAAAAGTGTAGAGCTTACGCAATGCCTTTTGTGCCAGAACCAATCAAGTGCCTAGTATTTGCATATTCACTGTTATATTAACCGAAGGTAGAAGCCCAATAAACGAATCGTGCTTATTGATCACAATGGTCGTGTTGATTCCTCCCTGCTGCAACAAGTTGGTGCCCAAACTAGGGACCCTCTTGCTGTTGCTTGACTGAGTGAAGAAGACAGCTGGAACAGGAGGGGAGCGGACCGATTGGAACAGGAACCCAGGTACCTTTAAAGGCTGGGAAGACAGCAGGGATCGGGAAAGCTCTGAAGAATGCAGCCCTCGGAAGGCAAAGAACGCTTCGCTGCTGGCAGCGTCGGTTCCGAAAGCCTGAGCAAGATTTTACTTGGCTCGCCGCCCGTATTTCGTCTGCCTCCTGGTGAGCTGCACTGGCGCCAACATCTTATGAGTTGAGAAAAAGTTGAGTAATAACTGAGTAATAATGGATAGAGAGGCAGCATATGATTTATTTAAGTGCTTCTTAGAGAAGCGGCAAGTGGATAAGGAATTGGACTTAACGAAGGGATTAAAGGCTCTGTTAGAATACGCGAGAGAGTTAGGTTGTTTCCGAGATCCTACCGATGTATTTGATCCACCCGAATGGAGGAAGTTTGGGGATGAGCTTTGGAATAGAGTGTTTGATGATAACAAGCAAGCAAAAAAAAAAAAAAAAAGTGCTAAAGACTGGAGGACAGTTATTAATTGCCTACATAAGTATGCAGTACTTCAACTCTTCCGACATATCCTCTCTGCGAGAGGGATAGCGTATGATGAAGCTATGCTAAAAAGACTGTTGCTCTGGATTAAGGAGAAGGACTTAATCCAGGGGGGTGGAGAAGCCTTTGAGCCTGGGACTTGGGAAAAAATCGCTAAGGAAGAAGTCTCTGTTTTATGGATGTTTTCAGTCCTTAAGGTGAAGGGAGCAACCTTTAAAGAGACAGACTTAAATTTAATGTTGAAATGGTCGAAGACGCATTATTCAGAGACTGATGAGCCTACCGTATCTGAGGTCTCTTTGTGGAATGGTGCACGAGTTAAGTTGTGGGACGCAGCCACAAAAGGCAGTGACACTGTGAAACATTTGTTAGTCATATTTTAGAGACGTTAAAGTCAAAAAGTGAGATCGTGGAACCCAGTGTCTCCCCCACCCCTGGCCACCCCTGAGCCTCTGCCAGTTGCTGCCATGTCTGCAAAGACTGAGGACAGAGATGAAGACAGTCTTTTTGACCCGGGCCCTATTGACCCCAAGAAGGAGCCTGTGCGTGCTCATCAGGCTGCTGTTGCTGCTCCTGAGGTTCTGACGCCTGTTAATTCTGATGCTGAGCTGGATGGGCCTTTTGACATGGAGCCGGAAAAGAAGCCTAATTTATATCCCCCAGATCCTCATGATAGATGGGCAGCTGTAAAGGGAGAAGCGAGATGGGTGGGGGATGCAGATGTATTGTGTGCTTTCCCTGTGATGTATGTGCTGGATCAAGACCCGTGGTGGGAAGGTTTCTTGTATGCCCTTATCAGGGGTATCGGGCGGACTGTGGCGGACTGTGGACTTAGGGTCCCATATACAACTCATTTGATACAGTCTCTCTGTGATACTCATGTACTAGAAGTTAGCAAATATGTCTATGATTCTATTGATGCTTGGAAACCTTTATAGATATTGCTGGCCACTTCTTCTGACATAGGCTGGCCACCTGTGTCAGAATGAGTGTGCATTTTGATCAGTATAAAAGCCCAAGCCTCATGCAATATGGGGGAGGCAGAGCCTCTGCGGGGACGCGCGCTAGGGCTGAGCCTGCCGCCTCACACTGCGATGATGCTTGTTGGAGCTGGTTTCCTGATAGTCTTCACAGAGTCCTTGTGCCACGTTCTGTACGTGGGACTGTGTAGTGGGAGTAATGATTGTCTGGATTTTGTGTTTCAAATATTGTAATTGTGTGGAGTGTGCTTGTGGGATCCCATACGTATGTGTGTATGTGTGTGTGTGTGATGAGGGCAGATGGTGTTCTATGTATTTCTTTTTGTTATTGTGTTCATGTAAAAGTTTTTAACAGGTAGTGGTTTAACATTTCAGGCAAGAAAGGGTTAATGCAAAAGTGCGGTTGCTGACAGGTATTTATGGCTGCTGCTGAAGCAGGCAGGCAGCTGGCATTTGATACTGTCTCCCACAGCATCCTCATAGATAAGCTAAGGAAGTGTGGGCTTGACGATCAAGTAGTGAGGTGGATCGAGAACTGGTTGAAAGGAAGAAGGCAGAGAGTTGTGGTCAATGGCGCAGAATCTAGCTGGAGGTCTGTGACTAGTGGAGTTCCTCAGGGGTCGGTGCTGGGACCGGTGCTGTTTAATATTTTCATCAATGACCTGGATGAGGGAACTGAGTGCACCCTCAGCAAGTTTGCTGATGACACAAAACTGGGAGGAGTGGCTGACACACCAGAGGACTGTGCTGCCATTCAGCGAGACCTGGACAGGCTGGAGAGTTGGGCGGGGAGAAACTTGATGAAATTTAACAAGGGCAAGTGTAGAGTCTTGCATCTGGGGAAGAACAACCCCATGTACCAGTACAGGTTGGGGGCTGACCTGCTGGAAAGTAGTGAACGGGAAAGGGACCTGGGGGTCCTGGTGGATAGGAGGATGACCATGAGCCAGCAATGTGCTCTTGTGGCCAAGAAGGCAAATGGCATCTTAGGGTGCATTAGAAAGGGAGTGGTTAGTAGGTCAAGAGAGGTTCTCCTCCCCCTCTACTCAGCCTTGGTGAGGCCGCATCTGGAATATTGCGTCCAGTTCTGGGCCCCTCTGTTCAAGAAGGACAGGGAATTGCTTGAAGGAGTCCAGCGCAGAGCCACAAAGATGATTAAGGGAGTGGAACATCTCCCTTATGAGGAGAGGCTGAGGGAGCTGGGTCTCTTTAGCTTGCAAAAGAGGAGACTGAGGGGTGACCTCATCAATGTTTACAAATATGTGAAGGGTAGGTGTCAGGATGATGGAGCTAGGCTTTTTTCAGTGATATCCAGTGATAGGACAAGGGGCAATGGGTGTAAACTGGAGCATAGGAAGTTCCACGTTAACATCAGGAAGAACTTCTTTACTGTAAGAGTGACAGAGCACTGGAACAGGCTGCCCAGGGGGGTTGTGGAGTCTCCTACACTGGAGATATTCAAGGCCCGCCTGGACAAGTTCCTGTGTGATGTACTGTAGGTTACCCTGCTCTTGCAGGGGGGTTGGACTAGATGATCTTTTTAGGTCCCTTCCAACCCTTGGGATTCTGTGATTCTGTGATTCTGTAGCTGCTGCCCAGCAGGCTGCTGTTTGTAGCCGTGCAAAGCAGGGTGAACAACTTTAGAAAAAAGGTAAAGTTGCAGAGCACAGGTAGACAAATGCGAATCCAGGTGATAGATTGGAAATCTATTCAGAGAGAGGCTCTGTCAAACAATGATTTTGATTGTTTGCAGGCGTTGCAGGAAAAGATTCTCGCCTTTCCTGTTAAGTACCAGATTAACGCTCAAGGTCAGGCAGTAAATGCTGAAATGTCTCCCTTAAATTGGAAACTGCTATCTCAGTTAAGGCAAACTGTTACTTCTACAGGCATTCAGTTTGAACCCACTAGGCAAATGTCATATATTTGGGGAACAGATTTGCTGTTATATTAAAAGTATTGTGAAATTAATCCTCACCCCTTCGCAGTTGTTGTTACGGAACACGTATTGGCAGAAAGCCTGTCAAGAGGCGGTTGCAGTTCAGCCAGGCCAGGGAGATCCCCTGATTGGGGTGCAATTACAACACCTGATGGGAATTGGGCAGTTCTCCACTAAGGAGGCTCAAGTCCAGCTAGGTCCAGAATTGTTAAAAGAATCTATGAGACTAGCCTTGCGAGCTCTATCACAGATTAAAGATACTACTGCAGCTCCTGCCTACATGAAGGTGACACAGAAAAAGGACGAGCCCTTCAGTACCTTTGTGGATAGGGTAGCTGATGCTATAAGGAAGTCAGGTACTCCAGAATACATGCATGGTATTTTACTGCGTCAGTGTGCAATACAGAACTGTAATGATGCTGTGAGGCATATACTTGTTCAGTTACCTGCAAATGCCACTGTAGAAGAGATGTTAGAACGAACGGCACGGGTACCTATGGGGCATCAGACAATGTTGATTGAGGCGGTAAAAGCAGGGGGAGAGGCAATTCAAAAAAGTCATTCGCAAGTATTAGCGGCCTTGGCACCTTTGCAAGCCACCGGTATGGTCAAGGGTCCTCGATGTTTTAGATGTGGTCAAAATGGGCACATGAGAAAAGATTGCCACCACTCGGTTTGGTGCCCTAATTGTCAAATGGATAACCATTGTGCTGCTACCTGTCGACGTAAACAGAACCTGTTGGGAAACAGGCAGCGGAGCGCCAAGACCCGTTGCACGATGATCCCAAGCATGGGTACTACAGCCCCTGCGCCTCAACGTTTGTACGCAGCAAATCAAACTCCATCGCCCTGCAACCAGCCACCGCCGGCAGCCTCGGAATGGACTTAGCAACTGCAGCAGATACTACCTTATATGATAAGACCGTGTCATTGCTCTCTACCGGAATATATGGTCCCCTGACTTTGGACAATAATAAGCCTATAGGAGCCTTGCTACTGGGGAGATCATCATCCGCATTGAAAGGACTATTATTCATTGTTCCAGGTGTCATCGATGCTGATTATATGGGTGAAATTAAGATTATGGCAAAGACTGACTATCCTCCTCTGCATATACCAAAAGGCACACGTATAGCACAACTTGTGCCCATTTCGCAGTTAATATCAGGGGCACATCAAACCGTTCATGGCACCTGTGGTTTTGGATCTACCGGAGGACTCGCCCTATTTTCTCTATCAATGGCAACCCGCCCAGAGATTACAGCAATATTAACTTGGGGAAATCACTCGATAACTTTGACTGCATTGCTTGACTCTGATTCCGATATTACCAGTTTCTCTGAGTAAGTGGCCATCCGCTTGGACGTTAAAAGAAACATTCACACATAACAGATGTTCAAGAGCGGATTTCCTTAACATTGTATACGTTAAATTATCTATGTATCTTTGGTGATGAACAAACTCCAGCGCAAACAGAATGTACAAACAGATGTACAAACAGAAGCGCAAAAGATAAAGCCTTCTTTTAAGGCGTACTATCGAGATCCTAATACGGGTTTGTGGCAGGGACAGGCAGAAGTAGTATATCTGGGCCGTGGTTACACCTGTGTTTCTGCTCCTGCAGGACCCTTGTGGGTACCATCCAAGTGACTAAGACCGGCTGTTGCAGAAGCTCCAGTGACGGCGTCTCCGAGCTAGTGTATGGACCCTGACTCGCAGACCCGGGGGGAGCGTCGCTTGCGCCGAGCGCTACAGCCACTAATAGAAGAACTTAACTCCTTAGTCAACACAGAGCTTTCATTGAGCACGGTTGCCCTCCTAGATCCGGTCCATGGCCACAGGCATATAGTGGTACAACTGAGATTGGTGATACAACAAGTGCTTCGATAACTCTGTAGTTTTTGTCATCAGTGTGACCCTACAGTAGAATTGTATTGTGGTGGTTGTCAGTCTATAAGGCATCTTCGCCAGAGTTGGCTGAAACAAAGACTTTTTGTATAGTCTGTCAAAATAACTTTTATGTAACCCGCTTATAGCGCTTTGGAAATATTTAGCTGATTTTAGAAAGTACAGATTTTGAGTTACTCAAGTTATTTGAAAAATCAAGGTTCGCTTCATAGAGCTGCATATACGTTTGCTTTACAAGCTGCTTCGCTATTATAGGACTCATAATTATAGGGGGCTTGTTGCTTTGTTGTTCTTTGCAATGTTGTTCTGCTTGTTTACAGTGACTCCTGACTCAGTCCTTATTCCTTCATAAAGAAAAAGGAGGAATTGTGGAGAAGTGGCTAACAGAGAAAGGTCACGTTCCCATCAACGAGCTGAAATAGAACATTTGTTTAGAGAATGGTGCAGACTTACTAGCACCAGATAATGAGGAACTGAAGGACACCGGCAAACAGCAACATGCTATGACCAATCACAGCCAAGGACACTAAGCGATAAGTGCATGAGAGGAGGATGGTGGGGGGCTGCACGGTGTAGCTGCAAAAGTGTAGAGCTTACGCAATGCCTTTTGTGCCAGAACCAATCAAGTGCCTAGTATTTGCATATTCACTGTTATATTAACCGAAGGTAGAAGCCCAATAAACGAATCGTGCTTCTGATCACAATGGTTGTGTTGATTCCTCCCTGCTGCAACATGCAGGGAAGTAAAAGATGGAGCCAAGCCTGGCAGAGCCAGGTGCCTGTGCTGGTTCCTGTTTCCTGGAGCACCCTCAGGTGCTTGTTGGATACCTTAGGGTTAAGGAAAGCCCTTCAATTCTTTAGAGTCATTAAAATAAAGTAAAACTGGTAATAGTGCTTAGATTTTTGTCTTAATAACACTGTATGAAGAGACCTCTAACTTTTTCTGCAGGGATCATTTGGGCATAAGTGGGAATAGCCATCCCACGGTTTAGGGAGATGTCTGCTCATCTTGCTCACATGCCATGAAAGCCCAGAACCTCAAGAATTACTCCTTCCTCTTGGTTATTCATTAAAGAGCCCCTCCAGCATCACTGAATGGGGAAGATGGTCTGTGCTGGGAGGAGAAGCAGCCCTATCAGCAGCAGCTCTGCTTCCAGATCTCATCCAGAGCATGTGAGCCAGGAGGGAGCTCTCATCCTTTCAGCCCCATCTAGATGCTGAAATACTGCTGCCAGCCAAGCAGATAATGATTTGCCTCAAAAATCTATTAATGGGAATCCCAGCAATTTCTCAGCGTCATTCTCCGGAAAATTAAGAGTTTTGCCTACAAAGAGCATTTTCTGAAGCTCCAACACCCGCTCAGGTGGATGTTTGGAGGCTGTCAGAGCAGTCAGCGCTCCTCAGTGCACAGGGGGGTCAGAGGAGCTGAGCCGCCCTGAAAATCAGGGCTGAAGAACATCACAGTGTGCAATGGGAGAGCAGATGGTGCCAGATGTATTTTAAATGCAGAGCTGGTGTCCCCAGAACGAGGAACACAGGAGCAAAGTGCTTCATCTTCTGGGGAAAACACTTCACCATCCCCTGCGCTGGGCACTGGTGAGGCTGCACCTCAAATCCTGTGCTCAGCTCTGGGCCCCTCACTACAAGAGAGACAGTGAGGGGCTGGAGCAGGACTAGAGATGGGCAATGGAGCTGGTGCAGGGCCTGGAGCCCAAGTGTGATGGGGAACGGCTGAGGGACCTGGGGGGTTCAGATGGAGAAGAGAAGGCTCAGGGGGGACCTGATGGCTCCCTACAAGTGCCTGACAGGAGGATGGAGCCAGGAGGGGCTGGGCTCTGCTCCCAAGGAACAAGGGATGGGACAAGAGGAACCGGCCTCAAGCTGCACCAGGGCAGGTTTAGATGGAGCTGAGGAACAATTCCTGCCCCAGAGGGTGCTCAGGCATTGGAACAGGCTGCCCAGGGCAGGGCTGCAGGCACCGGCCCTGCAAGTGTTCACACAGCGTGGAGACGAGGCCTCAGTGCCATGGGTTAGGGGTGGCCTTGGCAGTGCAGGGTAAGGGTTGGACTGGATGGGCTGAAAGGGCTTTTCCAGCCTGGTTCATTCTGTGATTCCCTGTGATCCTTCCAGCAGGAGGAATGTGGGAGTTTGGTGATGGGCAAGGGGTTTTCTTCAGCAGGAGGATGAGTGTGACTCAACTCCCTGCTAGCAGGGAAGTGACTGCTGCCTGGCTTGAAGGTTTAGCAAAGCACAAGCAGCTCTGTGACACACAGAAAACCAGTGAAAATCCAGTTTAAACTTTGAACAGGAACACAAGAGACCTTTCGGATTCATTCTGAGCAATAAGGTACAGGGAAAAGTCAAAGTGAAAGAAATTGGTGGAGTATTTTGCCTAAAATGTCTCTAATAAAAGATATTTCAGTTTCCTCCCATCTCTGTGCCTCCTTTACAATAAGGCTTACAATAAAAACAGAACAAGTGTTTGGTATTTTTCCTGCTCCTAAAGATTTCTAGGGCATAAGAGATTCCTTCTGAGTTTTTAGTACTTGATATTGATTTTTATCATTTTACACCAGTTTCCTGCTCTTGCTTTTTTTCCTGCTTTGCTGCTTCCACATGGCAGCATTTCCTTGCTTTGTGAGGAAGTGTTATCCTTGGAAAGGTTTGAGGGGGGAAAGCAAAGAAAAGGGGATGAAAACGACCCCCACGGTGTGTGAGAGCCGCTTTCTGCTTGGTCCCAAATGGGGGGTATGGAGCACACACACACACACCCCCCCCCCCGCTTGCTCCGGGCTCCGTGAGGCCATTTGGAGGAGGATGGGGGTCACCCCGCCCCCCAGCATCAACTTCCAGCCCCTACTGAGGGTGGCAAACCGGGGATGGAGGGGGAAGGGGGGGAAGCTCTTACCTGCATCCCCGGTGGCGGCGGGCGGCCGGTGCCCACCGCGGTACCCCCCGGTGTCCGGCGCGGGCGGGTCCCTTCCCTGCGGCTGCTGCGGCTTCAGCGCGATCCTTCCGGGAAACGAAATCGAAACGAGCCGCAGCGGCGGGAGGCAGGAGAGCGGCGGGGCCAGCGCTCGGGGCCCGGGGATTCCCCCCGCCCCACTCCCGATGCTGCTGCCTCGCGTCTCCTTCACCACAGCCGCCGCCACTTCCGACCGGGGCGTTTGGGCGCCGTCCGCTGCCAGCACCGGCGGACCCGGTTCCCCCAGGGTCCCATCCAGCCGCAGAGGAGGGAGCGCTCCCGGGACGCTGCCGGGGGGCAGCTCGAATAGCCGGTATCATCCTTTGTCCGCACCGGGAGCGGGCCGGGCGGGACCGGGTGCCCACTGGGATGAAGACCGGGACCGGGCCGGGAGCACGGACCGAGGGTACCAAAGCACACGCACCCACCGCTCCACCGGCAGCTCTCGGTTCCCATTGGCCAGCCGGCTCTGACCGCGGAGCCAATCGGAAAGCTGCCCGGAAAGGGCGGGGCTTAGCGGCGGGACCCCGCCCTCCGCCAGGCGGAGGGAGCGGCCTCGGAGGGGACGCGGTGAGTGAGGCCTAAGGGCGGGTGAGGGGCGGCGGGGCCTGCTCGGCTTTGTGCGGGTGCTCGGTCTTCGCGGGAGCCCCTTCTGGCTCTCTGAGCCGGCGGGGGCTTTAGAGGCCTTCCCGGGTCCTCTCAACGCTTTGAGGGTGACTCCTGGGGCCGCCGGTCGTGCGCTGTGTCCGCGGGGACTGAGGCCCGGAGGAGGCCTTTGGAGCTCGAGGAGGGTTCCCCCTCCTCTGCGAGCGCTGAGGGGTGTCTGTGGGGCTCGCGGTGGCCCCGCTGTTCTGTCTGGGCTCTGGAGGGGCCTGTGGGGCTGGGCGGAGGTGGAGGGAGACCTGCCCTTCTGTGGTGTGGGGCGGGGGTCTTAGTGTGCACTGAGGGGGTGCCTCCAACTGCCCCGTGTTTGCTTGGGGAGGGGCCTTTGGGGTCTCTCCTGCACTGCCCGGCAGGAGCCTGGACCTTCCTCCTGGACTGTGTGAGAGGCCTCGGGGCTTGGCTTTACCCAGTGCTCCCTGGTGAGGCTGCTACTTGTAACCACCACCGCCAGACAGGAAGTACCCTCCTCTCAGGGTGCTGGTTGGTCACACTGCCCTCCTGTGTGTAGGCTGGGGTTGGAGGCTGGTGTATTGTTACTATGTACGGTTTTAGGTTTGAATCTACACCTTCCCTTTCCTCCTTCCTATCTGGCCCTGCTGTGGTTTGAAAGGGAGCATTCTGAGGGGTTTTCCCGTATATGGGTGCAGTAGGTGAGACCTCAGCCTGCCTCTGCTCATAGGCACCTTTTTGTGTGGTGCCTTTCCCTGCCTCTGATCCTGCTGTTGGATTCTCTGTGTTGTTTTCTCAATGGCCTTAGGCCCTTCAAGGAAGGGGTAATGCTAATGCCAAGTTTTGGGTATAAACCTGGGAGGCTCAGAACACACCTCTGCAGGGAGAGTGTTTTGAATGTCTTTGCTGCAAGCACAAACCCTGTTGTTGCAGTCAGTTATGGCTTTAAGGCATAAAATTCACCTGTGTTCCCTGTGCCTGCCTTATCCTCAGCCTAAAGTCACGCTCCTTCCTGCTGGCATTGGACTCGCAACCTGTGAATCGGAAGGAGGTTGTGTCTGGGGGATCAACAGAGAGGCTCAGCTCTCCCTTTTGAGGTGTGTCCTTGTTTACCCTGGTGCTGGCGCTGTGACACTGTACTGCTGACAGTCACCTGGATTTAAGAGTTATAAATACTTCTGCCCTCAGTTCACTCAAGCACTTTCAGTGATGTAAGCATCAGAAGAGTGAATTATTGGGTTCAAAAACTGTGGCTTAGTCTGTAGGCAAAGCTGGTTGTGAGAGGTGTTAGTTATTCTTCACACTGGATTTATACGTGCCTTTGTTACAATGGAGTGATTGTATTTAGGGTAACAGTCACCCTTTAGTAAAATAGACTTGATGCTGTTTATAACCTGTTTGTACTTATGTCACTTTAAAACATGCTCTTTTGCAAAGCAGGCTGTACAAGAATTGCTCATGTTGTCACAATTGGCTTTATCTTCTATAATAATATCCATGTTAGAGGCTCTTCTATGGTCTTATCTTGTGGTTGAAATAGAGCAGTTTGTCTAGACTAATCCTAAGTGAAGCTTGTGCAGAAAACTGTGTCCAAACCTAAGCTTTTAAGAACAGGTTAAAGTTGTGCTCTCATGGAGAAAGGTGTGTGCTGAATTGGCTAAATTGGTGTTTGTTTCAAAATGAGTTATTTGCAGCACATAAGATCCTTTTTGATCTCTTTCAGTACTGTCTTTTGCAGCTAGAATTGGGGGGGGGAGGGGGGAGGGAGGTGAGTTTTCTGTTTGAATTGGGCTTAAAAGGAGTGATCTTTCTGGTGGGAGTTTATCACATAATTTTGGGGGCGCTTTCTGTAGCTATTCTATGTAGAGTTGAGTGAATCTCATTGAGTCCAGTCAAGCTGCAGGTGTCTACCTGGGAGCAGTTGTAGTGGAAAGGACTAAGCTGGTTATTTTTGTACTTCTCAACAGGTGCGAGAAGTTACAGCAAAGACATTTGAGCTGTTTGATATAGATTACATGTACCTACACGCAGAGAAAGTGATTTGGGTTTGGGGGTTTATTGGGGTTGACTTTTTTATCTGGAAAGGTTTTTTGACAGTTCTTTGAGTGGAAGGTAAGGTAGTAATTCCAGAGCCTCAGAAGTAGGAAGCCTCATTGCTGGACCTAATTGTGCTAACAGAGATGTATCGTCTGAGATCCATATGGATGTGACCAGGTTTGTTGGATGTGTCCAGTATAAAATAACTCAATGTTACACTTTATTTTCCTGTGCTGCAGACATGGCCTTACCTGAGCTATACACAGCAGTCATCTTTGTTTCCTTCCCCAAAGTGTTTTTAACCATCAGAACTGATAAACCCTCTTACTTCAGCTGATTTGATCACAAATCCGATCTTCCTTCAGTCTTTTTGAGGTGCCTTCACATCTCAACCTTCAGCCTTCTCAGCATCCAGGAGGTTTCATAATTACCTGCTTTAAGTCTTCTGGTCAGGCTGTTGTAAGCCTGGTTTTTATGTGGTCATTCAGTCTGTCTGTACAGGCCATGAGAAGTAACAATCACATCTGGGTTTATTAGTTGATGCTTTCAGCAAAGTTTGGGGCATGCTGGGATGTGTTTGTCACTCAACCTCGTCTTGAACTCATTCCATGTGCCCATGACAGGCAGCCAAGTGTTTAGTTCACAGTGTAGCAGGGTAGTCAAATGAATACAAATCAATATTGTATAAAGTATAAAGTAGTACTTTTAACTCCACTTTATAAATACCTGAAAAGTCCAAAGTAGAAAATTTGGGTGTAAAGAAAGTTTTGTTTATTATTATTATTATTATTATTATTATTATTATTAACTTCACCCTTTGTAATGAATTTGCTGTCAGACTTCATACTGTATAGCAATTACCACCACCTTTGTCCCCTTTTGCCAGAAGCCGTGGCCATAAAGGAATATTGGCCAAGGAGTAGACGGATGAGGTTCTGCATTAATAATTGCATCACACATTGCAGTGCTGTTAGGACAGTGACTTTGTGCTGGGAGGCTGATTCAGCAGCCAGAGCACTGAGAGAAGAGCTACCTGCAACAGCACGTACCTGGGCAGGCTCTTGGTTACATGTTCCTGCCAATGCCAGTGTCAGACATTTCCTCCTACTAGAAAGTAAAATCCTGTCTGACACATGCAAAGTGACTCTTCCTGACACTTGGAAATGTGCTCTGGAACCGCTGCACTCTGCAGAGAGATCCCAGAGGAGTCAGTGGGTAAGGAGCTCGTTCTTGACAGGAAAAATGCTGATAAAGGCCACTGCAGATGCCTAAAGGATCTCCTGAGTTTTTAATTAATTGCTTAGTAGAAAGTAAGTAGAAAGTGCTCCCCAGGGAGGCTCAGGCAGCTCACAGCTAAGATGGATCCCTGGATGTGTCTGTGCATGACAGGGGCAGTGGGTTGAAGGATATGCAGCTTTCCAGGGAATGGGATTACAGCAGGAGTGCAGAGGTGAGGAATACGTCTTGTAGTCTCAGGGCTAGAAGTAGCAGGGAGGTTATTTTTTACCAGGATAGTGTTAGTCTGGACTCATGGAACTGGGGACTAGGATTCCCCTACAGCAGACTGGTGATGGAACTAGGCTGGGTGTAATGTACCAGAACCACAGATGCAAGTGAGCCTTCACATGGGTGTGCTTGAGGAGAAACAATTACCGATAGTGTAACTGAAGTCCTGGGGCTTGCCTTCCCTAGGTCTCATTTCGTCAGCTTTCATGGCTGTTTCTCCTCCTGTCTCTTGTTGCAGGTCTAATTTGTAGTTGTGATGTGTCCCCTGACCTTAGCAGAGGCTGTGTGCTGGCCTGGGTGTTTTTCTGGCTCCCTTTGTCAGAGGACTTTTGAAAGGCATTTGTTTCACAAGCACAAGTTTCTGAAATTGGGAACTAAAATCAATGGCTGTTAGTCTTAGAAGCAGCATTGAACCTGGGCTGTAGTTACTGCAGTTCGGTGTTCGGTAATTCCATCTGCAATGATTGGGATTGTTTCTACCCTGGCTTTTGCACTCTGAACAACCCCAAATGTGTTATGTCCAGCTATTAAAAGTGGTGTTAATCCACTGATTGCTCCTGAGTTTGGGAATGTTCGGTCATTGCATCAGTTTTGCTGCTGAGCAGACAAATATAATAACACCCTAGTGACCTATAAATTGAAGGAGGTCATACGAATCCCACTGTCAGTGACTGGAGAACTAGTCACAATTTACTGTGAGGATAAAAACTGTCTGGGATCCAATAGTGGAATAGCTAAAAGAAGCAAAAAAAGAGGGGTAAAGGAAATTAAATCTCTGTCTTTATAGAGAAATGAGAGCACAGCTTTTTGTGTGTCAGATTTGCTTCTGTAATTTGTGGACAAATAAGCCCAGAGAAGAGAAGCTGCATGGAGACCTCAGAGCAGCTTCCAGTGCCTAAAGGGAGGTACAAGGATATTGGAGAGGGGCCTTCATCAGGGACTGTAGTGATAGGACAAGGGGTCATGGATTCAAACTGAAGCAGGGCAAGTTCAGGTTAGATCTAAGGAAGCTCTTGCCTGTGAGGGTGCTGAGGCACTGGCACAGGGTGCCCAGAGAAGCTGTGGCTGCCCCATCCCTGGCAGCGTTCAAGGCCAGGCTGGACAGAGCCTTGGGAGACATGGTCTAGGCTGAGGCGTTCCTGCCCATGGCAGGGGCTTGGAACTGGATGAGCTTAAGGGCCTTTCCAACCCAAACCATTTTATGATTAAAATTTCTTAGTCATACTTTCAGTGTCTAAAGTGTGTATTGCAAGAATTGGGAAGTGAATGCAGCTACCCACTATCTCTCATGAAATAGTGCTATGTCCCTGCCCCGTGTTTTGGGCTGTAGTAGTTTAGTGCATTGAATCAGAGAGTTCTCAGAAGGAAGCAGAGGCTGGCAGCCAGAAAACAGCAGAACTGAACCTTGTGTCTGAAACTTGTCACATGAGCAGTGTGAGAACATGCAAGTCCCCTGGCAGCCAACTCTGTGACAGCAATAAGACACGGGCTATAATCATCGATTGCTGCTGGCAGGTAATGCCGCTTGAGTGTGAAGTTTCAGCAACGTGGCTTTGAAAAACAGATGAGGAAAGCAAAAAGAATGAGGCCATGCTTAATAAAAGATGGTTTCCTCAATAAATACAGTTCTGGATCTAGGAAGCATCCTGGGTCTCTTGGAGTCCAGCCCCATGGCTCACTCTGCTGGGACTACAACTGATCATAGAATCACAGAATACTTTGGGTTGGCAAGAACTTTAAGATCATCCAGTTCTAACCCCCTGCCATGGGCATCATGTTTCCTGATACCAGTCCGTGAGTCCACATGATACTGCAGGATGTCCTGTTAACTCTGGAGGATATCCTGTTAACTCGTGATTAAGCACATACCCCAGCTTCAGCAATTTTCATAGTTTAATAATCATTGACATGTTTCTCACTTAAGTGCTGTCTGGTTTGTAACTTGAAGGACAGCAGTTCTTACCTGAGGTGTTCTGGTAACTTGGAGAAAACACAGTGAAATGTCCATAAAGGAGGTGAGTAGGAAAAGACAGGAAGAGAGAAACTCTTGGCAGCCGCTGTGTTCTAGCAGTGACAGCAACAGAGTTTCTGGTAGGACTGGAAATCAGCTAGGTCACAGAATCCCAGACTGGTTTGTGTTGAAGGGAACTTAAAGCTCATCCAACCCCTGCCATGGGCAGGGACACCTTCCATTGGAGCAGCTTGCTCCAAGCCCCTGTGTCCAACCTGGCCTTGAACACTGCCAGGGATGAGGCAGCCACAGCTTCACTGGGCACCCTGTGCCAGCGCCTCAGCACCCTCACAGGAAAAATCTTCCTTAGATCCAATCTGAACTTCCTCTTTTCCAATTTGAACCCATCACCCCTTGTCCTATCACTGTAGTCCCGGATGGATAGGGTTGACTTTACAGGTCTCTGTTCGTGTGCAGTTAATGCCATCTGCCAGTTCCACGTAACTGGGACACATACCAGAGAAAAACAGAACAAAGAAGCCTTAACTGACATGAAAAGTAGCTGATGTCTTCTTCCTCTGGGTGAGTGGATTAAACATGGCATTGCACAATCTCTGGCTACAGAGAAGGTGACGTCCGCCTGGAGTGTTATCTGCTGCTGCTGCAGTTGGGAGTTGTGAATGAGCTCTGTAATCCATTGACATAAAAGTTGTGACAGCACTTGCAAACCTCTCGGTAGTCTCTTACATTTGGAGAAGTCACTTGGTCAGGGGTGACTGACCAGTACAGGCTCAGAAGGTGGAAGTTTATGATAGCAAAGGCCCTTTATACAAGTAGGGGAGTTAGAGAAAGACTTTACTGCATGTGCTGGGTAAGGAATCCTCAGAGGTTTCAAAAGTTGCTTAATTTCTTGTAAATTTATTCAGGAATAGAAAAGAAATATTGGTTATTTAAATGTCAAAAAGTGTGATTTGCTGTTACAATTTGATATGTTAAATCTACGGAGTTTCTCTAATATATGTGCACAATGGTTTTTTTCTTCTACGAGCTGTTTTCTGTAGGATCTACTTTGTTGTTTTTCCTTTCAGGAAGTCCAAGTTGCAAATAGGAAGAATCATAATGTCCTTCAGGATCTCCAGCTCAGATGATTCAGGGAGATTTGTGAAACACTTCAGCTTCAGTATAAAGCACCTCAAAACCTGAAGGTTTTATTCATATCCATAGTTCTTACGAGATCCTTTCTTACCCTGTGTAATGTTTGAGTAATTTTAGACTAGACAGGTTTCAGCTTTTACCCTTAATTCTGCTTATCTGTGGATTAGGCTGTACAGTAATTTAAACCCTTCTTTTTGAGTATGATCAAAAGCCATTGATTTGAATGGTGTACTAATGGAGAAGAATATTGATCATGAGTCTTTCCTGGGCACGTGTGAGCTGCAGGTGGAACAGGAGCTTTCTCACCTCCCAGAAGAGTTCCCCGTTTCCTGACAAAGATGCTGCAAGGGCTGGAGCAGCTCTGCTCTGGAGCCAGGCTGAGAGAGCTGGGCTGGGGCAGCCTGGAGAAGAGAAGGCTCCTGAAGGGGAGACCTGAGAGCAGCTCCAGTGCCTAAAGGGGCTGCAGGGAACCTGGAGAGGGGCTTGGGACAAGGACCTGTAGGGACAGGCCAAGGGGAATGGCTTGAACCTGCCAGAGGGGAGACTGAGATGAGCTCTTAGGCAGAAGCTGTTCCCTGTGAGGGTGCTGAGGCGCTGGCACAGGGTGCCCAGAGAAGCTGTGGCTGCCCCATCCCTGGCAGTGCTCAAGGCCAGGTTGGACACAGGGGCTTGGAGCAAGCTGCTCCAGTGGAAGGGGTCCCTGCCCGTGGCAGGGGTTGGAGCTGGAGGAGCTTTAAGGTCCCTTCCAACCCAAACCAGGCTGGGATTCTGGGATTCCTGAGTGTGGGGCTACCCCTGTCCCTGCAGCAATGTGTCTGTTTTGAAATATACAGGTGAGGCTGTTGTTGTCATACGTGCAGAGCAGTGTGAAGGCTGCTGTGACTCAGGTCAGTGTCACTGCTCCCAGCTGCTGAAGGTGCAGTCCCCTTGCAGGGCTGGATGCTGGGGCTTTCAGAAAGACCTAAATGATAATGAGGAGCTGTGTTCACGTGCAGGTTTGCTGTCAGGCTTGAGAAGCTGTGATAAACAGCTGGGTTTCAGGTGGTTGGCTTTGAATATGCTATGTAAGATACTAAAGTGAAACCAGTCTAATTCTGTCTGTTCTGTGGTGTTGGCTGAGCCAGGGGAAGCTGGATTTCTGTTTACTGGTAATTCTAAAGCTGTGGAGACCTCGGTGCACTCAGGCTGTGCTATATTTAAATGGTACCCTGTCTGTCAGATGTCCCTATAACAGCATGTTCTTTGCCAAGATCATGGGACGAGCCTCTCCTTTTAAAAGCTGTTTTTGAATCTAAATTGTTTTGAGGAAACTGGTTAATATGCTGGGGCATCTGTGTCTTTACTTTGTGCTGTTAAGTCATTCCAAGACCATTTTAAAGGTGGTGTGGACAGCTATGGGAAATGCCATTTCTCCACTTGTACAGTAGAATTGCTGCATTTCTGAAAGATGAAACTATTATTAATGCACAAAATAGACTCTTTTCCAGTCTCTTGCCCTGTGTCTTGCTGACACTTAGTACAGTCTTTAGTTAGGATACTGTCAACTCAAAACAGAACCGCTGTGAACTGAGGCCAAAGATTGACAGTGGTGAGCCCTGACATGAACACACCAGCACCCTTGTGCTGACCTGGCCATGGCCTACAGATGGGGCTGGAAGGAGCATCCCCCACTGGTGTTGAGTGTGCTGAGGTTTCTGCTCATGTGAGTTCTGGTCCAGGTTTACCACCAAGGGTTCACTTGGTGCTGGTTTCTTGGAAGTGCCTTTAGTTGGCACCTAGACTGGCAATAGCAAACTTGTTTCATGCGGTCCACGGTGAGAGCTCTAAAATGTCACAGCTTTGGTCACATCTGATCAGGATTGAATTGAAATCCTGGGCTTAGAGAGAGCTGCTTTGTACATTAATAGACCCTTTTAGGCCCTGCAGTAAGACTCCACTTCTTGTTAAGGATTTATTAAATGCATGGATAAGCTCCACTACTGGCATATGTTAATTTCTTTGTGAATCTCTTGGATTATTCAGCAAAACAGCTGAATATTCCTCCCAAGGACAGCCCTTGAGGACAATTCCCTTGAAATAAATCAATTGTAACAAATCCTGGCCTTTCTTTTGGTTGTTGTCTTTGAGATAACCATGTATGCAGCTGCAGTTTTGGCCAGAATTAGTGGGTTTCTTGTTCATAAACTTTAAAATGAGCTGGAGTGGACTGGTCTGGAATACATTTGCATCTTAGAACTTCCCCTTTAAAGAGCCACCTTACTCAGTGCCCAGATGGCACCTTACCCCTGCACAAACACCTCAGTGCATGTGTTGGCGTAAGCATCACCTCTGCTTTTTCTATGTATTTTTAAAGTGCTATTTTCCCTTTCTTTAAACTTCCACAAAATATGGCTCTGGTTCCTACCTCATTCAGCAGAAACATGACACAGCCAAATATGTTTTTGTGGAAGCAGTATTAGTCACATAAGAAGGAATGTTATGAAATATACTTAGAAAGTGTTAGAGCTGTGCTTGGCATGTGAACTGTTTACCCACACGTATAAACAGCTCGGGAGGAACTCTCACTCTTGCCAAGGTACCATCCTAAACCTGAGTTATTTTGAAACCTTGAGCAACGTGGTTTTCAGTTCTTGAAAATAAGGTCTCAGGTTCTGTGCTGACACAAACTGAGTGTGCCAATGGGTGGCCTCACCAAGGGGACATTTTAGCCCCTTCTTTTGCCTCCCTAAAAATAAATAGAGAAGTGTTTTCCTGAAGAGGTGTAGTGTGCTAAACAAAACGCTGGTGTTTATGTGGCCTTTGGGTTGCTTCAATGTTACTTGCAGAGTTTACTCATGAGGCTGCCCTCTAAAAGGTAGGCTTATGTTTGCTTTGCTTTTTGTTGTTGTCTGGATCTGAATGTGAATTAACTTGATTTGGAGCAGTGCAGCTGATTCTGCAGCCAGTGTGGATCAGCTTTACTCTGCTTGTGCTCCAGCTCATCTCAGCCCTTCACCTGGGTAGCTAAGCTGTAGCTCTCATGGCTTTATTTGACCCAGCTTCCAGCACCTCACCCTGCTGCCCTGTGGTGAGATGCAGCAATGAGGATGTCAGATAATCCCCCAGCAGAGATCTGGTGCCAACCTATCACCTACCAAAGTGAGGTAAAGATCTCCTGTGCTGGGTTATGACACCTGAGTGTTACCAAGCCTGGTTCTGCTCTTCCGCCCAGGACACAAACTGCAGCCAGACCTGTCATCAGTGGCAGCAGAGCCCCAGGGCAGAGCTGTCAGGGGAGATCAGAGCTTATTTTCTGGTGTGGCCCCCACTTGCAGCATTGTGTGCAGTTCTGGTGTGCCCAGCGTAAGAAGGACATGGAGCTGTTGGAGCAAGGCCGGAGGAGGCCACAAGGATGACCAGGACCTGGAGCAGCTCCCGTATGGAGACAGGCTGAGAGAGCTGGGTTTGTTCGACCTGGGAAGGAGAAGCTGCATAGAGATCTCAGAGCAGCTTCCAGTGTCTGGAGGGGGCTACAAGGATGCTGGAGAGGGGCTCTTCATCAGGGACTGCAGTGACAGGACAAGGGGTGATGGGTTCAGACTGAAACAGGAAGTTCAGGTTGGATCTAAGGCAGAAGCTCTTCCCTGTGAGGGTGCTGAGGCGCTGGCACAGGGTGCCCAGAGAAGCTGTGGCTGCCCCATCCCTGGCAGTGCTCAAGGCCAGGTTGGACACAGGGGCTTGGAGCAAGCTGCTCCAGTGGAAGGGGTCCCTGCCTGTGGCAGGGGTTGGAGCTGGATGAGCTTTAAGGTTCCTTCCAACCTAAACCAGTCTGTGATTATTGGGGTACCTCAGTGAGCACTGAGCTCCTCCTGAGCATAGCACAGATGCCTTTTCAAAATTGAGTATTTTCTTTCAAATGTAATTGCATTTCATTAAGCAGTTTGCAGCTGGTTTTTTGATGTTGTGTAACTGTTATTCTGAAATCTCTCTGGTGAACAGCTACTGTGACCACATTCAACTTTCAAAAATCTATTGTTGGCAGCAGAGTGGAAAGCTATGCAATTGGTTAAAAATGAATGGCAGTTGGAGTTGGGAATGAGGGAGCAGTTACTTATTGGGATCCCTTCCAGAGGCGGAAGGTGGAGTCTGAAGCTGCTCATGGTCTTTCTAAAATAAGAGTCAAAGCAAGTAAGTGCTTTCTGCTATGGGTGAAACACCAGCTGGTGAGTTATAGGAGATATGAAAAGCTCAGTGAGAAGAGGAACTTTAGTTTGATCTGAATGTTTCTCTCTACTGATATTCTGCTGTAAAATAATCCACTTGTATTAAAACTCTTGTGTACTTCAAAATACACTGATTAATACACTGATCCTCAGGGAGCATCCACACTGGTTGGTTTTTGTGCTGAAAGCAAACAGAATGGTAAAGCCTTTATGGTGATGCAGTCTGGGTGCAGGTGCTGGGATGCTGTGTTGCAGGCCAAAATTGCAGGTGGTGGTGGCAGAAACGGCTCCAAGGACTTGCCTTGGGAAACTGCCTGTCCTGAGACCACTGTGGTGAAGCAGACAGGAGGGATGTCTGGTGTTGAGCCCCTCAAGTGTGAGCCAAAGTGTTCCTTTGTCCCCTGCTCTCTGCTCCTTGCTTATTTTGGAGGTTCATGCTCTACTGTGTGTGCTGCCTTCAGCTTGAGCACTGTGTGCTCTGGGGAGCTTTGCATCATCCTGAATGATGGCAGCCTGCCTCCCCTTGTGTGGGACAATGTGCCTCAGTGATTAGAGGGTGTTGCTTTTCTTTACATCCCCCCCAATCTCTTTATTGTATCCAGACATACCGGATAATTGGGCATTAACGAATTAAAAGCTTGTTCCCAAGCCACAGGTAGTGCTTGCAATATGTGGTACATATGTATAGTGCAAACATGGGTTTGTGCATTAGTGATGTGGTATCCAACATAGCGTGATAGTTGCATTGGTTGGTTTGGTTTGAAGTAAGATACCTCTTAAGGCATCTTTCATTAAGCTGTTCAGGTGCTTTGCATTGTTCAGCATAACTTGCCAGCACACACGCACAGATGCTTTAGCACAGGCTTGAGTCAGGATGGAAACAGTTCCCTACTTATTCAGGTTCTATTTGCATTAAAAATTCTGTCTTATTGTTGATCTGGATATATTTAGACCTGTTCCATGAAATTGTGTTTAAGCAAGCCAGATACGTCTTAGGGGGAAAGCATTAAGAACAACAGAGTAGATTAATCTATTACTTGAACTGAGAGAGGGTCACATCTCCAGTGTAATGTGTAAGAGCACGGAGCAAATGTCCTTCTTACTGGGCTTAGTAGCAATGCATCACACAGGCACTGCCATGTCAAAGTAACTCATTTTATCCTCAGTTACTGTAAATTTCGTTGGGCACACATCCGGGATCTCTGAATTTGGGAATCCACATGCACTTGGTTATGTGCATACTAGAAATCCTGGGCGTTCATTCCTTTCTGCCTGTGTGAGGGATGTGTGGTGGGTGAGTGTCTTTGACCATAGAGCATCAAGGGTTTGATAGCACTGTGCGTTGTCTGCCACATAGTTCATAGAATCACAAAGTGGTTTGGCTGGAAAGGACCTTCAGATCACCCAGTTCCAACTCCCTGGCACGGGCAGGGACACTTTGCACTAGAGCAGGTTGTTCCAAGGCTCTGTCCAAAACAGGCTGAACCAGGAATCTGTGAGGAAAGAGAGATTTTGAGGGGACTTCAGCTGGAAAAGAGGAGGCTTAAAATAAAGCTATTTCAGGTTTGTATACTGAAACAGTTCATGAATCAGCGCGGCGGGGGGGGGGGGGGGGGGGGGGGAGGAGGAGTGGAGACTTTTAAGCTGAAACATTTACATGAATCAGGCACTGGGGGAGTGACCATCGGGCACAAACAGTTCAAAGTGGGCAGCTCTGCTGTGACTTGGTGCTTCCCTCTCCTGCAAGCGGATTTGGGGCTGCTGGTGCTTGTAGCACAGAGGACGTATGAGCTGCCAGTAAGTAGGAACTGTGCTGTTGAGAGGGGCTGTTTGCACAGGGTTTGCTTCAGGGTTACAGTGGGAAATGGGAGTGATTATTTCTTGTTCAGAAGTTCTGATAGGTGCAGGTAAATCAGATTTGGAGCTTTCTCAGAAACACTGTTTTCTTTTTTTGTATAGGTTAGAATTGAGAAGTTGCATTTAGCGTGTAGCTGTAGGAGTTGGAATGGTGTGGATTTGAAACCCAATTTAACTGCTTTAAGAAGAAAAATTGAGAAAGAAAATAGCCCTTTTATATCTAAAGAGCTAAAGTGGGTCTTGCTTTTAAACTTTGAAACATTTATTGTACTTCTGAAAGGTTTTTTAAGTAGTTTTGCAGGAAATGGAAAGAGGAGGACACGGCACAACCCTGTTGTCTGCTGCTGTTGCTTCTGGTGCAGGCTTTTAGGTGTATTTGTAGCTTAATCTCAGGCTGGTGAAGACAAAGTGTAACTCATGGGTGTCACCTGGTTTAACACTTTATTTAGCTCTGAATTCTGTGGGTTTAAGGGGGACATTTGTTTTTTCTGTGTCTAGAGAAGAACAGTCTGCTTGTATTTGAAACAGCTCATCTTTTGGCACTTTTCCCCTTACCCTGATCAGGTTTGCATCCATCCTTCTGACTAGGAAGGAGCCAGGTATTCTGTATGGGTGTAGAGTCACGGACTGGTTTAGGTTGGAAGGGACCTTAAAGCTCATCCAGCTCCAAGCCCTGCCACGGGCAGGGACCCCTTCCACTGGAGCAGCTTGCTCCAAGCCCCTGTGTCCAACCTGGCCTTGAGCACTGCCAGGGATGGGGCAGCCACAGCTTCTCTGGGCACCCTGTGCCAGCGCCTCAGCACCCTCACAGGGAACAGCTTCTGTGTAAGAGCTCTTCTCAATCTGCCCTCTGGCAGGTTAAAGCCATTCCCCTTGGCCTGTCCCTACAGGTCCTTGTCCCAAGCCCCTCTCCAGGTTCCCTGCAGCCCCTTTAGGCACTGGAGCTGCTCTCAGGTCTCCCCTTCAGGAGCCTTCTCTTCTCCAGGCTTTATTTAAATTGCTGACTGAATTTAATCAGACAGCACCAGCAAAGCTGCTGTGACTTTAGTGTTAAACAGCTCTTTATGAGGATCAGATACAAGAACTATAATTTTTCAGATGACTGTCTTTAACCCTATAGTGTGAATAGTGGAAATAGCCTTTAGATGTTGCTTGATTGTGCTCTTTAACATTAGTGCCTTGAGCCTTACATGGAGGGAAATAGGCCCAGCAAAGCTTTAACCTCTTGCCTTACTCAGAGATTTTGTTCCCCTCTGAGACATTCAGTGATAGGATGCACATTACTAGATGGTAGTCATTGATTCCAGTTGATGAGGCTGCCACAGTGTAACCCTCCTGCTTTGGATAATCCTGTAATAAGTTTCTTCAAGTTAATAAATCTCAATGATTTTTTGCCATGTATTAGTCTTGGTGATTATAGGTTAGCAAAGGAAGTGATGCTGTGCGTGTGAGGCAGTGACATGGGGCAGTGCTGTCAGCAGTGGTGAGAGCTTTCAGCATATGACCCAGGCACAGGCAGTTACATGAGGACTGCTGAGCTGTGGGTTTTACATCAAGGTGGGGATGGGCAGTGTTGAGCCATACAAACCAAACACAGTAGGTTTGAATTGAGTTTGAGGAATAGGGATTTTTAAGGCTCAAGTCAACAAGCAGGCCTGTAAACCCTGCTTACAGTGAAGCTTTATGCACAGAACAGGAGCAAACAGTCGAGCATTTCATCAGCCTCCTTGCTCTCTCTTGCCAGGTTCCACAGACTGTCCTGCATTGCATCAGGCCTGCTGGACATTATTTTCCAGCTATGATTTCAAGCCAGATGGAAAATCAGTCTTTCTTATATTGATAGAACAAAGGAAGAGCCTGTTCTAATATGTCTGTGCCAGTTCAGTCTATAAATTACTCTTGTCTGTTTATGTTCATGTTCAGAAAACGGAATGATCATTTGTAGGTATGAGAGAAGCATGTTAAAGGTTCTGGGTGGATTTTATACCTGATGCAATCTGGGTGATGGCATTTCTGAGGTGTTCTCCTATGGCACAGGCAGATGTGGAGGTTGCCAATGCATGGCCAGCCTCAGACCTGCCAGGTCTCACGTTGCGTTGAGCATCTCTTGTCTGATCACAGAATCAACCAGGTAAGGAAAGCCCTTTCAGCTCACCCAGTCCAACCGTTGCCCAGCACTGCCAAGGCCACCACTAACCCATGGCACTGAGGCCTCATCTCCACGCTGTGTGAACATTTGCAGGGCCAGTGCCTGCAGCCCTGCCCTGGGCAGCCTGTTCCAATGCCTGAGCACCCTCTGGGGCAGGAATTGTTCCTCAGCCCCATCTAAACCTGCCCTGGTGCAGCTTGAGGTGGGATACGGCTGCACGGGGCAGTGCCTGGGCTCAGACCCTGGTGGCAGAAGCTGCATGTGCCCAGGGCAGGCTTGTGCCACCAACTTCCCTGCTCGTGTGAGGTGTCACACGTGGCCCCTCACTGCTTGGGAGAGAATACAAACTGAGCTCCGAGACAAGGCTTACAGAGAAAAGTGAGCGAGGAACCACATTTGTACTTGACAACTGGAAAAACGCTTGAAAAAAAACCCAAATCAAAGCACCTGATAATGAATGAGAGACCCTTGGAATCCTGAAATGTTTGAAGGCTGTGGAATTTGGTCAAAAGCAGGGAGCAGGAATTGAAAGCTGGATGTGTCAGTGCCTTAGAGGTGCCCTTCCTCTGCTGTAAGCTGCAATACTGACAAGTGCAGGCCCATCACTTGACAGAGAATCAATGGGCTTGTGTTTGCTCTGAGCAACTTGTAAAGGGAAAGACAGCTTCTTGTGTTTTAAACCTGGAGTTTTTTACAATTTATACTGAACATGTGTTTTAATAGGCAGCTTTTATGCTTATTTTGTCTTTTCCAGTTTCTTAGTGGGGTTGTTTTCCCTCTGGGAATGCAGAGGATGCGATGGGAGGCTATGTCAAGCCTATCGCAGGTGCAGCACAGCAGGGTCTATCCAGTGCCTTCTGGGCTGTTTCCTTTCCATAATTTCCCCATTTTATTTTTTATAATCTTCAGGGACTCCCAAGGTGTGGGAATGAACCTGCTGTTTTCTGTGGAATTCATAGAATCCCAGACTGATTTGTGTTGAAGGGGCCTTAAAGCTCCTCCAGCTCCAAGCCCTGCCACAGGCAGGGACCCCTTCCACTGGAGCAGCTTGCTCCAAGCCCCTGTGTCCAACCTGGCCTTGAGCACTGCCAGGGATGGGGCAGCCACAGCTTCTCTGGGCACCCTGTGCCAGCGCCTCAGCACCCTCACAGGGAAGAGCTTCTGCCTAAGAGCTCATCTCAGTTTCCCCTCAGGCAGGTTAAAGCCATTCCCCTTGGCCTCCAGTTTCTCTTCAGTTCTCTCCCCCATCACACTGGGGGGTGAACAAGTGACTCTGTGGGCTCGTTTGCCATCTGGGGTTAATCCACAACAGAAATTCAAGTAATTCCAAGCTTTCCTTGGTTGCATGCAGTTATATTAGAAGCACATCTTATTCTGGAGTGTCTGACTGCAGAATTAGGTCAGGCACACCCTGTGGATGCATGTTTCCTGCTTGCTCACATTTCTGAAAATAATTGGATATGGGAATGGGTTTGGAGATTGAAAGCAGTGTTGTCACCTTGGAAAGGAGTTGTTTGGAGTTTTATTTCAGTCCTCGTGGTTACGCTGTGGTTCAGGCAGAGGGAAGGATTAGTAACTCTGATTCACCCAGTGCAGGTTGTTCCTTGCTACTCACAAAACCAGCAGTGAAGTAAGGTCACTACTTACTTCTACTATTTTTATTCTCTTACCACTTCCTCCTTGTCATGCTAGGGAGGGACTCTTCATCAGGGACTGTAGCAATGGGACAAGGAGTGATGGATTCAAACTGAAATAGGGGAAGTTCAGGTTGGTTCCACTTCAGAAGTTCTTTACTGTGAGGGTGCTGAGGCGCTGGCACAGGGTGCCCAGAGAAGCTGTGGCTGCCCCATCCGTGGCAGTGCTCAAGGCCAGGTTGGACACAGGGGCTTGGAGCAAGCTGCTACAGTGGAAGGGGTCCCTGCGGGTGGAAGGGGTCCTTGCTTGTGGCAGAGGTTGGAGCTGGAGGAGCTTTAAGTTCCCTTCCAGCACAAACCAGTCTGGGATTCTGTGCTGGATGCCAGTGAAGCAGTGCATAAGCTGTCAGATGTTACAGGAAAGGGCTTTACTCTTCAATGGATTTTTTCCACCTCAGCTTTTTATTTTTTTTTTTTTTTTTTTTACATTTCTGTGAAGTTCTTGAACCTTGATACCTGAAATAATTTATAATGGCTCTTAACACAAAATCCCAAGGGTAAGGATAATAAGGAACAAGTAACAGAAGAGTCAGAAGCCAGCAAGTCTGAGATACTTTTGTTATCTTTTGCTCCATAAAATGTCCTGCATTTAAAGGGGTTTTCTCTGTTGGATGTGTTACTGTGTTGGAGTGTTTCCTCTACACACACATCACTGGTGTACTGGTCTTGGTGTGCAAGTTAAGCATTCAGTTCCTCCCAGTAGCCAGGCAATGACTATACCTTGGGAAGCTTGGATGAGCCTTGGATTCCTTAGGGTGGGGAAGGATAATGTGCTGAAGATATCCCAGTATAATTCCTTCTTTCTTAAGAGTTGCATAGAACAAGGCTCAGCATCTTCTATATCTGCAGAAGGTTTGCAGCATGAACCAGTTGTGCCAAGGATGTTGCTAAATAAAACTGTCTCCAGTTTGTGTTTAGAAAAGGAACCTCACTTCCCTATTTTTCTCTCAGCAAAAGTGTAGGCTCAAAACAAGTTCAGATAAAGATGACTTCACTGTGACCATCAGCACGTGGGTTGGGGAGCAGAGATGCTGCTTCAGTTGCATGGCTTATTCTTAATGTCATGTCCTGGAGGGAGGAGGGACCCACGTGCTCCAAGTTAGGCAGAGCCGATGGCCATAGTAAGATGAAGGTTTGATTTCTGACTGTGACCCTGATTTCCTTTTAAACCCCAGCCTGTTCAGGAGCTCTTTCTCTGAGCTTTAGTGCTGAGCATGACATTGGGCTTTTGTTACTCCTGACTTCCCAGCTCCCAAAATCCAGCTGCCCACACATTCTGAGTCTTCAGCTCAGACTGGTCCCTGCCTGCTTCTTCAGCATCTGAGCATCCATACTAGCACCTGAGAAGTGAGCTCAGAAGTGGGGTTGCTCCTGATCAGTTCTGTGGTACCAGCCAGTTGATGCTTACCATAGGGTAGAAACGTGCATGGAAACACACCTCAAAAGAAGATGGGAACCTACTTGTGTTTGTCTTGCTAACCACAGCATAATTGCTGGTGAGCTCGAGGCGTGAACGTGCTGCAAGTCAGTGTAACACTGAGCCTGATGCTCTGGCTAGTCCTGAAGATGATGTCTCTCAGTGTCCTTCTCTCCTAAAAGACTTCCCTGCAGTGCTTCCTAGGGCTGCCAGGAGGAAGGAGCAGTTCATATTTGTATGAAGCTTTGAAGATGAATAGTGCTAATTATTATTTATAGGTACTTATTCTCATTATGGGTAGTGCACCTTGATCCCTAGCATGAAAAGAAACCTGAACATTTGTAAGCTGGTCAGGCATGAGTAGAACCTTCTGAAGTCTTTATGTACTGGTTTCCCTGCTGGGTTGTATGTATGATTGCCGTGTATTTGTCATGGAAAATGACTAGTTGGGATCTGTATTGTCCCAGCCAGCTGTGCTAAAGGAATCCTTACTCATTTACCTCAATTCTGCTGACGCACGGTGTGTAGGATTTGGGCATGCCAAGAGGGAACAGGAAAATAGCATTAGCCTGGCCCAAGGCAGATTATCAACAGGGCTTCCTGTAGATTTAATGAGGAAACTCAGATCTGATGCTGGTCAGAGCCACCACTATTGCAAAGAGCATCTTTGTTTCTGCATCTTTCTGTCACTGCAGCTTTTAGCATCTTTCACTGGTGCTGAACTTTATGTAACAGAAAAGAATGAGGAGAAAAATGTCAAACAGTTGGGGCTTTTTGTCCTAAAATCCTGCTTAACAGATTAAGCAGAAAAGGGACAGGGGGGATGATCAGGGGAAATTCATGTCTTGTTGCTCATGTGAAGCTACAAGACATATAGATGATAGCTCTACAAGTAGTTTCTGAGATGTAGTAGAGGACTCTGCTGACTGGCACACAGGGTCTCTAGAGCTGTGCATGTGTTTAATTCAAAGCTTAAGGTGATGACCAGGCATGACAACATTCATCACACCCAGATAGTTGTGAGAATGCAGTCTGTAGGCATTTTTCATGCTATTTGACATAAAGTCACAGACTGGTTTGTGTTGGAAGGGACCTTAAAGCTCATCCAGCTCTAACCCCTGCCACGGGCAGGGACCCCTTCCACTGGAGCAGCTTGCTCCAAGCCCCTGTGTCCAGCCTGGCTTTGAGCACTGCCAGGGATGGGGCAGCCACAGCTTCTCTGGGCACCCTGTGCCAGCGCCTCAGCACCCTCACAGGGAAGAGCTTCTGCCTCAGAGCTCATCTCAGTCTCCCCTCTGGTTAAAGCTATTCCCCTTTGTCCATTAACATAGATCATTCCTGGGACAGGAGGTTTGTCCTGAAGTTGCAGGAGTGGGGCAGTTGGTATGTTCTGCTTAGATCCTAGGGGCTCCTCATCCGGCAGCCCGCTAGCCTATTACACCTTTTGCTGGTCTGTCCCATGAGAAAAGAGGGCAGAACATTGCGCAGGTTTATTCATGGGTCTTTGTGTTGCCCCTTGCTCAGGCAGAAGGGGATGGATTTGTTCATGTGTGACCAAACACAAGGCAGTATTCATGGTGTGTGGTGGGCTTCTGGTGGGACTGCTGAAAGGTCTCTCCAGGGTCTAAGAAACCAGCGTGGAACGTGTCGGGAGAGGGAGTTTCTGATGCAGCACTGGGTATTTGGTGGGAGGAGAGGAGGATGGTGATGCACTGCACACTGTTGAGTTTGCAGGAACTTGCATGACCCTCGTAGGCTCCTTATGTTGCTCCTGCAGCCTTTAGAAACGAAAAAATACAGCAGCTTTTCACAGGGTTCTGCTGCTGCCAGAAATCCTCCTTCTGATGAGCCTGGCAAGAGGTGTAAGCACCACGTTTATATTATATACAGATAATGCTGGCAACTTCCTGTTGGATTGATGGGACAAGAGGAAGGAATTGTTACTCCTTTTGAATGTTTCCAATTAAGACTGAAATGGAAGTAACTGACTGGAAACCCAGCACTGAATTGCTCATTAAAACCTTCATCCTCAGCAGGTCCTGCCCAGCAAACTCTCTAACTCTCATTTGGCATTTTGGTGGTTTGTTAGTGCTGGATTGTGTCTGGTTTGTATCCAGCCCTGTCAGTGTTCTGCCATGGATGGCACCCGCGGGCTCTGGAGTCTTAACTCAGCCAAGCAAAGGACACAGGACAATTGTTCTGCAGGGGGGAAATTGGGAACATTCGTTAATGAGGAAATTGGTGTTTTGTGTTTGGGAGAGTGAAAAGGAAACGCATCCAGCCAAGAAAGGAGAGTGGTGTCTTGTCCAAGGTAATAGCAGGACAAAATCAATGCCAAGGGGAGACTGAGGGAAAGAGACAGCAAAAGAGATCTGTAGGGAGATAGAAAGGAGGGAAAAGTGACCAAAGAAGATGTCTTTGCTTGTGCTGAAAGAACAGTTACAATTTGAGTGGCACTGGTTCAAGTGTCATGTATGTGTTGTGCAACGTGTGTGAAGTGTCCCTGCCCATGGCAGGGGTTTGGAACTGAATGACCTTAAGGTCTCTTCCAACCCAAACCATTCTGTGATTCTATGACTATATTGGGTTAAACACTGGAGTGAGCACTATATGACAGGAGGGTGATCAATCGAGAAGGGAAGACCACAGAATGCAGTATCTGTGACCAGGGAGCCTCCTTCAGACCTCAGAGGGGTTAAGAGGCAATGCCTGAGCAGTTAACTGGGAAAATGCTGGGGTTTGGGCTATAGCTGTGTTACAGAGCTCATTTTGCCAGTGCTGGGAATCCAGAGAGATGTGGTGTGGAGCTGAGGCAATTGCCAGGGAGGTAGTTGCAGGATCACACGTGTCCTCTGAAGGTATCAGTGGCTTTACACTTACTTTTTAATAAGCAAAGATTTATAGATTAAGTAGAACCCTGATTACTATGACAGCTTTATTTCCCTCGCCTTAGGTAAGCACAGGGCCACAGCCAGCATCATTAGCCTTCTGAAACAACTACAGTTAAGTGTCTGAAGAAACACCTTTTGAGCCTGGGAGGCTTTGCTTGTTGTTCCAGGCACAGGGATTCATTGCTTGGGAGTTTCTTCCAAAACCAACAACCTGGTGTTTTCTCTCCTAGCTCTTCTCTTAGGAAACGCAGCCAACTCCTTGCGTCACGGAGGCCCAGCATGAATGTGAACTGTGCTGCTGGCACAGACTGGCCAAGAAATCTGGAGTCCACTTGTTCTGTGGGGAGCACAACGGTAGCAGTCCAGGAGTCAGAAGAAAGTAACGTGGTGTTAGGAGGTCACAGCCCGGCTGCAGCTCCCAGGACTGAGGGTAATGTCTTTACCTTAGCAGTGAGAGGGTTTTAGAGTTGTTCTGTTTTTCTGAGGGAGTGCTGTGTTTTGGGAAAAATCCAGTATCCCAAAGCAGTTTGCCATGGGGAATATGGATCCTGCCTTTGCCAGGTTGGTCTAAAGGACAGCGGTCCACAGCAGAGTTTGGGGTCTTGCTGTTTTAGCAAGAACATCACACAGGTACGCCCTGGCTGGCCAACTCACAGCTCCTCCTGAGTTTTCCTCCTGAGCACATTAACTGGAGGTAGCTGGACATTCCTGATGAGCTGTGTGCCCACCATGGAGCAGCATCAGCCACCATCAACTGTGGTGTGTGCTTCTGCTCCTGCTTTGCTGTAAGAGTAGTTGTCAGTGCTGGGACTCTGGGTCCGTGTTTCTGGCCTTGTGTAATTCCTGGGCTCCTGCTCTTACACACTGAAGCTCCTTGCTTTAACAAGGAGCATTAAGCATCGTGGTTCATCAGGAATTTTGTTATTCGCAGTCCGACTGCTGGCTGAGTTTTAAAATGCAGTGTGGTTTTATGTCATGTGACACTACCCTGACATCTCTGTATGACTCGGTTTATGACGTATAACACTACATATATTGACATCCCTGTGTGACTCGGTTTTCTTACTACAGTGTTAAAATAAAATGATGTTTTTCAGCATCTTTAATATCTTACTCTTGCAATATTCATTTGTCTCTCTCAGGTTTAGATCTTGAATGCCGACACACTCCTTGTCCAGTAAGTCCCCAGCTCAGTAGCATGTTGTCTGCTCCTGAAGACACTCACAGCTGCCATTTCCAAGATGGAAATAAGAGACAGTCAGAATATTTTAACAGCCAGGAGCGCCATGGGTGCTGCACCTTGTCCTCAAGCAGCAGTTCACAGCCAGTGGCTCCAGAGAAGGTGACACTCGTGGTAGATGGCACTCGCTTTGCAGTGAATCCACAGATTTTCACTGCTCACCCTGACACCATGCTGGGAAGGTGGGTCATTTCCACTGTTTCCAAGATGCCTCAAGGGGGTTAAGTGTTTGTTACAGTGGAACAAACTCCAAAAGTCTGTTTGTCATCTGTACACACAAGCGAGGCAAGGTTGACCTCATTCAGAACTTGGCTGTGAGGGCTTGAAGACATGTCCAGATGTAGGAGTTGGTAGTTCTGTAGGTGACATTCTCCTTTCTGTCCCCTTCCTTCAAACAATGAGTGCTTTTAGCTAGACCTGGTCTCCTTTTGCCTCTGTTTAAGTGTTAGCCTTGTTTGTAAGCAGTGCATCTGTTCCCAGCTGATAACCTCCCTTCCAGAATGGGGAAAATGATAATGTTCCATCCCCCTTCTGCTGTTATCTTTTGATACTCTCCCCAGAGAGAATTTACTCAGCTCCCTGTAGCACGGCATAAAGGTTGGAGCCTTTTGACACAATAGGAAGCACTTATTTTCTGTATTGCCAGTGCTTTCACCCATCTCTGACCAAAGGAGATGGGTTACTGACCCTTGTGGCGGCTGTTGTGTAAAACAAGGGATCAAAAAGCATGTGGTGGTGGGTATCTCATGTAGTGTCAGTGAAAGGGCTTTATTGCTGGGGTATTTTCTGACCCAGGGTTGAATGAGCTGTCCCTTGGAGCTGTGGCTTGTTTCATACAATCCAGTAGATGTAACAAGAGTCCAGTTATAGGATGACTGAGCTGAGGCAGCTCTTGTGCTTATTACCATGTGAGAGATTTAAATGTAGGGTTTGTTGTATATATGTGTCACTGCTGGATTTGTTTAACCTCGATGTACCTATTGATCTCTAGAATGAATGCATTTCAATATACTTATGCCCTTACATAGATTTTTATCTGTTCAGAATGTTTGGACCAGGAAGAGAATACAATTTCACGCGGCCAAATGAAAAGGGGGAATATGAAATCGCAGAAGGAATCAGCTCAGCTGTGTTCCGGACTGTGCTGGTAAGGACATGTTTGCAGATGGAAGAAAACAATCTGTTTGTGCCAAACTGAGCCATGTCCCAGGGGGGATGCAGCTGCCTGGGACATGTTCTGTTATTCCTGTTCTGCATTGTGGTTGTATTTAAACTCTTTGATATGAGTCAGTATTTCAGATGTTGCCTTTTACCTTTCTTGTGTCACACTGTTGTAGCTCCTGAGCTGCATCCCAGACTTGTGGTTGCATATAAATGCATGTTGCCTATGAGCTATTATGAAACTCTCTGCTATGGGAAAGGTTTTAGCTGGAGCTCACTGTTGATCAGACCCAAGGGGATCTGCAAAGAGACAGAGATGTAAATTCTCGGACGAGGAGGGTGGTTTTACTGTTCACAGAGCTATAAATAACGTCTGTAACACTCAAATGTTAGTTAACAAAACAAAGAGGTAATGAAAAGTTATCAGGCTCCAAGATACTCTTAATTTTTCATTCCCAAAATTGTCCTTTTATTTGCAGGATTATTACAAAACCGGGATCATTAACTGTCCTGATGGGATTTCCATCCCAGACCTTCGAGACACATGTGATTACCTCTGCATAAACTTTGATTTCAACACAATCAAATGTCAAGATTTAAGTAAGTATGGGGAGAAACCGGCTCTTAGAGCTCACCTGCATGGGTTTGAGCACTCTGATCCTGATTCAGTGCAATTCTTTATTGTGGGCTTTAGTTTAGCATGGAGGTGTGGACTCACTAAGGCTCATCTATGCATTGCATTTAAACAGCTTCCTTTTTGTGCTGCATCAATCCCAAGGGAATTGATCGAATCACAGACACCTTGCTCAAAAAAAGCAAATCGAACTTATAAAAATCACAGTCTCTTCTTGTAACAGAGGCTGAGAAGACCTTCTGTTACAACCAAACAAAATGAAGGCTAAAAGCAGGGCTATAACTCCTGTCTAAAATGTACCAGCGAGTCATGAATCATTTAAGCTAAAGGGTGATGTGCAGAGCAGGAACCAAGGACAACAAAGCTGGAAAGCAGTGGAGAGTTCCTAGTCAGGAAGGGATCTGACTGGGAGCAGCTTTTTGGTGGGAATGCTGGCAAAAAAAGTACTTTTAACGTAGGCTGTGAAAGGGACTGTACAGGGATGGTGTACATGGAATCATAGCACAGGCTGGGGGGGGGAATTTCCTACCCGGTCTTCTGATCACAGAGAAAGCAGAAAACGTGCTTTTAGGGACAGAGGTTGATGCTGGAAATTCAAGTTAAGTATAGTAATGAATTAATAATTCGTTCTATTGTTGTTCCACTGTATTGGTTGGACCTTGGTGTTCTTTTAATGGTAGTGTAATGATTTGACGGTGTAATCTGTATCCCATTGGAAATATGGTCTTATGCCTCTGATTTTGCCAGTTCTGGAGCTGTGGAGGCTGTTGATGCATCTGAATGTGTTAAGCACTTTGTGTGAAGAAGAATGCAGGCTGTGCTCTTGAATGTATACGGAAAGTGTAGAGCTGAGACATACTTTTTTGCTGTGTAAAACAGTTTATCATATGATGTCTGTCTCATTAGGTGCTCTGTTACACGAGCTCTCCAACGATGGTGCTCACAAGCAGTTTGACAGCTACCTGGAGGAGCTCATTCTGCCTATAATGGTGGATAGTGCACGGAAAGGGGAACGTGAATGTCACATTGTGGTGCTGACAGATGAAGACACCGTGGACTGGGATGAAGATCATCCACCTCCAATGGGAGAGGAGTACTCACAAAGTAAGGGCTCAGCACTGGTGCTCCTGGCTCCATGTTGAGCACACACTCAGACATCTGGCTGTAAGGATAGGGCACGCTGCCCAAGCAGCAGTCTTCCTCCAGGAAGAGACACTGCTTTGTATATTCCTTCTGAACTGACTGCTGCTAGAGCCTGGTCAGAGCTTTGGTCTGACCACCTGTATTGGTAATGACAGCACTCACTGCATCTTCCTTTTGTTTGCTGCTTCCCCCTCAGCTTTTTCCTGGCTCCTAAGTGAGTGCACACTCTGCTTTACACACCCTCCACCACCCATTCTATCCAGCCTGCAATGTGCATCACTGCCCTCCCACCAAGGAAGTACAGCTAGTCCCAGTGATGGAAACAGACACCTGGAGTAGTTCTTGGAAACCAGACCTGGTTTTCAACACCTCACAGAATCCCAGCCTGGTTTGTGTTGGAAGGAACCTTAAAGCTCCTCCAGCTCCAACCCCTGCCATGGGCAGGGACCCCTTCCACTGGAGCAGCTTGCTCCAAGCCCCTGTGTCCAACCTGGCTTTGAGCACTGCCAGGGATGGGGCAGCCACAGCTTCTCTGGGCACCCTGTGCCAGCGCCTCAGCACCCTCACAGGGAACAGCTTCTGCCTCAGAGCTCATCTCAGTCTCCCCTCTGGCAGGTTAAAGCCATTTCCCTTGGCCTGTCCCTACAGGCTCTTGTCCAAAGCCCCTCTCCAGATTTCCTGTAGCCCCTTTAGGAACCTCCACATTGTAGCATGTCAAAACCAGGGACGAAGTCCCTCCTTGTAGATTCTAATCTCCCTTTTTATCCCTCCAGTTCTTTACAGCTCCAAGCTGTACAGATTCTTCAAGTACATTGAGAACCGCGATGTGGCAAAAGCTGTCTTAAAGGAGCGGGGCTTGAAGAACATTCGCATTGGCATTGAAGGTAAAGTGTTCCTTCAGGTGACTCCATACTAAAGCCTGGTTTCCTCTGGGCTCAAGGCATTTGCTGCTTTGCTCTGTGTTTTACTAAGTGTTTATTTTCATGGAATTAGTACAAGCTGGGCATGTTCCTTCACCTTTATCATGTTACACTGAAATTGGTCAGGATGCTTAAATGTTAGAGAAAAGTAAAAGGTATGTAGCATGGAGCAGTAAGACTGTTCTCTTTAGGAGCAAGTAAACAGGAAACAGGAGTCCCAAAACTTCTGCCTGCTGATCCAGGCATTCCCTTAGGGAGCTTAGAGAACATTGTGCTTTGTCCTTGGGACACTGTCTTAATTTTAAAGTAGCTGTGTCTGCTCACAGACTGGCCAGCACTGCACAGCCATTGATCATATAGCTACACACATTGCTGCACCCTCTGGATCATTGAATCCAACTGTTCCCCAGCACTGCCAAAGCAGCCACTGAACTGTGTCTCAAAGTGCCTTATCTGCACATAGGCTCAATCCCCCCAGGGATGGTGCCTGCAGCCCTGCCCTGGGCAGCCTGTTCCAATGCCTGAGCACCCTCTGGGGCAGGAATTGTTCCTCAGCTCCATCTAAACCTGCCCGGGGGCAGCTTGAGGCCGGTTCCTCTTGTCCCATCCCTTGTTCCTTGGGAGCAGAGCCCAGCCCCTCCTGGCTCCATCCTCCTGTCAGGCACTTGTAGGGAGCGATCAGGTCCCCCCCCCGAGCCTTCTCTTCTCCAGACTCAACCCCCCAGGTCCCTCAGGCTGGAGTGTCCAGTCCTCCTGGACTCCTTCGTAGGGAAAAAAAGAACAGTTATGCAAACCAATAATGGTAAATGTGGAAAGTGGGTGTTCATCTCCTAAGTCCCCCTGACCCCATAGTCATTCCTACCTGTCTGTTCTGGGATCCTCTTGTCCCTTTGTGCATATCAGAGGTGTGTAACATGACTGACTGGCTGTGTTTTCAGGGTATCCCACCTGCAAAGAGAAGGTGAAGAGGAGGCCTGGTGGGCGCTCTGAAGTTATCTACAACTATGTTCAACGGCCCTTCATCCAGATGTCATGGGAGAAGGAAGAGGGCAAAAGCCGTCACGTTGATTTCCAGTGTGTTCGGAGCAAATCCCTCACAAACCTTGTCACTGTGGGTGATGATGTTTCAGAGGACCAGGAGGTTATAATGCATCACCCCCCACAGGTAGATGAATTGGACAGGCTGAATGCGCCATTCTCCCAAATGGCTGTGAATGATTTACCAGATTAATGGTGGCTCAGGTTCATGGTCCCGCTGATGTGGGAACGTCTCGGCATAGTTCCATCCCTGGTGATGGAACACAGACTCTTGCAGGGTGCTTTATCCTCGTTCCTGCTCTTACTGCGTTGTCATACTTCAAGCATGTTAATGAAGAGCCACACTCTATGGTCTAATTGTGCAATCAAAAGCAACATCTCCTCAAACAAGAAGAAATGATGCTGTTTGTTTCTACTTCAAAGGCTTCCAGATTGGTGGGTGCTGAATATTTTACCTGAACTTCTAAAAGAAGATTAGAAGCATTTTGAAACATCTTGTTTGACATGAGAGAGGAAATTCTGGGCCTGTCAAGACAAAGCTTTTCTTTATCATTAGGCACTTAGCTTTGCTTTTGTGATACATCAGTTACAAAGGACCCAACATCAAAGCAGGAGAGATGATGCTCTTTCATCAACCAGCAGAAATGTAGCACAGTTGGGACAGCAAAATCCTGAGTGTGGAGGAATGTGTTTACACTGCCACCTGGCTCTGCATCCAGTGTTGTACTGCTGTTCTGGGCAAGGATGGACTAGTTCAGTAGGAAGTATATGCCTGTTGACAGGAATTGCCCATATATACTTCTCCATAGGGTGGAATCGTTGTTTCTAGGAATGTTGTCTGTTAAGTTCAGCAAAATGAGTAGATCATATTGAAGGAAAAAGCAAATAAAGGGGAGACTGTAGTTGATATTTTACCAACAAAGTAAATCTGTTTAGTAGCCTAATAGATGTAAGAAGCTTTCTAGAAGTGACTGCATGCTAAAGACTATCAGTTGTCTCCTCCATCCCCCTGCTAAGACAGAAGTGGAGGAGCTCCCAGTACAGACAGTTTACTCCCTAAGTAAATTCCTTGGTCTCATCCCCCTTAGTATTTCTGTAGACTCTCCCAGGAGCACTCTACTGTTGCAGCTTGAAAAGGCCAGCTACTGACTTCCCAGTTTGGAAGGGTCTGCACCATTTTGCTGTCAGGCAGGTAAGAAACCAGCCTTCAGCCGAGAAAAATACACATACCTGGGAGCAACACGTCTTTGCTGCTCTGATTGTAGTACCCTAGTCTGTGGTTAAGGCTCTGTGCATTTTGGATTCAGAGACAACAGGGTTGTGACTGTAAGTAGAGACACACTCCAGGCTGGTTTAGCTGAGTTATATCAAAGCCAAATGGTCCTGTTCCTTCAATGTGGAGGTACCTGTGGGCTTCATTAACCCTGAGTAGCACACAGTGAGTTCAGAAGCAGCACATCAACCATAACGGGTCTCTGGTTGTTCTGATGATTGTGTAGAGGTTTTATGTTCCCAAAGCAGAATTAAATGTGGTGCAAAGAAAAGCTGAAACCCACTCAAAGGGAGGGGGAGAGCTCCCTTGCAAGGTTGTTAAGTTCAGGTCAGTTCTCTTGCAGTTGGCTGCTGTTGAATCCTGTACCACTTACTTACACATTCAGTTACCTGGTCATAGTTGGCAAAAGAGAGGTAGGTACTCTGCCCTGGAAGGTTTAATTCTTTGTTGCCACGGTTGTATTACAAAGCAAATCTTGTCGTATTCTCCATCTGTCTGCAAAGTGTATGGTAGACACAGCACTGAAGTTACTGGTTGCTGCTAAGGATGTTTGGGTTTTCAGTGTTTAAGTACCATGACAATCTCAAGCACAGATTTTCCTGAAGGTTTATGAGTTGTTTTAGTTGCAAGTAACAAAATCTCTGCCAAGGCATCAACTTGATGATATATTTAGCTCCCATTTGTGTGGATACAGTTCTATTCTTTGCAGTGTTTCTGTTCTTAGCTTCTTTCCCAAGTGCATCGAGTCGATTTCTTCTTTTTCTAAGTGCCTATGGGAAGGTTTCCAGAAGTACTTCAGGACCTCCTGGGGGTCCCAGTGGTTCAGACGCCCAGGTCCACGTGACGACTTTTGCAAAATCCTCCCCGTGTGTCAGTGGATCAGGATAGAGAAGTGGCCTTCAGGATCAGCACAGAGGTGGTGGCAATCACTTCCCATTCTTGCTCTAGATGAATTTCTATTTTTGTAGTAGAGAAAGGAAAACACATGGACCATCAGCCCGCCAGCTAAGGGCCAGACCAAGCCCATTACCTGCCATTTCCACAAGTTGAAGATGCTGGTGAGACTCTGCCCAGCAGTGATGGAGCTTGGCCCCAGGACCTATGGATTCTCTTTTTTCTGTGTGTATTTATTTTTCCAGCTGTGTAAGTTTGAAGCGAATGTCTGTTGGCATTGACCAGCTGACTTGCAACTGGAGATTACACATGGTTCTGTTCTATGGACCTGAAATGTGTGTGTTGGTGAGCTACAGGATTGTATCAAGGCATCTGACTTCGATGGGACCTGACAGCCAAGTACCGAAACAAACCCCTCCAGTGTCCATCCCTGAGCCCAGCATCAGCAAACCTCCTGAAGGATTTGGCCAGTTCAGTAGGACAGTGATCACAAGGACTTAACTGCAACAGGCCATTGTGTGGGAGTTGGAGAATGGCAGTGCCTTGTTGAAGCTTGTTGGTACTCTGGGTAATCAGTTGGACCTTCAGCATGGGATGGAGGTCTCCAGCATCCATATTTCCACACCGGTTTTACCTCTCCAAAAGCCCACTGCAGTTTATTGGCTTTCCCAAGGAATTTAAGATGAGCTTTATTTTTTTTAGTAGAGTGAATTCTATTGGAACACTAAATCAAACTGAAAAACAGGCATTAGCTTTTCCTTCTCCTCTCATGGTCACCTACTTCAGGTACGTCAAGTTTTGTCTTCCTCTAGATCTACTGCAGTGTTACCTGTGGTGTGCGTGAACTACAGCTGTATGGTTTCTTTTCTGTATTAAAGTATAAATTATACCTGGCTTGTTTGGCTCTTCTAAAACTCATTTTAAATGGGGAGTAGAAGAATGGGCAGGGGATCAGTTACTTGAAGGTTTTGTTTCTTCCTTCATAAATAAGTGTGGCTGGGGACCCCGAAGACATAGAAATGGTTTTGCACCAAGCAGAGCCTGGCGGATGGAGCAGGACCTTGTGCAGCACCCACACACAAGCGCTACTACCTGGAGTTTACCAGCTCATTGCAGTGATGTTCTAAAAGCAGCAGATAGCGCAGGTATGATGTAACACTACTGAACACAACACCTGCAGCTTCTACACCAGGTCAGAGTGCTGCTTTTGATGTGAAAGATGCTCTCCACTTCTACCTACTCCAGCTGCAGAAGAAAACAGCTTTGGAGCAGGTCTAGCTTTTATTCCCATCTTCAGTGGTGGATGTACCCCAGGGGTTTGCTTGGTGAGGCTTGAGAAGGCCACCAAGAGGAGAGTTACTGAAATGGTGATGGGAACTTGTACTCACAAGTGGAGCTGTCATAAGGGTGAAGCAATGAACTAAGAACCACAATGGATTTTGGCATGTTACAGGCTGGTAGGAGAATAATGACGGGTCAGAGCTTTGCTTCCAGTGCCATGTGCTCACTGCTTATTGTCCCTTTTAAAAACAGAAAGAGGAAAAGATGAAAACCAACTTGTCCTGAAGCTGGTAAAATTAAGTTACATTTATACACTGCAGCCACGTAGGCACGAGTAAGGCCAGGATTGTCCGCCCTTGCCTGAAGGCCAGCTGCACTCTGCCAGAAAGGTTTAATTCTTCTGGACATAGCACTTTAACAGGGTGCGCATTGCTGCTGTGCATCTCTAGGAAATACAGTCCCAGAATCCCAGAGTGGTTTGGGTTGATGGGACCTTAAAGCTCATCCAGCTCCAACCCCTGCCACAGGCAGGGACCCCTTCCACTGGAGCAGCTTGCTCCAAGCCCCTGTGTCCAACCTGGCCTTGAGCACTGCCAGGGATGGGGCAGCCACAGCTTCTCTGGGCACCCTGTGCCAGTGCCTCAGCACCCTCACAGGGAACAGCTTCTGCCTTAGATCCAACCTGAACTTCCCCTGTTCCAGTCTGAACCCATCACCCCTTGTCCTATCACTGCAGTCCCTAATGAAGAGCCCCTCTCCAGCATCCTTGTAGCCCCCTTCAGACACTGGAAGCTGCTCTGAGGTCTCCACGCAGCTTCTCTTCTCCAGGCTGAGCAGCCCCAAAGTTCTCAGCCTGTCCTTAGCCCACGGGTTGCCGCTGCAGTCCCACCCCTCAGCACTTGACTCTGAGTTTCAAGTCTGAAACAAGAACCTGAGAGATCCCTTTCCTAAGAGAATTTTATTTACACAACACAATGCAAAGATCGTCCCATAAAAAGCAACCCCCACTCCCCCTGCCCCATTGTACAGTGCAGTTTTGTAACAGCTTTGAAGTATCTACAGATGCTTGTTTCGACTTACAGGTTAAGGCAAAGTCAGTGCACAGTGGTAAGAAACAGTGCAGTTCTGTGCTCGACATGATACGGAGATGAAGGCAGCATCACTCATGTTCAGATCCACTGGAAATTCAGACCAGAATTACTCCTACAAGTCCAGTAACTGCTTGCAGCTTAAATAAAAACTAGAGCTAGGAGATACATACAAACTCAATACACAAGCCAGGAGCTAAGGAGAATGTTTGGCTAACGTGGAACAGGCATAGTAAAACATGAATCTGAAAATGAAATGAAAGCTGGATCCTGGAAAGAAGATGCTGTACTTTTTGTCTTGGCTGTAGCAGGAAGCAGGCTCACAACACAACCATAATACAATAGGAGTGAGGGTGACAACTGCTCCTTGTGCCTTTGGAAAACTTGATCTTTAACACAAAAAGTAACAATCAGAGGATTCCAAACACACATGCACTAAAGATGCACAGTCCGTGTTACCATGAAAGGTGGTTTTTACAGCAAATTATCACAAGTTTGAGTTGCTTCACTTCATCTTTGGTATTTAGAAATAAAAATGCCAGTCCCTTTCAGTAAAGGGCTAATAATGCAGCTACTGTCCCAAAAATCATTTATTCCTAAGCCACAGCAGCTTGAAGGGACTTGGAGTTTTTAATTATCATTATTTTAAGGCAGTAACTAAGCTGTTAGGAAGTTTTAAGACTGGTTTGATATTAACACCTCATAGTTTTCCAGTGGTTTGTAAGGCAACATTTTCACACGGCTGGAAAAAACCTGCAGGATAAGGAGATGGAGCAATCTGAGAAGCTGGAATCAGTCCTCCATAAAAAGGGAAAAGGGAGCAGAAGATGCAATTACTGACTAGCCGATGAAAACCCTGACCCTGTAAATCATAGCTTCAGTTAGCCCTTATTCATTGGAGTAAGCCCTGCTCACGGCAGTGATCCTAGGACTTTGATTAAGGCTATGTTTGCATTTCAGCTTTGTAGGATCCAAGTGGAATCTACACTGCTTATGGCAACTCCGAGGACACATACAAAAAGCACAAGGAGTGGTCAGGGGAAGGATGCTAAGCAGTTATCACCCACTGTTAGCTATATACAGCACTCCAATCCCCCAATCAGTCCTTCACAATGGCACTCAATTCAAAAGACATCTAGGTAAAAATTCCCTAAAAAGCACCTATTAAAACAAGTTTCACAACAAACTCATTTTCTTTCATCTCCTAATCTAGAATATTAGGATTAAATGTAACTGAGAGCTTCCTTTGACTTTGAAACACTGCTCTGGCTTTGTTTCTAAACAGCTTTGTCTGTCTGTGCTATGTAGTTAGTGTTCAGCACCAGGAAGTTTGCAAGAACCCAGGACAATTCAAATTGATACAAGCTTTTAGAAACCTCATTACATTTATACACGTATTTGTAGACCTAATTGCGAGTTAAAGACTGGAACCAGGCAGGCCCAAAGGTTAATGCCTCCTGCCCCTGGACCCATTAACCAGAGGCATTTTGTGGAGTTAACTACAAAATAGGTGCAAAGTGGAGCAAAAAGGGATTAGCAAAAGCTCAGCTGAGGCAGAATCCTCCCTCCCAAACTGCAGGCATGTTCTGGGATGCCCAGGCAAGGAAAGGCACTTTCCAGCTCTCCTGGAGAGCAACCTGACCATAACTGAATGTACTTGTAGAAATGACACCAGGCAATAAGATAGAGGAACAGAGGGGAAAAGTGGGTTCCACTGCCCCAACGCTGAGCCCACGATCACTGTCTCTTTGGAAGACTACAGGGACTGATGGTTCAGCCACACAGCAAGAGAAACTCCTTAAGGAAAAGCCGGGGAGGCCTCCACCAGCAAGACTCATGGACGAATCTGATGCTGTTTGCTCAAAACCAAGGGCAGAAAGGCCACAGAAGGATGGGTTTGTCCTTAAACCAATGAAGATGCAGCAGATCTTAGAAGTGGCCAAAAGATGGCAGCAGCAGGAGCAGGAAGCCTCCTGGCTGACCAGGCTGTGCACAAGATCCCCACCAAGGCTCAGGTTAAATGCATTTCCTTTCCTCTCTGCTCTAATTCCAGATCTACTTGGGTTACCAGCTGTAGTCTGCATTATCTGCAGCCTTGAGAGATCCATCCTTGCATACAATAAGTGAAAACTGTTGGTGCTTGCTGAGGAACTGGCCCGTTTCTCCTAAGACTGTCTAGGAAAGAAAAAAAGTGTTGCACAATTATTAATTTAGAACAAAAACATTAAATGGCTTGAGGGCCAAATCCTGTCTTAGTACCAAAAGTAAAGTGCACTGCAACTGGAGGCTGCTGCGCCAGAGTTGAGAAATGCCATTAGAGAGGCTTCCAAGTGAAAACCAGCCCTACAAACTAAGGTTAAGGCAATCCAAGTTGTGTCCTACTACACAGATAGTTTACTGGAGAGTTTTCTGTCTCAAGCTTTCATTATTGCTTTGTTTCCTCTGTACTGAAGTCCTTTGCCACTAGGGAAGACAGCGCTGGCAGAATTGGCAGGTTGAGTTTTTCACTTCATGCAGGACTGGCAAAGCAGTCGCTATGAAGAGCTTTGCATGTCCAAGGGAAGGGATGCTCTCCCAACAGACTGTACAACTGGCAAGGAGTTTAAAAAGACAACAAACTCTTGCTCCTGAAGCAGCAAAACGTGCTTGTAGCAGAGATGACACAAACCTTCAATGATGTAGAAAAAGTCCTTAGTAACAACCAGGGTGTGTAACAAAACAGGGTCCTGAAGTCTTCTCCGAGAGTTAATAGCCCTCAAGTTTTCATTAAAAAAAGGAAGTAGTTCTTGTGGGGGTCTAAACCCAAAGTACGGGAGCAGAATTCCAGGGCTCAGAAGTTGTCCCAGGTAATGATTTATTACTTTCCTGCTTTCATGTAGGATGGGATCGCTCCTCGGGCCGTCAGACCTTCAAACCGCTTGTAGGTGTAGTTGATAAAAACCCAGTCCTTGTTCTTGTAGTCACTCTCTGGGTGGTTGCTGGTGGCCACTGGCAAGACAGAGAAAAACCAGAGTTACCCTTTGAAGACTGCAGAGTTGAGTTTCCTACAGAACACTGGATGTCAGGGCACAGTGCTTCTAAATGAAGAAATAACCATTAAGTCTGGGCATTCAGTGTGCCATTCCTCAACCCCAGTCAAAAACCACTGTAACATGTTCTTTAAGCATATGGAGCAAATGTGGGACTATGCTTTGATGCTTTGACATGTAAATACAAGGATCCTTTAGAGATTTACACCAAAACCTCTCACCTCCTGTCCCACCATACCCCTACCCCCTACACTAAGCATTAGACAGACTAGCAAGAATTAGGCAGTCCCAAAGGACACCGCAGGGTTGGGCTCATGGACCTGCTGGGACTTGAGCTCTGCTGCCTGATAGAGCTGCCCTCAGATGCTCCTGCATCATTTTCAAGTCTGCATCCCATCTCCCAACACCCATATTACAGCCTGCACACCCCTGCACCACAAGGCTACGAAGCGAACAATGTGATCACGATAAAAGAAGCCAGTATCTGGAAAGATCCTTTCTCTGATTAACAGGAAATTTATGTTACTCTGTTGAAGAAAATGGATTCTTTACATGCAGAATCAAAGCATTTACCTGTTGGTTTAAGGATATCAGATTCTGGAAATTCATCAAAGTTTGAGGTATCATCAATGCTTTTAATTTCTATGGAAATCACAGCAGGTCTCTCTCTGCCAGGAAGAGCAGATTCAGCAATGAGATTTCAAAGGCAGCAGAAAGCAGGATTCAGCCACTTCCCATTTCTTAACAGAATCAAAGACTGAAGGTACCTAAACCTTGGCAAGCTTCAGACAGGGACCAAAATACTCTCACCCACACCTGGATATGATAAATGCCAACCAAGCTGCTCCCTTCTGTTGAAGGGGACTGGCTTTAAGCAGCCCATAGAGCAGAGCAGCTTGCTTTGCTGCAAAGCATCTTACCTGATATGCTCCCAATCAACCCCTTCAAAGAATGGGTTACTCTTTATTTCCTCCACACCAGATGCACCAATTCTGTGCTCCCATTCACAGCAAAATCTGGGACGGAAGGAAGAATGACAATGAAGGAAGAATGAAAACGAAAGCATTCCATCACACAATGGAACAGCTTTCCATACGGGTACTACTATGGTTTCTTAACATATAAATGGAGATTAAGAACTCCCACAGCAAAACCAACACACAAAGTTATGTTTAGGAATGTTGTGTCAAATGCTACAATTAACATGTGGTATTCTTTCCCAAGAGGATAATGTGCCCTTTCTATTTCAGGACCAGTGCAGAGCAGGAGAACAATATAAAGCCTAACGAACTAGACATTTATATTTCTGTTCCTGAAAATAGAGAAGTGATTGAATATATAAATGGAAGAGCAGCAGTCAGCATGCACTGGGATACATTTGTATGCTCCAGTGCTTACAATGGCAAAACCATTGCTAGTGTAAGCAGCAAGCTCTGCTTACATGACCAGGAAGATTTAAGTTGCTTCCAAGAAGCTCACAGACAAAATAAAGAGCAGAAACATTTGTATTTTGCCAGAATAGCAGCACTTACATGGGAGCTGCTTTTCAGCACAGTTTGGTCAGGGAACCACTAAATGACCTCTGAGAGACAAATTTATTTGACGAGGGAGTTCAGCATTTGATGCAGGTGTGTAACAGTATGTAGCATCAGGGGGTTTTCATGTGAAGCAAGCTATGAGAGGCATATAATACAGCTGACAAGACAAGAAAGTACTCTATTAACTGACAAACCATACGCCTGGCACCTTAAAATAAGATCCTTGGCTTTATCAGATATTGGAACTTCTGGGGGAAATGTCAGAGTCTCTTTCCAGTTCATGACTTTCTTGTATGTTTCTTGAGGAGTCTCAGAGCAGAATGGTGGATAACCTGAAAAGAAAGAAAAATCCAAGCTTGTCCAAAGCAGAACCAGCTCCTGTTGTTACTGAAGCCTATGATGCAGCAGCCAGAACACACCTCACAAGCCACCTAAGAGTGGATGCTTCGAGCAGCTGAGCCCAAGCACACAGATACAGCTGATACCCCACACAATTCCTGCTTAAAGCCTATGCACTGCCTCTCTTACCGATGAGCATCTCGTACATGATGACTCCAAGCGACCACCAGTCACAAAGCTTGTTGTAGCCAGTCTGCATGAAAACCTCAGGAGCAATGTAATCTGGAGTTCCCACAGTAGAGAAAGCCTGGAACAAACACCATCAGTGAGGCATCATTAAAGAAAGCTGCCTCATGTGGGAATTGTGCAACAGAGCCTGTTTTGAGGAAGACACCAGGTTGTCTCCGAAATTCTTTAACAAAGTCATTTAAGCGTTTTTTCAAGATACGGAAAGACAAAAATCGACACGTTCATGTGAAGGAGCCTTAAAATACCATCAGGGGAATGGTACCACTGTTAATATACATCTTGGAAGGGACATCACTGCAGCACCTCTGCTTTGGAAACAGCCTGAAAGAGCTGGGCTTGTTCAGCCTGGAGAAGAGAAGGCTCCTGAAGAGGAGACCTGAGAGCAGCTCCAGTGCCTAAAGGGGCTGCAGGGAACCTGGAGAGGGGCTTGGGACAAGGGCCTGTAGGGACAGGCCAAGGGGAATGGCTTGAACCTGCCCGAGGGGAGACTGAGCTGAGCTCTTAGGCAGAAGCTGTTCCCTGTGAGGGTGCTGAGGCGCTGGCACAGGGTGCCCAGAGAAGCTGTGGCTGCCCCATCCCTGGCAGTGCTCAAGGCCAGGTTGGACACAGGGGCTTGGAGCAAGCTGCTCCAGTGGAAGGGGTCCCTGCCCGTGGCAGGGGTTGGAGCTGGAGGAGCTTTAAGCTCCCTTCCAACACAAACCAGCCCGTGATTCTATGATTCTAACAAATGTTTTAGCTGGGAGGCATCAGTTATCAATGCAGATAATGATGACAGTGCTATCTCAGGCACACGTCACCAGCTGTTCAGCAGACAGATGAAGGACAAACGAGATTCATTCTTTTTTTAAAAAGAGAAAGCATTATTTCTTTCTGAATTATTATTTCAGCGTTGTTCAGAATGCTAGATTAATAGCTGTCATTAAAAGAATGATTTGAATGCAACAGCTCAGCAGAGAACACCTCCAAGAAGGTGAAATGTACTTACCAACTGCCGTCTATTTCTCTTCCAAGTCTCTGCTTTCCTTTTGGAATTCATGTTCTGGAAAGCTGAAAGAGATCAGGATATATGTGACTGAATCCCACTGGTCCCCCAGTACACACTTTTACCACCAAACCGTTACAGTAAAGATCTTTACAACAAGAAAGGCAGCCAGGGCCATACCCAGGTCAATACCCACAACCCAGCAGCAAGTCCCAAGCCTACGTAGTAGCAATAAAATTTTATCAAGCTTTTCATTAGCAGCCCATGATCAAAGTTATCCCCCTTGAGAAAACAACTGACTCTTCAAGGAGAGCTTCGTGCTCACTTATTCATTTAAATATCACTCGAGATACAGCCGCCAGCTACCAAGTCACATGGAGTTTTCATTCGAGGCTTACAGCACGTATGAAGAAGGGCTGCAGCAGAGTCTGTTTCAAAGACAATGTTCTGGGCAGGAAGATGGTTTTGTTTTAAAGGAACTGAAATTGCTGCCAGAAGATGAAAACTACACCTCAAGATGCAATACTGGTCACGAGACGCCTCCCTGCAGCCTTAGAGCCTCACACTGAGAGGGGCTGCCAGTACACAGAAGGCAGCCAAAGCACTCACTGAAGTCACTGGGAAGACTGTGGTTCAAGTTCCTGTAGAATTCCGTTCTGTGGGCTTTCTTTAGGCCAGTACATAGACCAAAATCTGAGAGTTTCACGTGGCCCTAGAAACAAATAACACACCAAGAGAAGACAGTACAAAACCAATACGAGACATGATCACATCAATATATAGCAATAAACTGTTCTACTTCTTCCCCTTCATTTATTTTTGTATAATAAATGGGTGCACTCTTTTGCATTGCTGGTTTTAGCCTAAGACTGGATGTGTACATAGAGCACACATCCTGTGAGGACCGGATGAGGGACCTGGGGGGTTGAGTCTGGAGAAGAGAAGGCTCAGGGGGGACCTGATGGCTCCCTACAAGTGCCTGACAGGAGGATGGAGCCAGGAGGGGCTGGGCTCTGCTCCCAAGGAACCAGGGATGGGACAAGAGGAACCGGCCTCAAGCTGCCCCAGGGCAGGTTTAGATGGAGCTGAGGAACAATTCCTGCCCCAGAGGGTGCTCAGGCATTGGAACAGGCTGCCCAGGGCAGGGCTGCAGGCACCGGCCCTGCAAGTGCTCACACAGCGTGGAGACGAGGCCTCAGTGCCATGGGTTAGGGGTGGCCTTGGCAGTGCTGGGGTGAGGGTTGGACTGGATGGGCTGAAAGGGCTTTCCCAGCCTGGGTGATTCTGTGGTCCTATGAATCAAGCCATCAATACTTTCATCACTACTACACAGAGAAAGCCCAGTAGCTATTTACTTCAAGAAACCTCTGCTCCTGCAAGCTTTTAACCCCTTCAGAGTGACAGCAAATATCTGCAGAGGCAGCCAAGGCCCTGGCTTGTGCATTGACCCGCACAGATTAACACCTTAAACTCAGTGACTGGCTCTGCCTTAGTGCATAACAACCACACCAAAGAGGTGCAATTTTTAGATGTGTATCTACAACTCAGACCCTTTTCAAAACCCTTCATTTACCTACGTCTAGATGTACATATATGGAATTACCTCAGTAATTCCAATAGTGCATTACCTGGCTACTGGTAAAGTATTTACTGTTGGCAATCTTTTACCAAGCGAGCTAAATGTAAAGCAAACTTATAGCGAGCAAGAGGAGGATACTGACATGGCCAAGCTGTCTGCAAACTGCCTGCTGACACCTTCTGGAGGCACTCAGGTAACCTGGCCAGCCTCAGAAATACACCTTGAGCTGAGGGAGACAGTATCTCTGCTCTGAGCCTCGCTGATGGAACAGCTACGTCCTTCACACTGGATATGATCATCCACCCAAGAGCTGGCAAGTGTGAGCGTAACAGATGTGAGACTGCAAGGAAACATCTTTGACTAAAAGGGGAGAACTGAAACTGTGCTTTATACTGCAGCTGAAATAACCAAAAATAGCTCCAACAACTGCCAGAAGAGAGCTCCTAGGTGAGGTGTGAATACACCTAGAGGTGGAGGAAGGGTCTGCTTGGCTTTGCTTTGTCTTTTTCCCCCAGTCGATATGCCCTCAAAAGCTGGAAGGAACAGGGCTAAGAAAGAAGCACCATCTCCTTTCACAACTCTGAACACCAGTTCAGGTCACTATTCAAAATGACAAGACCTATTCACTACCACCCAGCCCGTGCTTAGTACATACCTTGCTATCCAGAAGAAGGTTGTCTGGTTTTATGTCCCGATGGATAAAACCCAGCTGATGAATAGAATCAATGGCCAGGACGGTCTCAGCTATATAGAACTGGGTTTCTTCTTCTGTTAGAGTGTCTTTTTTCATCAACAGTGTCATCATGTCACCTAGAAGCCACCCCACAAATAGCAAAAGTGAACACAGAAACTCCACTTTTAGTAATTTTGAAGACATCTACAGAGAACAGAACTAAGCTATTTCAAACCCCAGAAAATCCAACCTCATTTCATACAAAATAAGAGAGTTCCCCAGCACCTCTGGGACAAACTTCACACTCAACCTCCTGCTGAAGAAAACCCCTTGCCCACCACCAAACTCCCACATTCTTCCTGCTGGAAGGATCACAGGGAGTCATAGAATGAACCAGGCTGGAAAAGCCCTTTAAGCTCATCCAGTCCAACCCTTACCCCAGCACTGCCAAGGCCACCCCTAACCCATGGCACTGAGGCCTCGTCTCCACGCTGTGTGAACCCTTGCAGGGCCGGTGCCTGCAGCCCTGCCCTGGGCAGCCTGTTCCAATGCCTGAGCACCCTCTGGGGCAGGAATTGTTCCTCAGCTCCATCTAAACCTGCCCTGGGGCAGCTTGAGGCCGGTTCCTCTTGTCCCATCCCTTGTTCCTTGGGAGCAGAGCCCAGCCCCTCCTGGCTCCATCCTCCTGTCAGGCACTTGTAGGGAGCCATCAGGTCCCCCCTGAGCCTTCTCTTCTCCATCTGAACCCCCCAGGTCCCTCAGCCGTTCCCCATCACACTTGGGCTCCAGGCCCGGCACCAGCTCCATTCCCTTCTCTGGCCCCACTCCAGCCCCTCAATGTCTCTCCTGTAGTGAGGAGCCCTGGTATCACTGTATGTGGAAAGGCTTCTATTGTAGCTGCCTTAAACTTATCAACACAGCCAAATAGCATAAAGATAAAATAGCAGTTACAGAAGCATCCCTGAAACAAGAGTCAGCTTTGGGCTGCTCTGTTCATTACACACATGAATCACAGATTAAAATAGATGCTTTCAGCTACACAGCTGTTACAGAAAACAGATTGCATGTGTGCATCTCAGAAAGCACTCCTGTGCTTTCATTAGTCCCACATATTAGAGGCTTTCAGTACAACTAATTTCTGGAGTTACAGTAGCATTAACATTGAAGGACAAACATCATCATCCTCTGGAATAAAAAAGGACCTGAAAAGCTATTTCTGCGGCAAAGCAGCTAAGAGCAAAAGGTTGGAAAATCAAAACCTGGTTATGTCACGGTTCTACCCATAGGCAGGGTGCAGGAGGGTTAAGAACTCACAGAATATTAAGGCCAGTTTCAATGATCTGCAGCTGGAAGAAATGAGCAGATAACCTGGAGCCTGACCCAAAGACCTCAGGCCCCCAGCTGTTAAAAGCAGAAAGCTTTACAATGACTTGTTTCCCCACAAAGTAACACCCCTGCACAGTAACCACATATGCACTAGTCCCAGACTACATTTGGTATTAGGAAATTATTTGTTAGTAAGAAATCCATTCTTAATAACATTTATTATGAAGAAATCCACAAACAAAAGGAAAGGAAATGAAAGGAAAGCAGCCTGTTGATTCTAGGCAGGTACCTCCCGGCAGGAACTCCATGATAAGGTAGAGGTTTAGCTTGTCCTGGAAACTATAGAACATCTTCACAACCCACAGACTGTCGGCCTCCACCAGAATGTCCCGCTCCGCACGAATATGGCCAACCTGGAGATACACATATGGATTTGACTAGTTACAAATCTGTCTTTGATTAGATGCATTGTTTATGAAATAAATCATACAATAGTTTGGAAGGGACCTTAAAGCTCCTCCAGCTCCAACCCCTGCCACGGGCAGGGACGCCTTCCACTGGAGCAGCTTGCTCCAAGCCCCTGTGTCCAACCTGGCCTTGAGCACTGCCAGGGATGGGGCAGCCACAGCTTCTCTGGGCACCCTGTGCCAGCGCCTCAGCACCCTCACAGGGAACAGCTTCTGCCTAAGAGCTCATCTCAGTCTCCCCTCGGGCAGGTTCAAGCCATTCCCCTTGGCCTGGCCCTACAGGCCCTTGTCCCAAGCCCCTCTCCAGGTTTCCTGCAGCCCCTTTAGGCACCAGAGCTGCTCTCAGGTCTCCCCGGAGCCTTCTCTTCCCAGAAGTACTAGCAGAGGAAAGCCACAAAAATATTAAACAGTGCTACTTTTTGTCTCTCTGAGTCAGGATTCCAGCAGTCATATCACTTTGATGTTTATATCCAATTCCATAAATCAGGAATGCAGTAACACACCCATCTTGAAGTCTGTACTGAATCATTTGCACATGTGTATGTGTAACACATTGCCATGAAATGAGGAGGAGGAACATGTATCAGACACATAGAACTGTCCCTTTCTTTCACTGAAGAAAGACAAACCTTGTCCTTTAAAAAACACTTGCCTTCCCTTGGTTTTCAAGCAGAAAACATGCTCAGTCCTACTCTGCTTCAGACTGAAGAACCTCTTATAAAGAGGTCACAACTGCAATTTCCATTACAACTAAGCAAGGCATTAGAGGTCATTCCTCCATCAGAAAGGAGGGAAAAACCCTACCACACAATCTTGTGGCTAATAAACCTAAACCACAGTTGCCTGTTACCCCTCTCCACACACCACAACGAGCTCCCAGAGTCATGTGAAACACGACGGCAGTGCTGCTGCTCAAGGTGGCCACTCACCTGCTCTTTCTCAAGCATATCAGCTTTCCGTAGTATCTTCATTGCGTAAACATGCCCCGTGTCCTTCTTCTGGACAAGTCGCACCTGGAAACATGCAAGGGATTGAATCAGGTACAGCGTTGTCATCAGAGCTCTGGACACATTTGAGTATCAAGCCCTCGGCTTTCATTTAATGATATCAGATGGTAACGGCCTAAATCCATTAACACAGGCACAGTAATGGCAAACAAGTGTAAGAGATGGAATCTCTTTAACAGAGACGACACACTGCGCACTTGGACACCTACAGCAGATGGTGCAAAGCCTCTTTCATTGAAGAAGGCCACCAGAAGACACTGCAGGTGGCTCTCCAGCCCTCCCCATCTCCAGAGCCAGCCCAGGAGGCCACAATGAAGGTGCATTGCCAAGCCTGTATTGAGCTTACTTATGAAGTCCTCCTCAACAGCATTCCTGTTCCTTTAAAGTACACACTGGTTTTAAAACAGCAGTAGATGCACATGACTGTTAAGCTAAAAATCAATCTGTGGTTATTACGCCTTCCATTTGTATAAACTATGCAAGTCTTTAACAAATACCAGTGTCATTCAAAAACGAGGTTAGCCATCTTTTCTGGACTTACCTCTCCAAATGCTCCTCTGCCTATGACTTTTAAAGATTCAAAGTCTTCCAAGCCAAGCCTTGTTCTCTTTAAGCGAAGAAACTCTGTTTCCTTTTGTGCATGTGCTGATCTCCTGATCCTTTTCTAGAGTTTAGGAAAAGAACAAACCACAGTGAGACCTCTGCAGGTGGGCTCCATGGAGGTGACAGAGATTCCAAGATCCCACATCTCCAGTTATGAAAGAAAATCACTTGTATTTAACCACTAAGATAGTTTTCCCATATTCATTACCTCTTCATCTTTTAAGCCTTCTTCTTCCATCATTTGTTCTAGCTTCTTTTGTCTAGAGCAGAGACAAGTAGAAAGATGAAACATTAAGGTTGTTTCTTGTATCCCATTCACATATGCAATGCATCTGGTCTAGGCTTGCTGGAAAGCAAACGCCACCAAGTACCAAGTGTAAATGATATATAAGGGAGCCTTGGACATGAGATTAATCTTGAAGAATCTTTACCATTCTAGCCTTGTCCTCTCTAATTTTGACAATCTAAACCCACCTCAAGTTTCACAGCCCACTTGAGTGTATATTTTCATTGTATACGAATGTAGATCAAGATCTGGTTTCAATTCCTGTCTCTCTTTGACAGCTGGGTAAGTTACTTAGAGCCAGAGGTGTAATTAAACACCAAAAAGCCTCATTTATTGCAGGGTGAATTGGCCATTTCAACACATCTGTGGGTCTGCAACTTCTCTGCATCTCAAACTCATCAGATGCAAAATGAGAAGTTACTTGGTATTTCCTAAGAGAAAAACAAAATCTTTGGGAAGCGAGAACATGTCTGTCCACATTGTGCCCTTAAAAAACCAGGAATATTTACAGCCTTAATACAAAGAGATTATTTGGGAGAAAAGAAGAAAAGGAAGCAAGACATCAGCGAGAGGAATGGCTGCAGGGGACATTTGTAACTATTATCCTCTGGGAACGTCTTCCCAACAGCAATCATATTAATAACTGGCTGAACTGGGATTGCCATTTGGTTTGTTTTCCCTCTCCGTGTGTTTTATTGGTAGAACATTAGAAATGTACTCAAAAATTCCTTCTCTTTATGCAAGTCATTCTTTGCAAGATCCTCTTCCTGTCTGCTGTGCCACCACGCAGCTGCTGCAACGCGATAATATTTGGGGTTATCACATTCACAATCAGGCCCATTTAAATAGCTTTGCTCTTCTTTAAGCACCCAGTGAGCTCTGCTATTTCACACTCAAAAGCAACTCCAGAAGCAAATAACTGAATTAAAGCAGAATTAAATAGTTCAGCGTGAGTGAGTGATGCTGAAATGCCCCCAAATATCCTTAAAAGGTCCTGTCTGCACTTCAGCATGGATTTTGTCAGCATCACTTCAAATTCCAAACTAAACATCCACAGACACAGCTTTTGCTAAAAACCCTCATGTAACTTAAAGTCATAGAATCATAGAATTGTTAGGGTTGCAAAGGACCTTAAAATGACCCAGTTCCAAGCCCCTTGCCATAGGCAGGGACACCACACAGTAGACCATGTCACCCAAGGCTGTGTCCAACCTGGCCTTGAGCACTGCCAGGGATGGGGCAGCCACAGCTTCTCTGGGCACCCTGTGCCAGCACCTCAGCACCCTCACAGGGAACAGCTTCTGCCTTAGATCCAACCTGAACTTCCCCTGTTTCAGTCTGAACCCATCACCCCTTGTCCTGTCACTGCAGTCCCTGATGAAGAGTCCCTCTCCAGCATCCTTGTAGTCCCCTTCAGACACTGGAAGCTGCTTTGAGGTCTCCACACAGCTTCTCTTCTCCAGGCTGAACAGCCCCAACTTTCTCAGCCTGACTTCCAGTACGCTGGTTCAGACAAAGTCTTGATCCCAAACAAAAAATACCCTGATGGCGAGTTTTTGGGAGTTGACAACAGAGCTCATAATAAAAAGCAGGAAAGAGCCTTGCAAGAAGGAAGGAAGGAATTAAGTCAGTGATATTTGCTGTTTGGATCAGACTTCAATCTCTCCTTACTAATTTGAAACTTTGAAGAAAGTATCTGTGCAAGTTAGCATTTATTGCTAAATTGCTTCCTCCTTTCTGCCATTACTGGAGCTTGCAGGCATTCCTCTTGGATCTAGCGAGGCCTTTGGCAGCAAGTCAGCAAGTGAGCAAACACTGAACCTTCTTCAAAATTCTGATTACAGACTACACGGCAAGATGGGAGAACATCAGAAGTCCCAGTGCTACAACTGGAGGGTATTCAGCAAATGAGAGAGTTCCAGCCAAAGGAAAGTAGAAGTAACACTTCTCAGTTAAATCACGTGCTATATTTGTGCAATATATTTAAAGACATCATTGACTGGTTTGTGCTGGAAGGGACTTTAAAGCTCATCCATGTCCAACCCCTGCCACGGGCAGGGACGCCTTCCACTGGAGCAGCTTGCTCCAAGCCCCTGTGTCCAACCTGGCCTTGAGCACTGCCAGGGATGGGGCAGCCACAGCTTCTCTGGGCACCCTGTGCCAGCGCCTCAGCACCCTCAAAGGGAAGAGCTTCTGCCTAAGAGCTCATCTCAGTCTCCCCTCGGGCAGGTTAAAGCCATTCCCCTTGGCCTGTCCCTACAGGTCCTTGTCCCAGGCCTCTCTCCAGGTTTCCTGCAGCCCCTTTAGGTCCTGGAGCTGCTCTCAGGTCTCCCCTTCAGGAGCCTTCTCTTGTCCAGGCTGCCCCAGCCCAGCTCTCTCAGCCTGGCTCCAGAGCAGAGCTGCTCCAGCCCTCGCAGCATCTCCATGGCCTCCTCTGCCCTCGCTCTAACAGCTCCACATCCCTCTTGTGCTGCTGCCCCAGAGCTGGATCAGGACTGCAGGGGGAGTCTTCCCAGACCGCAGCAGAGGGGCAGGATCCCCTCTCTCAACCTGCTCACTCTGGGGCCATACATTCAGGTAACTCACAGAGACAACCAGCATTTGGTCCTTACAGTAATCCCTCATTGTCTCTGCAAAGATTATCTTCCTTTATCAGTCAACTTGATGGTACATTATAACCCAGACTGAATGTGATCCTCTAGATTCAGCTTTAAATACAACTAGGGACATAAAATAAAATGGGAAGGGGCAGCAGAACAGGGGCAAGATAAACACTTGTGAACACCGGCTTTACTTCAGAGTTGTACTTTAAAGATCCCAAGCACATCCTAAAGTTAGTTTCTCCTTAGGCACACCATCAAAGACATGGGGTTCTTAAACTGGTAACAGTCATCACTTTTGCACGTGCATGTCTCAGGAGAAACTCAAACAGCTCCAGCCTAAACTCCCATGGGACGCAGAGACCCAGCAGCCCTGGATACTCATACCAAGCCCCATCCATGAGCCCAGGCACACGCTCAGCAAAAACACCCTAGCTTTGCTTTGACCCCAGAAATCTAAATGCAGTTTATGTGTCTTGTTGGCTCTGAACCAGTTTGGAAATGAACATTTTTACCTCATCTCTCGCTCTTCGTGCTGCGCAATGAGGTTGCTGTAGAAGTTTTCCAATGTCACCTTTGTCATTGTAACTCGCTCCTTGGTGTGGTTACTCATGGAGGAGCACGGCGTGGGGCCCGTCATTGCCATGGCTGTTACGAAAGGAAAAGGGAGGAAACACTTAATGTTAGAAATAACAAATAACCTTCCAAGAGCTGCAATCGATGAAGTGATGCTGAATCACAGAGCTCAGGTTTAACCAGTGCCAACAGCTGTCTAAGCTACGACTAAGCAGAGAAAGGACTTACAAAATACAAGCCAAACTTCCTGTTTTGAACATTTTTGATCTGAAAATAAGAGGGAAGGAAACTTAAGAAACATGATGCCTCAAAAAACCGCAATTTCAGGCAGTCCTGCAAGGGTTTGTTTCTCCCAATGCATTCTATCTTTAACAACGGTTAAAAATCCAGGAATATCACTCTGAAGCACCTCATCCAGAAGTTTCTCCTTCTAGAACTCTTGCAGAAACAACTCCAGCAGTTCCCTGCTGTCCCTTCCGTTGGGAAAGCTATCAAATCCTGAAAGGCAGCCCAAAACCAGAGCAGCTGAGGAAGGAAATTAAAAGGCATTCAGCTGCTTTTAAGCATTCTCTCCTTTATCAGATGCTTTCATAAAGGCAAAATCCAGAGGACCCCAACTTTGAACAAGCTGCAGTTAAAAAACAACCCAGTGTAAATACCCTACATGATTTCTCAAGAGAAACCAGCACGTAAGTACCATACTATGCTGCTTCAAACCAGCTGCACTGTTGCAGGGTATATTTGACAGCCCTGCTCTACTTTGTAAAACACATTAAAAGGTAAAGACTTCAAGTGTCAAAATACCTCTTGGTCCAGCTCTGGTCACAACAACGCATGGTCATGTAACCAAGCTCTGCAACAGTCACTACAAGTTGCTCTGACCAGCACAGGTCAGACTCAACCACACTTCCCAGTCCGACAATGCTGGGCGCTGGCACCGGGTTGGGATTTGATTCTTTCCTGTTCATTTCTTTCGCAGCTCTTCCCAAGGCATCATTGCTGGCCTTGCAATCACATCCTCAACTGACACCAGCTCTTTTGTTTGCTGTGTTTAGAGGTAACGTGGGAGCCGGTAATAACCCCCAGCCAAATGGTTTGGGGATGGAGTTATGTGCTTGTGGAGGATCCGATCTGAAGGACCCCACGCAAGCGGCAGGTCTCCATGCAGGGATGGCAGGCAACATCCCTGCGCTATCAGCAAGTAGGTGCTAAAGCCCTACCTCTGGTTTGCACCTCCTAGAGAACAGTGCAAGCCACCGGCCACAAGCAGGTTACAAGCGAGTGTGCGTAAGAAAGGGGAAGGGGAAGAAAAGCATCAGCAGCGGAGCCAAACCACCGGCGGTGCCCCCTTCCCACGGCACCGGCGCTCGGAGCTCACCGACACCGACGGGCGGTGGCGGGCAGGATGCTCCGGGGCTCCGCCAGCGCCGGTCGCGGCCCTTCGCGGGGCCCAGCGCCGGCAGCATCAGCGGGAGCGGACAAAAGGGCCCCAAGCCCCGCACCGGGGGAGAGGAGGGGTCTCGCCGCTCCCGCGGAAGGGGACATCGCCCACGGAGGCCCCGCTAGACCCGAGGGGCTTCGGGCAGAGCCGCCCCCTGCTCCAGCCCGGGAGCGGCGAAGGGCCCCGGGGAGAAGGAAGAGGACGCGGAGGGGACGCGGAACACGGGGCGCTGCGGCAGCTTACCGGAGCCCCCCGGGAGGGGAGCGGCGAGGAGCTGAAGGCGACAGCGGGGTCCCGGGGCTGCCAAGCGAGGTGAAGCCGGGGCAGCGCTGACGGGCGAAGGGGAGAAACGGGACCAGAGCTGCCGGAGCTGCCGGAACCCCGCGCCGCCACCGCCGCCCCCCGCCCCGACGGCGACCCGGACGGGCCAAGCGCCGAGGGGACCTCTGCGGCAGCGCGCATGCGCCGCCATCCCCGGTCACGCCCCCTGCCGGCGGGGCGGGGCTAACTCGCCCCGCCTTCGCGCGCTATTTCGCGCCCGCCCTCAGGGGGCCGCCTACGGGAGCTGTGCGGGGTAGAGGAGCGCATGCGCGGGGCGCGGAGGGGCGGTCCCTGCCGGGCTCGCCGGTGCCAGTTCTGCGCTGCGGGCCTCGCTGCAGGCACCCGCGCTTCGAGCCGCTGCCTGCTGCCTGCTGCCTGCTGCCTGCTGCCTGCTGCCTGCTGCCTGCTGCCTGCTGCCTGCTGCCTGCTGCCTGCTGCCTGCTGCGCTTCACAGCCCCCAGCTCTGTCCTGCTTCCAGCCCGCCTCCCCACACTGGCGCCGTGACCGAGGTTCCTATGTCAGCTTCAGCTCACTGCCCGGCCCGCTGGGAGGGGGTGTCCGGAGTGACCATAGGGGCAGAGGCTGCCACAACACCAGTGCTCATAGAAGCATGGAACCACGGAGCGGTTTGTGTTGGAAGGGACCTTAAAGCTCCTCCAGCTCCAGCCCCTGCCACGGGCAGGGACCCCTTCCACTGGAGCAGCTTGCTCCAAGCCCCTGTGTCCAACCTGGCCTTGAGCACTGCCAGGGATGGGGCAGCCACAGCTTCTCTGGGCACCCTGTGCCAGCGCCTCAGCACCCTCACAGGGAACAGCTTCTGCCTTAGATCCAACCTGAACTTCCCCTGTTCCAGTCTGAACCCATCACCCCTTGTCCTGTCACTGCAGTCCCTGATGAAGAGCCCCTCTCCAGCATCCTTGTAGCCCCCTTCAGACACTGGAAGCTGCTCTGAGGTCTCCACACAGCTTCTCTTCTCCAGGCTGAGCATCCCCAATGTTCTCAGCCTGTCTCCATACGGGAGCTGCTCCAGCCCCTGAGTGTCCTCATGGCCTCCTCTGGACCTGTTCCAACAGTTCCATGTCCTTATGCTGGGAACCCCACAACTGCACCCAGTGCTGCAAGTGGGGGCTCAAGAGAGCACAACATAGGGGAGAAATCCCCTCCTTGCTCTGCTGCTCATGCTCTGGGGATACAGCCCAGCACATGGGGGGGTTCTGGGCCGGGTCATGTCCAGTTTCTCACTGACCAACACCCCCATGTCCTACTCAGCCCTCTGTTGAATGAAAGAGGATTTTGCTTCATTTTATTTACATTTCTACCAAAAGAAAAAAAAAAAGTGCAATTCAGAGGGTGGAAAGGGGTTTTATTACAACACCAAGGAGTCCTTGGGTTTAGTCCCTGACAAATACCTTCTGCACAGGCAGTTGAGGTCTGTCAGCAACACAGGACTAACAGGGTTTGAAGCAGTGTGTATAGGCCCTGCATGATGGAGACACTGATGTGTTTGTAACACGCATGACATTTCATTTCTGCAGTTAAACTGGGCCTTGCTTTGCTCAGTTTGCTATTAAAGGTGAAGAGCAAAACCATGTGCTACCTGTCAGGAAGTATGGGTGGCCCCCTCAAGCTGGTTTTCTGCTGAGATAACTTGACGTGCTATGAGAGCTGTGGAGAGAACTTCACATCAACAAAGAGAAGTCTTGAATCGAAAGGCTCAGACAGGGACCCTGGAAGCTGGTTTTCATCTCTTCCACCAACAGAACAAGGGGAACGTCTGGTGCTGTGGCTGGAACGGGTGGGAATCATGGCTAGCTTCTACTTCATGGCCTGAAGGAAAACCTGAGATGTGAGAGGCTTAAAACGTTCTAAATGCTGGAGAGCAAGGGGGGAAAACGACTTGGGACCTAAAGTATAAGAAAAGTTGTTATTACTGCAGAGCAGGGCAGTGAAATAGGGTCCATGTGAGGAGGCAACTGCTGCTTCAGGGCTCAGAACATCAGGCTGCAAGAGAGCCGGTGAACATGCAGCTGACTGACCCCAACATCCTGCTGTGTGTGGGCTGCAAGAGCTCCAGAGAGTGGCCACAGGAATCAGGGAGGGCCCTGCCATGAAGGAGACATTTCTGGTCCATGAGAACCCATCACAGTGCCAGTGCTTGGACAGCCTGCGAGGGAGGGAACCTGAGTCATTGTGAGGGTCTCTGCTCAACATCAAGGGGTCCTTAGGGGAACACATGGATGTTATTTCTCTTCTGCAATTCACCTTTACGCCAGAGCTTTTCCCTACACCATCACATGTCTGAAGGGATGGAGGGACTGAGGATTGAGGCTAGTGGGAATAGTTCTGTGCCTGGCTGCCAGGATCTCTCCTGCCACCCAGCTCTTTGACTGGAAGGAGGTCAGAAAGCTCTTGCAGGTTCCAGTTACCCTTTGGGCTTTTCATAGACTGCAGCAAATCCAGCTGCTTTAACAGGGGGAAGCCCTGCTCTTTTTCCATCAGCTCCAGCAGCTGCTTCATCAGGCTTGAAGTCTTGTCCCTGTTGATGCTGTTGTAGAGATCTGAGGGATCTTGGCTCTTCGGTGAATCCCACATGGCATTTGAAAGAGAAATATCCCTGCTGCTGGCTGTGTGCACGCTGCCCAGGGCATTGTGGAGCCACATCAGGCGCTTCAGCCCTTGGAACTCCCTCCCTTTGTCATGCATGAGCTGGTGCTCAGTCACTGCTCGTTTACTGAAACAAGAAACAGTTATTTAGGGAGCAGTCAGATCAATGCTCCTATTTCAGACATGGTTTGCAGCCACCAATCTTAGATGCTTTTCCAAGCTGAGGAAGGGGCGCTGGTAGTGCCTGCCCATAATGTGGAGGCTTAAAAGAGCTGTTGGAGATTTGGTCTTTCCTAAATTTGGGGTCTTTTCAGAGGTTTAAATACCAGAATTAAGTTGCCTTTTTGTGACCTTAGCGTTCTAGGATTGATGGGCTTTCTTTCCTTCCAGAGCTGTAAGTTAGGAGTAATTTAACTGGAACCAGTGGTGCCCATGGAATGCTGAATCCCAGAGTGGTCTGGGTTGGAAGGGACCTTAGAGATCATCTCATTGCAGCCCCTGCCACGGGCAGGGAACCTCATTATTTTCTCTGAATATACCAAAAACTTTGAGCCAAATATTGACTGAGGAGGACAGGCTAATTCCTGGATGCAAATATTGCTGGATCTGGGGCTTTTTAGGTAACACCCAACTGCAGCTATAGGCTCCCACTGCAGATTTAGATTGGAATGGGAACCTAAATATGGAATTTCAGCATGTGCCATTCCCATGGCTTGTGCTGAACAGCCTTACATGGTTCGTTACACTGTTGAAAGGCATCAACTGAAATGTGGTGAGCGTTCCACATCTAAAATGCAGTTGGTCTAATTTTATACTGCATGGACAGCAATGTAAAATGTTTCTGCATGGAATACATAAGCATTTTCTTCCACTCTGGAGTAAATGAGAGCAGTCAGGATACAGCCCGTTAAATCAAAGGCAAGCAGACCTCTAATGGCATTAAGTAAAAGGATGATAGTGCTTGCTTACTTACTTTGCAGTGTCTTGACATGTTGCAAAACAGGTAAAAGAAAGAACTGCCAATAGTGTAACCACCTGCAGAGATCTCTGGGGCAGGAGCATCTTCTCTCTTCTTCAGACCTGCTCCACGGGACAAGAAGCTGACAATATGATCCAAATCTTTTATTCTCTAGTCTTTCCTTCACCCAACAAAATGAATTCCAGCCTTGAAGCACTGGTAGAAGTGGAGCATCGTACTGCAGTACATCACCCCAGGACCTCCCAGAACATCAGATGTGTGGATATGTAACACAAGCCAGTAAAAAATGAGCAGATTTCACAGTATAGTTCTCATTTCCTTGCTGACAGCCCTAATTCTCCTTTCCCACTATTGCCTCTCAATTTCCCCCTCTTGTCCATTGGCAAGCAAAGGAGATTATTTCATTTAGAACTGGCAAGATAAAACAACTTGGCAGAAATTTAACACAAAGATCAGCATTGCTCAAATGGCTTTTCTTTACATTAGCTTGAATGCTGAATTCTCAATGACTGCATAGAAAGGCAAATTAAACACCTGGGTGTAAAAATTTGGCTTGTTCCTATACATTTACTCCACTAACTTGTCACTTCCTTGGACAGTATGTTCATATTAAACTAGACATAAAGCAACAAATGGATATTAGTTCTGAGTAAAGATAGCTGTATTAAATACAGATATATGCACATAAATATACACATAGATGTGTGGATGCTATTTTAGGTTATGCTAAGGTAGAACTCCTGCTTATACACAGTAGGTAAGAGATACTTTCCTATTGTAAGCGATGTATGAGTTAAAAAGCATCTTCCAGTTCCAAAAGTAACATTAGCTACTTACTGGTGATCCTGCAGAGCCCACAGGGAAGTTCTGCCCTGCACAGAGGTGTCTCCCAGCCAGTCCTGTCACAACCTCCCAGTTGCAATGACACCAAGTGCCTTTCACCTGCTTTTATACCAGCCCAGAAACCACAGAAACAATAGACATACGGTGTGACTAAGACCTTGCCTCTCGTGGCAGTGAAATAAGACAGCTCCCTGACTCCAGCGAGAATAAATCTTGGATTCTGACATGTTCTGTTCAGCTGTGACTAAGGGAAAAATCACATGTTTATGGACATCTTAGTCCTTTGCTGTCTCTCCTGAACCCAGGATGTTGTCTTGTGAGCACTTTTTATTCCAACACAGTGTTCCTGTGCCCCAAGGTGATGGAAAAGGCATATTCAAACCTGTTGTTGCGGGGTTCGTCAGGGAAAATGTCTGTGCTATGCAAAAGAGATCCCCCTCCCCTGCTGTCCGCATGGCCTTACTCATAGGACACTGAAGTTGCATAGGAGGAATCTAAATCAACAATTCCAATGAGCTCTGTAGTGCCAGTAGTCATACAGTCAGCAAGAGCCAAACGCTCAGACAAAAAGCCAAATGCTTTGAAACCCCAGGAGCTGATGTCGTGTGAGGCTTGAGGCTCACTTCATGATCTCGAACCAGGTAACTGCAATAGAATTTGGACAGTCAGGATGTGGCTGGACCATTAGGTATAAGCACTACTTAAGAGGACTGGTTCCTGTTTCTCAAAGTAAAAGAAAGTGAATGTATTTGTCATGTCTGGGGAAAAGATCCCTGGAAAGATTGGGAAGCTGATTTAGTGTTACCAGAAGCTACTGATTCCTTTCACGCAGCCTCAGCCCAGTTCCTGTTCAGCCCATTCCCAGGTGAATGCAGGCACATTGTCCAGACAGAGACAGTGCCCGCACAACCTCCTCCACTCTCACAGCTTCTGTGGACAACAAATTGCTTTGATTATATTCCTGAGGACGGGTTATTTTGAGCCCTGCTATTTCAGAGCGTTCAAATAATGTTCCTGATTTCCTTACGTGAGTTAAGGAGTGTCACTCATTAAAGAGAATGAAATATATTACCAATTAAAGATGACATTTATTAAATGCTGGTAAAACAGGGACCTGCTTCACATCTTGGTTTCCAGGGTAGCAGTTACGCTGCAGTTACACTGAATATCGGCCCATGAAAACAAGGTTTCTTAGTTACATCTGCAAGGACTAATGAGCATTGGCCAAAGTCATGTCCAAAACATGGGGTCTAATTCATCCTTGAACTTTTTGAGTCTCCGTACAGTGGGTTTCACCATATGCAGTTATTGGCATCTCTGCAGGAAGAACTAATCCCACAGTGATGTGAGTGGCTGCAGACAGGACAGAGACACTGACAAGGGGTCGGTAAATGGGCACTTGACGCATTCTGTACTGGCTAAACCACGTTGCCTTGTCTACGCTCCTCCACTGGGCATTTCTCCCTACCCAAGGACTTGGAAGAAGTCAAAATAACCTTGGTTGTGATTTTGTATCACACCTCCGTGAGAGGTGTATGTGAGGAGAGGCTGTGCTTTATCTTTGAGAAGCATCTGTGCAAACACTATGGGCACCAGCAGCATGGTAGGGAAGATGCTGCAGGGATTGATTTCCATCATTTGCAATATTTCATAGAATCCCAGGCTGGTTTGGGTTGAAGGAGCCTTAAAGCTCATCCAGGTCCAACCCCTGCCACGGGCAGGGACCACTTCCACTGGAGCAGCTTGCTCCAAGCCCCTGTGTCCAACCTGGCCTTGAGCACTGCCAGGGATGGGGCAGCCACAGCTTCTCTGGACACCCTGTGCCAGCGCCTCAGCACCCTCACAGGGAACAGCTTCTGCCTCAGAGCTCATCTCAGTCTCCCCTCAGGCAGGTTCAAGCCATTCCCCTTGGCCTGTGCCTACAGGCCCTTGTCCCAAGCCCCTCTCCAGGTTTCCTGCAGCCCCTTTAGGCACTGGAGCTGCTCTCAGGTCTCCCCTTCAGGAGCCTTCTCTTCTCCAGGCTGCCCCAGCCCAGCTCTCTCAGCCTGGCTCCAGAGCAGAGCTGCTCCAGCCCTCGCAGCAGCTCCATGGCCTCCTCTGGCCTCTCTCCAACAGCTCCAGGTCCCTCTTGTGCTGCTGCCCCAAAGCTGGATCAGGGCTGCAGGGGGGGTCTCCCCAGAGCGCAGCAGAGGGGCAGGATCCCCTCCCTGAGCTGCTGCTCATGCTCTGGGGGTGCAGCCCGGCACATGGGGGCATTCTGGGCTCAAGCGCACACTGAGCCTGGGTCATGGGGAGCTTCTCATCGACCAACACCCCCAAGTCCTCCTCAGGGCTGCTCCATCCAGTCTCTGTATTTCTGCCCAGGATTGCCCTGATCCAGGGGCAGGACCTTGCACTTGGCCTTGTTGAACTCCATGAAGTTCTCATGGTCCCACCTCTCTGTCAAAGTCCCTCTGGATCCCATTCCTTCTCTCCAGCATGTCAAGTACACCACACAGCCTGGAGTCAGCAGCAAGAACATTTTCTAAAGACAGTATAAAATGTGTTGATTGCTCAGCTTATACCACAGCCACGCACGCAGTAGATAACATTTCCAACTCTATGGGAACGTTGCTAATGTCATAGCGAGAAACTGTACAAACAGCAGCTCCAGGTGGTATTTTTAGCTGGTATAGATGAATCTCTGCAAGAGCCTGAGCAGCATGGTGCAGACTGAGAGCCCATTGTGCCAGGGATGTTGGGATTGTGTTACCTTGGGGCTTCCCTCAAAGCACACTTGGAGCCTGCAATGGTTTTAGCCTTGCTCCAAAGCCTTTGCTCCCATCCTGTCGCTTTTCCTGGTCTTCAGGCCTCCGTTCACATCAGAGGGTGGCTTTGCTGTGCAGTCCGCTCTAGGCAGGAGTGTCTGGGCAAGGCAGGGCTGTGCCAGTCACGGCTTCCCAGTGAGTGATTCTTTTGTTTTGCTTTTTCCAGGCCTCTTCCCCTGGGAGCCAGGTCGGGGAGGAAGGGAATGGAGCTTGCTGCAGAGCATGAAAAGGGAAGAGCAAGCCCGGAGGCCCAGCTGAGGGGGAAGAAGGAACAGGGGGAGGGCGCAGAAAGCAAAGCCAGTGTGCAAACAGCCTCGTTAGGGCAAGGGGATCCTTTTCCCTCGGGTTTGGAAACTTCATTAACCAGACTGTGCCGCATCAGCGGGCTGCTCTCTGCGGGGGGTGCTTGTTTTCCACGTGCTCTTCTCCCCCAGTAACGGGCGCGGGGGCTGCAGAAGGCTCCGCGCCTCCCTCGTGTACAAATGGGCTTTGTTCCGGGTGGGTTTCTTTTCCCTCAGCCCAAACCTCCCAAGAGCTGCTCGGCGCGGAGGAAGCGGTTTGACCAAACGGAGCTCCCCCGAGCAGGCGGGGAGCAGCTGATGCGGAACGGCTGCTCCCTTCCTGGCCTCCCTGATGGCGAGGGCAGAGGAAGCGGCCCCTCGCAGCATACCCGGAGGCCCGCAGGGCTTTTTGCATCGCTACCCCCGTGTCAATGCAGGGTCTCACCGGCACCTGCCCGGGAGGAAGGAGCAGCACAAGCGCCTCGGTAACCGTTGAAAGAGATGAAATTCAGCTCCTAAAGAGCAGGCTGCCGGTCTCCCCTCGGTTTGGGTGCTCCTGTAGCAGCGCCTTAATGCTGGGGGGGCAGTCGCATGGGATGCAGAGATGTAAGAAACCGCTTTTGTGTGATTCTGTGCAGGGCTGCATGGGCAGTTTTAAATCCTGCCCTAATCCACTCCATACTGCATCATCCCAGAGCGAGCTCCCGTCTTCCAGGGGATTAAAATCAGAGCTGCACAGCAGTGAGTCAGGCTCTGTGGTAATTTTCCATTTTCTGATTCCAAGGCAGATTTGCCTGAGCTCTACCTGAGCACAGCAGTGAGGGAAGGGCTCTGTCCTGCAGAGCCAGCCCTGGAGCCAAGCCGGGGGCTGACCCTTTCCTTCCCAAATTAGCATCCGGAATATTTTCTGTGTGCAAAACAAATTCACGTGAAGCTGAGACAAAGCCTCAAGTCCCTTTGTGCTGCTGCTGTAACCCCCACAGGGCTCTCTGAGCTTACCCTTGCATCCATGGCTGGAGAAGCATGCTGAGAACCTCGACTGAGCAGAACCAGAATGGTCCTAAGGTCCTTTCCAACCCTAACCATTCTATGACTCTAAAAGCAAGCCAAAGTACAAGCAGAGGCATCCTCCAGGGTCCTGGGGCTGCTGCTCACAAAGGAGCTCTCTGGGGAGAATGGGAGGGGAATGCTGCCATCCAGCACCCAATCCTTGGTTTGCTGGCTAGGGGAGGAGGTGGGCAGGTAGGTGCTAACCCCAGGTGAGTTGGGGCAGCCCTAAATCCTGCCTGAGCAGCGAGGGAGCCCTGAGGTTACCTGTGGATCAGCTCTCTTGTCTCCAGGCTTTATGTAGAGGGGATGCCCAGTTGCTAATGTCTGTAGGACCAAGAAGGTGTTTCCTAAAGGACCAAACTGGCCAATGTCTAGTTTGGATTTCTTATGTCTGTACAGTGCCAGCAAGTGGTGTATTGGTCCTGAGGAGAGCCTGCCTCAGTCTGCCACCATGCAAAGGTGGTGATCAACACCCAGCCCTTAGATGTGACAGAGGTGGGACCCCAACAACAGCAGAAGGCTCACACATGGAAAGGTGGGGATGACTGCTGAGGAACTAAGAGTCACCAAATGACATGTCTGTCCTTGAAGTAAATGGACTTTGTGCTACCTAATCCCCAGTGCTGAGTCTCAGGGACATGTTGTGCCCCTGTGCTGGATGCAGAGCGTGTCTCGGTTTATGTCTATCATCTATGAGCTGCAGTCTGCTGTTTCACTCTCCCTTCACTTAAGGTTTGAGGCCGAGCTGAAGGCTGTCACAGTGCAAAAATGCATGTATTTTAATAGTGAGGGAATATGGAACAGGACTTGTTCCCTGTAAACAGAAGTGCACCCATGGTGGGAATAAGCTTCCACAAACTGGTGGCGATGTATCGAAAGATCAGGCAAGTTTACGTCCCTGTTTCTTCAGAAAATAGCCTTCATCAAGATTCGACTGTTGGCAGGATGTGAAAATGGGCTGAATCCACAAGAACATCCCAAGCAGCCAGCTGAGGTATGACTGTGTGCAGTCACTTGTCTGAGTGAAGCAAATGCCTGTCCCCTCAGAGCAGTTCCTATTGTGTTCCTGTAATGACACCTCCAAGCAGAAGCCCTTTCTGTAGATAGAGTTATGCCAGTATCTAAGTATTTTTGCCAATGTCTTGTTTTGCTTGAGAGCAACTCCTCTTTGCTGACAGAAGTGTTCTTTAGTAAATATCGTCTGTCTCCTGAAGCATCCCTTAAATTTGGCTCACACAGCTGAGGTTTCTTCCAGATCATAATGGCTGGAGCATGTTCATTTTGTTATGTGAGATTTAAATCTCTGGATCAATGATAGCAGCTTGACTGTAACACTGTATTTCTTGTCAGTCTGGTCATGGATTCAGGTCTGGCTGTGTTAGAGTGCCTGTGCTCCTCTGTAACTGTGAGGCATCAGGTGCCTCTTCAGCCTAGGCTTGGCTCATCCATTTGGAATAGATCTGGTCTTGGTTTTAAAGTCAGTGATCTCTCCTTCCTTTGATGGAGGGGTGAATGTGAAAGATCTGTACATCTTATAGATGTTGGACACGAATGGCATTTTCTTCTGCAAAAGGAAGAGATATACACCATAAATTTGGAATGAGGAAGAAAGTGATGTAACTTAATGGAGCTTGACATGTGTATGTGTACATGTAAAAAATGCTGCTCAGGGCTGTTTCAGGGTATCATTTTTGGGAGCACAATCCAAATGCTGAGTTCTGAATTACTCCAGCGCTGTGTGGCTGTGTCAGGGCAGCCTAAAACCAGCTGTGGAAATAGGGTGTGGGGTTTTGGCTGAATACAGCTGCCTCTAATCTGACCTCTGCCTTTTGTCACGGTAGCATAGCACTGTACTAGCTACTAAGAAGGAGAAAAATGACTGCTACTGCTGAACCCAGGACACACGGTGACATGCCAAGTGAAAACGGATGGTGTTTGGGTGATGGGCTTGTTGCTCTCTAACTTACCTTTGGTGTGATTTGGTTTCTTTTTAGTTAATATTCATTATTGCAAAACTTAAAGCATGTTTGTGCATTATGTGGTGTGAGGCAGGGTCCAGTCCATGGCGCAAACCCCAATGGAGGAGGGAGGTGAGGATGGGAAATCACCACTTCAAGACATAAAGTGAAATGGCTGAAAAGCCCCAGTTCAGCTTCGAATTATTCCCTGTGTGCTGTCTCAGGAAATCGACCATCAGCTGATTTACATTACAATGCATTAGATTTCTTTAATTAAAAGCAGGTAACTGTCACCTAACTGTACCCATGAGGCTACTTTAGAGCAACACTCAAAATCCTTCTTGCTTCTTTGTCTCTTGGCCAATTTTGATTCTTGGGAGGATTTTACTGAGAAGAGGCTCTTATAAATAAGGGATGCTGCAAAAGGTTTTGGCAAATTTCCATGAATGATACCAGCTGGTTGTTTGGATTCCAGTGTCCTGGGTTCAGCAGTAGCAGTCGTTTTTCTCCTTCTTAGTAGCTGGTGCGGCACTGCGTTTTGACTTTTGGCCTGAGGACGTTGCTGATAACACGAATGTTTGGTCTGGCCAAGGGCTTTCTGAGCCTCATGCCCTGCCAGGGAGGAGGGGAAGCTGGGAGGAAGCAGAGAGAGGACACCTGACCCAAGCTAGCCAAAGAGGTATTCTATACCACAGCACGTCATGCCCAGGATGTAACGGGGAGTGATCCAGAAGGGCTGGGACTGCAGGGTTGGAGGAGGTATCGGTCGGTGCTCGGCTAGGGAGAGTGGGGCGAGTTATCAGTCAGCTGGTGCTGAGGTGTTGTATTCTTTCCTCTTGTTATTCCCTTTATCATTGTTATTATTGGTGGTAGCAGCAGTGATTTGTGTTATACCTTAGTTACTGAACTGTTCTTATCTCAACCCATGGGAGTTGCATTCTTTCTGATTCTCCTCTCCATCCCTCCAGGAGCTGGGGGAGGGCAAGAAAGGGGGGAGTGAGTGGACAGGCTGTGTGGTTGGGTTTAAACCACGACATCCAGTTGTTTTATGTACATGCTGGTAGAATTTTGGTAGACTGACACACCATCCTCTGCACAGTTCCTGCTTGGAAAATACAGTACTTGGGTATTAGTTTGTACTCAAAATGCCTCAGCACATATATTATCACTCAAATATATTGTTGGTCGTCCTTCTACCAGATGAATTTGTCTTTTCTGGCCTGAATCAATAGGTGAAACCTACAGACAAGGCTGTGAAGTGATATTTGGAAAAGTTACTGCAGCAACAGCCCTGGGTGAGTTTCTCCTATGACCTGGTAACACAGGTTATCCCAAGCAGCACGCCTGGAGTGAGTTATTCCCCAGAGAAGGGCAGCAGAGCTGGTGCAGGGCCTGGAGCCCAAGTGTGATGGGGAACGGCTGAGGGACCTGGGGGGTTCAGATGGAGAAGAGAAGGCTCAGGGGGGACCTGATGGCTCCCTACAAGTGCCTGACAGGAGGATGGAGCCAGGAGGGGCTGGGCTCTGCTCCCCAGGAACAAGGGATGGGACAAGAGGAACCGGCCTCAAGCTGCCCCAGGGCAGGTTTAGATGGAGCTGAGGAACAATTCCTGCCCCAGAGGGTGCTCAGGCATTGGAACAGGCTGCCCAGGGCAGGGCTGCAGGCGCCGGCCCTGCAAGTGTTCACACAGCGTGGAGACGAGGCCTCAGTGCTATGGGTTAGGGGTGGCCTTGGCAGTGCTGGGAGCGGTTGGACTGGATGGGATTAAAGGGCTTTTCCTGGTTCATTCCTGATTCATTCCATGACCCAAGGGATGCCCCGGGCCGAGGCAGACGCGCGGCGCAAGGAGCGGTCCCTCGATACCCGCCACCGCCTGGGCCGAGCGGAGGGGGCGGGACGAGGAGAGCTGTCAATCATCAGAACGGCGCGCTCTGATTTGCTGCGCGTGACGTCACGTGGGAGGTGGGCTGCCCGTATATAATGGCAGACAGGGTAGGCGCTTGCCGCCATTTTGTCCAGTGAGGAAAAGCGGAGCGGGAGTCTCGTTGAGGGTCGAGTCGGCAGCGAGCTTAGCGCGGGCTCCCTTCGGGCGCCCTCCCTCTTAGCATCGGTGAGGAGCTTCACCTCGGAGGGCGGGGGGGGGAAGGCGGCACCCGTGGTCTCGGTTCCCGCCTGGGCCGGATGGAAGCGGCGGTGCCCGGTGCCGGCAAACAAAGAGCAGCCGCCATTTTGTAACTCTGGGCCGCGGGCGGTGGCTGCAGCTGCGCTGAGGAAAGCCGGGCGGGGAGGCCGCGGATCGCCTTGAAGGGCCCGCTCGCCGCCTTCCCTCCGCGGCCACCGAGGCGAGGTGCGGCGGGGCGGGGGTGGCTTTGCGCCTTGCCTCCCGCTCGGCGGGAGCGCTGCTTCCTCCCGCCGCGCTGAGGAGGAGCCGCTTTGGAGGGGTTCCGCGGGCGCTCCCGCAGTGGCCTCCGCCGGAGATGGCGCTGCTTTTTCCTTCAGCGAGCGCAGCTTCCTCCGGATCCCGCTCCGAGAACAATGGAGCCCTTCTCCCACGCGGCGCTGCCCCTGCAGGCCCGCCCCCCCCCCCCCCCCCCCCCGTAGTGCGGGAGAAAGGGGTCCAGAGAAACGCTCATCTAAAGATAGAGGGCTTAAAAGTAAACCAGATTCTCTGAAGTACTGAATTTTAATCACGATTACGGTATCACAGCTAGGGGTTTTGTTTGGTTTTAAACATTCTCCTCCCCCACGCAACCCCCCCGCCCTTCCCCTCTTTTTCTCAGCGTTTCTACCCTCCGATCATACAGTTGTTGGAAGTTTATAAGAAAAGCAGCCAAAACAATTTCTTCCCTTGTAAGTGACTAAACACCTGGTGTGTGTTAAAAATGCATGAACTTATATTTTGCTTTCATCCTAGCGATGCATCGTGACTCTTGTCCACTGGACTGCAAGGTTTATGTGGGTAACCTTGGAAACAATGGCAACAAAACTGAACTAGAGCGAGCTTTTGGCTACTATGGACCACTGCGCAGTGTATGGGTGGCAAGAAATCCTCCTGGCTTTGCTTTTGTGGAGTTTGAGGATCCCCGAGATGCAGCTGATGCAGTAAGAGAACTAGATGGAAGGTAAATGTGCTTCTTGACTGTTTGGCTTGCCCAGTGAAAATAAGATTGTGGGTAGTGACAGTTTAAGTTAGGAAGCTTCAAGTGGCAAAAATAAGGACTTGACGTACTTGTTAAGCAGTATTTATATATGTGGTGATAATAAGGGTAGTCTTAATAGTGCAGGAATAGCATTGGAACAGTTAATTTTACATTTTGGAGCTGGAATCTCAAGTTAGACGTGACTTGGACCTCCTGGTGTGCATTAAATTAAGGATGGTGTTACTATAAAGAGGCAAAGCTGATCAGGGACTTTCTCTTCTACATGGCTCCATTGCATGCTTTAATAGCATGGGAAGATTAGAAGTGACCAAACCTTTTGTCTGTCATGCTGGAGATAACACTTTTAGACTAAATACTGTGTGCTTTGACTAATGCACATACAAAGTGCTGTGTGCTTGCCTATTCCTTTTTTTCTCTCTCCATTCCCTAGGTTCCCTCTGGCCGCAGCCTTCTCCCTGGCAATGCTAATGGATGTCAATCTCTCTTCCCAGAACCCTCTGTGGGTGTCGTGTCAGAGTGGAGCTCTCCAATGGTGAGAAGCGGAGTCGGAACCGTGGTCCACCCCCATCCTGGGGCCGACGTCCTCGAGACGACTACCGCAGAAGGAGTCCTCCTCCCCGCCGCAGGTACCCAGGGGCACAGTACACTCATAGAGCTGTTGGCACTGTTACCACGTAGCATCCTAGAAGCAGGCTTTTTTAAAAGCATGTTGATGGATAACGTTCCTCTATCTGATCCCAATTTGGAGATGGCAAATGGTTAAAAGAAAACCCCAAGCCCCCTCAAAATCAAGGTGAACTTGTGTTGAATGTTGGCTTTTGTCCATAGGTCACTGTGCAAGTTGGTAGTCAGCGCCCTCTGTCCTGGATTTATCCTCGTTTCTCCTAAAATCTGCTCATCTTCTAGTCACACTTTCCCTTTCTTCCCCATACTTCAACTTAGGCTGTTCCTTTCCTTTATTCCATAATGGCAAAACATGACATACAGCAGCTTAGCATTTCCATACAGATGATGTTTCTCTGCTTTGTTTGTGCAGTTTAAATCCTTTCCAAGTAGGCAGCTGTTTAATAATAGATCAAGTAACTACAGTTGCTCTAAACATCTTGAATCTTTACACTTTAGTGGTAGTTTGCGATTAAAACTTCATGTGACCATCCTGTCACTTGAGGTTTACAAACCCAGCTCTAAAATATAGCAGGATTTTTGGGAACTGAACCGTTCTTGGACCCAGACTACCTTGTCTGGTGGTATAAGACTACAAGGTGGTTTTTGCAGGACTGAATTTACCTGTTGCAGGTGAGTGAAGTCCTCCCAAGTCAGGGTTTGGAGCTGTTTAAAAAAAAATAACACGTTAGGAGTATTTGTTAGCTACTAGATGGTTGTACTGATGGCTTGTTTTTCATTTTTTTTATGCTTTTTTTGGTCCATCTATTAATAAAAATGAACCCGTTACAGAGTCACCATCATGTCTCTTCTCACCACCCTCTGAGTCTGCATTAGCCAGTCAACTAGCCCTTTCAGCGTCATGTGACCAGCGCGCCCCATGCAGCTTGGCTGGTGTCGTTTCACATGACCCAGGCATGGCCAGTCGTCAGGTTGCACCGCCCTTTGGTTCCCGAGCATGCTGTTTTCTCTCAGCCTTCTCTCCAACCTTAACCAAATCGGCAGCAGCCACCTCGACCGCCCACCCAATTCCCGGCCAATCAGCTCAGCTGTTTATTTACCAAATGTCTTCACAACAACTACAGCAGCAGCCTTCGGCTAACAAAAAAGCAGGAAAAATCCACAACACCCCCTCCGCCAACCAACTAAATACAACGCAACATCTGGCAAAACCTTTTCAGCAAATTCTTCTTGGCAGTCAGTCCGGCAGCCTCACCTCACCATTTCTAGCTTGTTGAAACCAAAAACTAGTAAGTTTTTCCTGCTTATACAGTTTACTGCTGGTTAAAATAAGGAGTAAGCGGCTTATAAGTAATTACTTTTCTCAATCAAAGGCTGGCTGTGCATAATTGAGTGGTAACGTACATATGTTGCTTGAGAAAACTTTTAAGGGTGATATGGAAGCTCTTACACTGTGAATAACGTACAAACCAGTATATTTGCATGTGAGATGCCAAACTAAATTTGTAATAAAGCTCTAACCAACGTAGCTTTTCCTTGCCAGACAAAAATCCTATCACCTTTAAATGGTTTTACTAACAGTTTTCAAAACTTAAAACAATGACTTTTTGGGATGAACTGGGCCAAGCTAAGGTTATTTTTTTTATTTCTTTTTTATTTTTTATTATTAAAAAAAATAGTCTAAACACACTCGATGGCATTAAAAATGACAATCACAAATATGCAGTTCTAATGTAGCACTTAATGGCATTATCAGTATTGACCCTGAGCGCATTTTCACTTTTTTTTTTTCCCACTTGGTATCTCTTGTGTCTGGTTCTGGACCTTTTTGGCTTGCATGGGTTCCAAAACATTTGCTCTGTTGCTATCTATTTTTGTTTGGAACCACTCGTGGGACTTTGGTGTGGTGTTCTGGGCAGTGTATTTAGTTGAAATGGGAAGTGTTGCAGTGGACAACTCTGCTCTGAAGCGTTCTTTAGTTAAAAGTGAATTCCTGGTTGGAAACGTGCTGTTCACACTGAGCTTTGGTTTACTGCCTAATCTTTCCATGCCTTTTACTGGATGATGGATGCCAGTTTTTCTTGGCACGTTCCCTGGGCCCAACAGGGAGTTTGACAAGTTGGGAAATGCCTCACCCCATTAATGCTAAAAAAAAGTGATCAAAAGCCTCACATTTCTCTTTCTGGTTCTAGATCACCACGAAGGAGAAGCTTCTCTCGTAGCCGCAGCAGGTACGCATCAGCTAATTCCAGCATGGGCTGCTTTGGCTGGGAGGTTTAAAAAGAGAAACTAAACCAGTCTAACACCTGGGCTGGCATGGTGATTTGGTGAGGGGAGGGACTGGGTTTGCTTCTGTCATGTTGCTGCGTGGAGTTAATATATTTACACAGCTACTTGAGATTCCAGGGCTGGGATGGAGTTAATTTTCTCCCGAGCATAATCCACACAGGGGTTGTCAGTGGAAAGGTGTAGAATGGAACCAGTGAGTTCTGTAGCTGTCCAAAGCTCCTGCCATTTCATCAGTTTCTCTGTCAGTGTGCTGCTTCTGCCAGATGCAGCCGCAAGTGCAGATGATGCTGAACACAAGGAGCTTGTTCTGCTGTCACACTGCAGGCTGCTAGGTGACAGTGGTGTAACACAGTGTTACATTGGGGTCTCTGCAGCCTCCTGAATTGCTGTAGCATAGGAGGAGCATTACTGTACAGGCTGTGTCATTGCTTTGTACATGCTATGGTCACAGCATGTTAGCAGAGGTGCCTGTGCTCAACAGTCAGACTCCAAACAAACTGCTGCAGAGGAGTTGATACTCTTTCACAGCATTACTTAAGCCACATTGTATGGCTCAGGCTGATTATTCAAACCTGAAGGTAAGGCAGATAGCATCACCTTCAACAGGTTTCTCTGGTTGAGTAGCTAAAAGGGTTTTAGGAGGGTTTTTAGGAAGAGTTTTAACTATTCAAACCCTGCACTTCTGAAGGGAAGCTGCTCTTGGTAACCAGCTTTGCTTTGATGCTGTAGTCATTTTGCATTGTAATCTTCAACAGGTCCCTCTCCAGAGACAGAAGAAGAGAGAGGTCACTCTCACGGGAGAGGAACCACAAGCCCTCTCGTTCCTTTTCCAGGTCTCGCAGGTAGGATGAGTCTTATACTGGCTAATTAATACGGAAAATGCATGCTTCCATGTCTTGGGAATACTGGAGAAGGTTGTGGTGGAGAATCCTCTACAGTGTCTTAGGAGGTTCATCACCATGAAGACTCAGTTTTATTAAACAGAGGATGTTTTGAAATGCATACATGTCCTCCACCAATTTGGGTTGGGGGCTTTAAAGCAAACTGCTGCTCTCAGCACCTGGCACTAACATGTCTCCTCTCCTACAGTCGTTCTAGGTCAAACGAGAGGAAATAGGACTGTGAGAAGGAGCTGTGTACAGGAAGCCCTTAGATCTGAGGCCAGGAGGAGTATGTACAGAACATTGTTTTGTTTTGAAACTTCATAAAGCTTGGTGCATTTTTAAAATGTTTTAGCTGTTGAACTCGCTTTGTTCCTTGTATCTTGTAACAGGTGGCAAATGTAAAGATGTGAATCTGTATATGGTTCTGAGCAGATCATGTGATTTGTAATAAGCCCTTTACAATGTACCATTACACACGGGGTGTGCTTGTGCCGAGTCTAGGCAGTGTGTGTTGTGTGGATAGAAGAATGCTTCAAGTCTTGATGTGCTGGCTGGGGGTTGTGCTAGGATGCAGCTCTTGGGAGGAGGGGGGCAAGGAAGAGGTGTTCACTGTGTGAGTGTGGCCAGGAGCGGTGTCTGTCTGTGCTGAAAAAGATGTAGATGCTTCATAGGGGAGTTGTCAAACAGTCAGGAGCGGGGGGTGTGTGGAGGGAATGACGGAGCTGCAGCTGTATCCAGAGCTCTGGTTCTCACTTCCATTACCTGGAACAGAGCTGCTTTATATTCTGTGAAATATAAACTTGTAGCCGTAGGGTCAGTTGACTTTTACTTTATGTCACTAGAGTACTCAACTAGGTGATTGTTGATTGCCCATCTATTCCAGAACCTCTGAACAGACCAAATACACAGCAGAACTGACAGCTGGAGTGGATGTCTTGGGTGTGTAATGGTACATTGGGAAAGCTATGATTTAAACATTTCTTTACTGTACAAGAATTTTCATGTCACTTGTAAAATGTCTTTTGTGAGATCCTTGGGATTAAAGTTTTGGTTACAACTTGTTGTTCAGTATTTGACTTGAGTACCTGCAATATATACTTGCATCACAGAAATAGGATGCTGGGGGCTCAGGATGCAACTGTGGGTTCACATGAAGATGTGCCCTGTGGGATGGGGTGGGGTGTCACACGCCTGTCACTGCCACAAGTATCTAATACTACTATTACTGATGCGCCTAAGTTGAGCTTAGGTGATGCTGGCTTGACTAATAGTCTGTTGGCAAGCTCTGGGATGCTGACTTGGAAAACCAGCTTGGAGATTGAAAGGTTCACAATGGTTTTGGTGTCCTGAATGTGGGTTGGTAACACGGGAGCTGTTCCTCACATCGCAGTTTTGAACCAGTCGGACTGTGAGCTGAAGCTTTGTGTGAAGATTTCCCTTGGATCATAAAGCCCCACAGTGTGGCTCAAGTGTGGTCATGGCTCCCAAACCACCTCCTGGCTCCTTTTTTTCCCCCTGTATCCAATAGAAGATGAGCTGCATCCATTTACATCATGTGCACTTAGATTAAATCTGTCATGCTGAACAGCCCTGTGGCTTGATTTCCTTTGTAGTGGTTAGGCTGGGACAAGATCAAGACGAATCTGTGATGGATGCAGTGCTGCTCCTCGTGCTGCCTGGAAAGGGGCTATGGAAGGAGGTGTGTGGACAAGGTCTACTTCATTGTCAGCGGCTGGGGCAGAGGTGTGACTGCATTGCCTGCTGAGGTGGAACATGTTGATTTATTCCTTATTTAACTGTTTTGTACTACTTATGGTAGGAGTCAATGGTCTTAAAGGTCATCTCCAACCTAAATGGTCCTGTGGGTCCCTTGACCACAGTTTAATAGCCCCCGGCCCAGACTGTGCTGTCCCTTAAACACAGGTGGTGTGTGTGCAGCCAGGCCAGGCCCTCGATCCCCAACCCTTGCACAAACGCAGCCCCTCCTCAGCCCTTCAGCCCGTGGACGACGAGGTTGGGCCGGGCCCACAGCAGAGCCAGGGCCGCACTGTCGCGGTTCCCCAGCAGAGGTCAGGGCGGCCTCACCTGCAATGGGAATCCTGGCTCCCAAGGGCCCTTGGTCCTCGGACCAGCTGCTCCGGGAGCGCGGGACCCGATGAAAGGCTTGGGACGATGTCCTGTGCTGTGTGCAGCTGCGTTCCCGGGTTTAACCCGCCATCCTGCAGGGTTTGATCCGGGGGGGCTGCACCTCTGCCTCTGCGCCAGCACTGCCGTTCCTCTTGCGGTTCCGTGGTGTGGAGGGACACAGCCTGCAGAGGCTTCTCCCCAGGGAAATGAGGGAAGGAAAGCTGAAGTACAGGAGGCAGTACCTGGCAGGGAAGCGGGTGGTGATTGCGTCCTGGGGTTGCGATTTCATGTTTTACTCCTCAGCAGAGTGCAGTAGTTGGACCTTGGCATGGAGCAGAACTGCTGCTTCCCAGCAGGTGACGGCTTCTGCACAGCAGTCAGGTGGGGAGTTGATAGGGAGCAAAGTCAGCAGCTTCTAAAGGAAGATGGGAGCTGTGTAAGCACTGGCTGTGACCAGCCCTTCTCGCAGGGGGCTGTTACCGTGTTGTGGTTTCAAGGCAGTGACACATTCGTGGATTCGGGGCTTCCCATTTGCTTCTAGGAGAGGGTGAACAGCCTGGGAGCACTGGGGTGCTCTCATAGGTAGAGTGATGCAGCTTCTGCTTGAAAAGTTACTCTGAAGTGATAAAGAAATGTTTGTGTTCTGGAGCCAGGGACATCCCTGGCATCTCCCCACAGATCCTCAGACCAGGAAGAGCTGCTCAGCAATCTGTCCTGGCCGGAGGAGGACACGCACTCGCCAGTGGTTCCCTGGCAAAAGGAGGTGGCTCCCCCTCCATGCTCAGCACCAGCTGTGCTCTGAACAGTGATGGGATCTCTGCTGCCTGTGCTCATGAACTGTCTCAGCCTGGTTTCACGGTGCTCACACCGAGGTGCTGAGCTCCTTTGCTGACCGGGGAGAGCTTCAGGTGCTCCTGCTCCTGCCCTGCAGAAGCATCCTGGGGCTAACACGAGTTCCTCAGAGGCCCATCAGTGCAGCATATGGGCACAGCCGTTAAGCACCGTTAACTCCCCTCTGTTGATGTGCAGGGTGTTCTTTTCCCACACTGTCCCGGGGGAGAGCATTGTGTGCAAATGGTTCTGCTAAGAAAGGGAGGTTTCATTTCCTTTTTATGTACATGCTGCTCTTTGTTTATGACAAAGAAGATCATTGTGAGAATGTGCCTTGCACTTAGAAAATGGAGAGCTTGAAGATGTTCCTTCTTTCCCTGGGGTATGTGCCACCAACCCTGCGACAGGTTCAGCTGACCTGGGTCATGCATGGCTGTGAAGCAGCCACCCTACCCAGCACGAGCAGTGGTTGTAGTTAAGCCCTGCTTGAGCTGCTGCAGTTCACCCCCAGCCCAGATGTGTTTCCAGCCACATTGAGGACTTGAATGCATCCTGATGGATTCCATACTCACTGCCTCTGCACCACTGTTGGTTTGAAGTCAGAGGAGGCAGCAGTGACGTTGCTCTGTGCGCTGGAACCTCCCTGCAGCACCCGGAAGGGTGGGTCATGCCTCTTATCTCTGACCAGCTCCTGCTTCGGAGGGACCTGCCAGCAGAACTCACCCCTCGAAGCCACTGACCGAGGTTCTGCAGCTTTTATCCCCTGCTGGTACCATCCCCGCTTCCAGTTTCCAGTTTTCCTTTCTTTGGCTCACCAGCCCATGGCCCCGCAATGACAAAGAACCACGAAGCAGCTGAACATTGGACAAACTTCTTCCTGTTTCTACTGGCCCCAACCCCTGTCCCCACACCCGTGTTCAAGTCAGTCCCTCAAAATGCCGCCCCAGAACGTGGGCTACATCAGGAATCACCCTCCTCTGGTGCTGCTCAGATAGCAAAGTGCAGAAGCTGGAGCATCAGCCCCCCTTGCAAACCAAAGGGCATCTCCAGTAGCTCCAGCTCAACCTTAGGTCCCGCGTAGCACCCAAGACCCTGCCACAAAGACACGGGCCTTGGGTTCCCACACAAAGAGCTCCAATTTCCCACCTCAACCTGCCAAAACCAGGTGAAAGCAAACAAAACCAAGACAGTTTTGGCCTGACAGCTGTGGAGCGCAGCGGTGCTGGAGGTGCAGCAGCCCAGCCCATGCAAGAAGCGCTCTGGCTTCCTAGAAATCCTGTCACTGTCTCTGTGTTCTGTTTCATTTGTGAAGTTTCGCTGTTGGTTACATTCTGTAACTTCAAACAAACACTGTTGTGATTAAAATAAACACGAGCTGCAGACAGATAGAAAATGGGCTGTGCAAGAGGAACGCTATGTTCCCAAGTGATTCATTCAGCTATTATTTAATAATTTAGGAGCTGACATAACTTCTAGCTGAACAAATCTCCACATTGAGCCGAGCGGTGGCTCTGCCCGCTCCTCTGGGGAATTTGAGCTGTTGGATTTTCAGTGGGAGTCATCCCACTTGGAAAAGGGAAACGTGTGCATCCTTCCCAGCTAGATTGAGCCACCGATTCCAGGGCTGTTACTCCACACCCTCCCTGTGGTTCCCCAGGCTTCACCCTGCTACAGTCACAGCCACACCGTCCTGTCCTCTTGGCTGGACAACGGGCGGACACGGGGCGATGGACCAACGGCACGAGCACACAAAGCAGCCTGGCGCCACCGCCACCGTGCACCGTGGCCCTGGTGAGCTGCCACCCTCCCTCAGGAGCCGCGGTATCAGGGTGGAGCTGTGGTATCAGCGTGGGGCACCGTGTCCCCGCGGTGTCACTTCGGGGATCACTCCCACCAGCTGTGACAGGACCATTATCTGCGCCCTGCGCAGCCGCAGCTTTGCCCCTCAATACTGGGCACTGTTCCGTGGTGAGGGAGCTGCGTGCTCGGCCTTTCCCCCACTGCTGGTGATGGAGCGCTGGCGTTAGCCTGTGCTAAGGAACGTTTGTGAGTTGCCCGTTTCATAGGATCATGGACTGGTTTGGGTTGGAAGGGACCTTGAAGCTCCTCCAGCTCCAGCCCCTGCCACGGGCAGGGACCCCTTCCACTGGAGCAGCTTGCTCCAAGCCCCTGTGTCCAACCTGGCCTTGAGCACTGCCAGGGATGGGGCAGCCACAGCTTCTCTGGGCACCCTGTGCCAGCGCCTCAGCACCCTCACAGGGAACAGCTTCTGCCTTAGATCCAACCTGAGCTTCCCCTGTTTCAGTCTGAACCCATCACCCCTTGTCCTGTCACTGCAGGCCCTGATGAAGAGCCCCTCTCCAGCATCCTTGTAGCCCCCTTCAGAGCCTGGAAGCTGCTCTGAGGTCCCTACGCAGGTTCTCTTCTCCGGGCTGAGCAGCCGTAGAAGACTAAAGCCAATGTCAGTCACCACCAGTCACTGCAGAACACGCACTGGCTGCCGCGCTGCCTATGCTGGCAAACAGTGGATGGATCAGCTTTACACACACTGCGCTGCTCGAGCCCTTCGGGAGGAGGCTGCCCCAGCTGGAGGTAGGCTTCAGGCACAGGACGCTGCTGCTCCTGCCAATAGGAATTCTCGTAGCTGCCCGGCTGACAAGTCCCGCTTGGAAACTCGTGGCTGAACGTTCCGATTTGGAGCCAAGAGTTCCCCCCGCCCAGGGTCAGTTTGACAGGGACCGGAGGGTGTTTATTTGCCCTATTGACACTTCTGGGGTTTCTGTTTCCTGTTTCACAGCATCCCTCTCCCTCGGTGTCTCTCTCCTGCTCTCCTTGTGGCGTGTTACAGTCGGTCAGCTGTAAATGAGGGCTCCAGAGGGCTGGAGCAGCTCTGCTCTGGAGCCAGGCTGAGAGAGCTGGGCTGGGGCAGCCTGGAGAAGAGAAGGCTCCTGAAGGGGAGACCTGAGAGCAGCTCCAGTGCCTGAAGGGGCTGCAGGGAACCTGGAGAGGGGCTTGGAGCAAGGGCCTGTAGGGACAGGCCAAGGGGAATGGCTTGAACCTGCCCAAGGGGAGACTGAGATGAGCTCTTAGGCAGAAGCTGTTCCCTGTGAGGGTGCTGAGGCGCTGGCACAGGGTGCCCAGAGAAGCTGTGGCTGCCCCATCCCTGGCAGTGCTCAAGGCCAGGTTGGACACAGGGGCTTGGAGCAAGCTGCTCCAGTGGAAGGGGTCCCTGCCTGTGGCAGGGGCTGGAGCTGGAGGAGCTTTAAGGTCCCTTCCAACCCAAACCACTCCGGGGTTCTGTGATTCTGCAGAATCTTTTGGTCTTATGCAAAGCCCAAGTTTGCTGCGGGAGGTGGGGAGGGCTCTGGCGCACATCACTGCTGGCATCTGAATGACAGGACCTTTGTAACCTGTTCCCATCCTCTGTTGCACCAACACAGCCCCAAGAAGCAGCAGATTTCCTCTCCATGGTGCAATGTGGATTCTCAGGGCCCAGGCAGGTAAAAACCAGTGCGGGTGGCTGGAACCGGAAGAGAAAGCGTTTATCTGGTGCCTTGAACTCCCCAACGCAACCCCTGTTTGATGGAACCAAGCCTCGCCCCACCGTGGTGCGTGCACCGTGTCCATCCCCAGCACCAGGCCCAGCACAGCCCTGTGCAGGGAGCAGGAGGTGCAGTGTGGGTTGGGAGCTCCAGGAAATCCTCTTGTGCGGGACCCACACATGCAAGGGAAACAAGCGACCCTTACCCTGGCGTCTGGGCGGTGGCAGCCATCCCGACGCCACTGTTTATTGGAGCTGTGCACACAGAGCTGTCCCCTCCCATGCCCTCTGCTCCGCACGGAGCTCTGCACCCATGTGAGTCACGGTGCAGGGCAGCATCCATCTGCCCATGGTGCGCGCTGGGCGCTGCCCTCCTGCAGGTGCCTGTTCTCTCCCCGCGGTGCCATGGGGCTGACCTGCCCCAGCTCCGCCTCGTCCCTCTTCCCCCAGCACAAGGACAAAGCAATTCAGGACCCATGCTCACCCTCACCCGGGTTACAGCATTCCCGAAACCTGTGACATGAGCCCGGGGATCCCAGGAGGTGGTGACTGCGTTCGGCTCCAGGCCCCTCACTACAGCAGAGACCTCGAGGGGCTGGAGCGGGGCCAGAGAAGGGAACGGAGCTGGTGCAGGGCCTGGAGCCCAAGTGTGATGGGGAACGGCTGAGGGACCTGGGGGGTTCAGATGGAGAAGAGAAGGCTCAGGAGGGACCTGATGGCTCCCTACAAGTGCCTGACAGGAGGATGGAGCCAGGAGGGGCTGGGCTCTGCTCCCAAGGAACAAGATGGGACAAGAGGAACCGGCCTCAAGCTGCACCAGGGCAGGTTTAGATGGAGCTGAGGAACAATTCCTGCCCCAGAGGGTGCTCGGGCATTGGAACAGGCTGCCCAGCACCAAATCCCTCATCCCTGCACTGTGCCACCTGTGTCATCCGCTGGGAAGAAGTTACATGGGTTCACAGCATCCCATGGGCCTGGCTGCACTGAGAGCTGCCGAGGGCTGGGGGCCCCGTACACTGCATGGATGGGAGGAATTCAGCTCCAGGCTCCACTTACTTCTTCCAGCCCACGTGGTGAATCCTGTGGAAGGTCCTAGAGCTGTTCCTGTCTTTTCCCTGCCTGCTCCAACCCAATGGGATCTTCCTCTGCCCTTGCTGAGACACCAGTAGGGAAGAGCTGGCTGCAAGAAAACCCCATGGACGTTTTGGATGGACCTCACTCCCCACAGGGAGCTTTGCCAAAGGCTGGAAGCCGTTTGCTGTGGTTCCCCGCGGAGCATCCGTGCCCTTCCGCAGCTGTCTGCGTGGTCCTGCCTTGCTCCTGGGTCACAGTGAATGGGGTGATGCAGACAAAGGAGCCTGGGTTGGAAGCCAGGTACCTGCTGCCATCCTCAGTGGGCGCTGGACAATGAGGTCCTGTGCTGCCAGCAGAGAAACCCCAACCCACAAAGCTTCCTCATGGAACATCAGTGGAGCAATTACGTTAATGACTGTGAACGGGGCTAAACCCAATCTTGGATGGAAATGAGGGGCCGAATGAAGCGCCCAATTCATAGCCCGGCTCCCGCATCCAGGAATATTTCCAGTAAGCAAAAGCCTTGTCCTTGGGACTGTCTCATCCCCCATTTGTGCTCACTGGGACTCGATTTCCACTCTGCTGGCTCCGGTGTCTCATCAAAATGCCTTCATAAATGGAGCAAACAGGGGCTGTATGTGGCAGGGAACCAGGCGATTAACACGATCCCAGTTCTTTGAGGGGCAGAGTTAATGAAGCATCCAGCGTTTTGTCATTCTTGCCTTTCTTCCCTGGGAAAATCCGATTAGTAGGAAATCACTTAATTGGGCACTTCAAAGGGCTGATGGGAAAACAGCCTCTGCCGGGCTGGAAACGCCATGCACCCGAACACTGGCTCCATTTAGGCTTCTGCTGGGGCGGGGGAGTTTCATTTAGAGCCTTCGCGCTTCCCGCTTGAAAGAAAAAACCTTGTTAGGGGAGATAATAAAACCTCAACCCCGAGCGTGGAGGTTTGGGCCCTGCCGGAGAGGGATTTCACTGCCCGCGGACGCGGGGCTCAGCTTCAGGGCTTGCTCTCCTGCAGAGCTTCGGACACCTCGAGTCCATGCCCATTGACCTGAGCCCAGGGGGTTCACGCCTGCCTCGGGGTGCTCCCGTGAGCAAAAGCTGTTGGAGGGGTGCAGGAGTCACCGTGTGCCCCGGGAGAGGTGGGTGAGAGCCGGGCAGGCCTCTGGGGTGTAGGCTCTGCAGCAGTGAACCCAAACCCCATGTGCTGGTCCCTGCTCTCACTGCTGGGGGGGGGGGGTCCCCCGGTGCTTCCCCTGCTCCCAGGTTGGTTCCCTGGGTGGAAATCCAGGTTTTTGCAGTCTAAATTTATGCCATGTTGATAAATAGCAGCGTGCCCTGAGCTCCATCACCAGCTCCAGCCCCAGAGACATGAAGGATGCTTCACCTGCCTGACCCGTCTCAGTTTCCTCCCCCTACACAGGTTGATCTATGAGGTACCCCCCAAAAGACACAAACTCTTCCCATATCCCTCTGACCACCAAATCTCCAGCCCCTGCTGCTGGGCAGGGCTGGGCAAGGAGCCCCATGGATCCCCTCATTCCTGCAGCCAGCACTGACAAGCTGCCATCTGGGAAAATGCTCCCAGCTCATTTCCTTTATAAATGAATGACATTTTATATTCAGCCTTACAAAATCCTTACATGCAGGTCTCTGTGTGCGTTTAGGGCAGCTGTATGGGCGTGGGCTGGACCCCAGTGTGTGATTCCCTCCAAACGTGTCAAGAGCCTTCCCTGGAACAACATTTGTTTCTTCATTTTGTGGTCAGGATTAGTGCATGTGGCTGCACAAAGCCACGTTTCCCCACTCCTCTCCATCCCATCAAAGCCTGGGACATTCAAATCCTGATTTCATAGAATCATGGAATGAACCAGACTGGAAAAGCCCTTTCAGCTCATCCAGTCCAACCCTTACCCCAGCACTGCCAAGGCCACCCCTAACCCATGGCACTGAGGCCTCATCTCCCCGCTGTGTGAGCACTTGCAGGGCCGGTGCCTGCAGCCCTGCTCTGGGCAGCCTGTTCCAATGCCTGAGCACCCTCTGGGGCAGGAATTGTTCCTCAGCTCCATCTAAACCTGCCCTGGTGCAGCTTGAGGCCGGTTCCTCTTGTCCCATCCCTTGTTCCTTGGGAGCAGAGCCCAGCCCCTCCTGGCTCCATCCTCCTGTCAGGCACTTGTAGGGAGCCATCAGGTCCCCCCTGAGCCTTCTCTTCTCCATCTGAGCCCCCCAGGTCCCTCAGCCGTTCCCCAGCACCCTTGGGCTCCAGGCCCTGCACCAGCTCCACTGCCCTCCTCCAAACCCGAGCCCAGCTCAAGGCATTCCCCAGCTCCGTGCGGAAGCTCCCACCCACATCCCCACATCCCCTTGTTGGTGGGAGCTCCCCGCTGCTCCCCATGTCCCTGTGGAGAGGATGAAACTTGGTGTCAGAGGCGATGTGCCCGGGCACGTTCCTGGTGGAACGCTGAGGATGGGCTGAGTCACAGCCAACTCCCCACCATGAATAATCTGCCCCATGTCTGCAGTGGCTTCCTCCCCGCTCCGCATCCGAGGGTCCCACCTTGGGAGATTCCCCTGGGAAAGAAACGCTCCTGAGGGCTCCCGAGGCAAGGCTTGGCATTGAGGTGCTGGGAAGAAGGTTGCTTCGAAGGCTACGAAATACACTATTAGGACATTATTAATATATTCCTTTTGCTTCCAGGCACCAGGATGGGTTTTCCAAGCAAATTATAAGGACGGATTCTTCCACCACCCCCCCACTCCTGGTGAGGGTTTGGGACCCCCCCTGGGGAGGGAGCCAGTGCTGGGAGATGTGACAGCTTCTACATTGCCACCATAGAGGGAGAGAAGGGAACACCCCATCTACCCCCGGCGCTGGTCCTGGTCCCCAGTCCTGCTCCTCTGACCTCCTCCTCCGACCTCCTCCTCCTCTGTGTTGTTGGGGCTGGACGTGATGAATCACCTTGGGACTGGTTATTTAAAGTTCCTGCGCTGCCTGGTATTAATCATGCTTCTTTTCCCCACCTTTTCTTTTCCTGCTGATGCTGCTGTGGACCCAGCCGTGGACTCCCTGACCCGGGCCCTGGCTCCATCCTTTACCCACTTCCCATTTCCAGTAACTCATTTTGCGCCAATGCTGGTCCGCAGCCAGAGCTCCCCAGCTCCGAGGAAGAGGAGCAAGAGCCGAGTTCGCACCAACCAGAAACCTGCATCCCCCCATCCAGGGCACAGGGACTGGACCTCCCCCCCCCTCCCCAGGAACCACAGGGGGAACCACAGAGTTGCTTCCCTAAGGGAAAACCTGCGCCTGGTTTGTTTTGTCCCTGGATTTGCCCTGGAATGAGGCCCCCCTGTGTAAGCGGGGACATTCCCATCACCGGGCTGGGCGCTGTGTGTCGCGTCACTTCTCTTTTGAAGCCCTGCTCTTGCATCAGTGGGGCTGGGGCTGGCTGTGGTTGCCCAATCGAGGCCACTCCCTCCCACCACTGCGGGCGCCCATTTGAAAAGCTGCCGGGTCCGACAGTCCCATTCCCTTCTCCATATTTGGGAAGCGCCCTTCATCCCCCCGACGGAGCTGCTTTAAGCGCTGAGCATCCCCTTAGCAAAAGCTGCTTCACCCGGGGGTCCCAGCTTGAAGCTGGAGGCTGCGCTGACCCCGGGGAGATGCCCACAGCACTGGGGATGGTGCCGGGTTTCCCATTGGTGCCAGGCGCATCCTTCCGCATCCAGAGGGAGCGAAGCAGGGAACTGCAGCGGGAGTAGCGCGGGGGGTTGGTGAGGGGATGATCCATCTCTGCGCAGCGCCACATCCAGCCCTCCGCAATGCGGCTCCGAAAGCTGCTCCGTGCCACCAAGACGAAAAATCATTCCCTCATGGAAACACCCCTGTGGGAAAGGGCTATTCCAGCTCGCCCCCTCCTCTTCCTGCGTGTTATGAATGGAAAACCAGGAGGGATTTGGGAGCATTTGGCTCCAGACCTCAGCTTTCCAGTATGGATCTTCTGCACTGTGTAATCCTCATTTAGGATGTTTTCACACTCCCCATCCTCCTTCCCCCTTTCCTTCACATCGCACCGTGCCCATCCGGAGGCAGAGAGCAGCGACCCAAACACAAGCACCTTGGCCCAGCGCCATGAGCTGTGGCCAGCGATGGCAAACGCTGCTGCAGCACACGGCAACCTCCAGCCAGACATGCCCGAACGTATTCCCCAGCTGCTGGGGCCGGTGGGAAGCTGCTGGTCCAGCTGGGAAGCGCACGGGGGTGGGTGCGTGCCAAGGGTCCTGCTCAGCACCGCGGCTCCAGAGGCCTTTGAGGGTGCCTGGCACTGCCAAGGGACCACTTAAACAGGGTCTTTGTCCCCTGGAAGGGAGCTGCCACTGCTGCTGCTCCACGGGAGTTCGTTGTGGTTGCAGCCCTGTGGGGGTGATGCCCTCGGTGCCCGCGCAGTTTATGCCGTGCTGGGAGGGGGATGCAGAGCACAGCCCCCCATGCGTGCTGGCACCGAGGGCACCAGCCTGTGCTCTGCGGGGCAGGGGCGGACCCATGGGCCAGGCGCAGGGGCTGGTGCCCTCCAGCCTCACAGGTGAACCCCAGCAGAAGCTGCTCTGGGTTCACCCCTGCCTGTGGACTCGGGTGCATTTTCCAGACAAGCCGCAGATCCCCCCAGATGCTGCCCGCGGGCTCCTGCAGGACATGCATGGGCTTGTTCCCTGCCCGGCCTGAGACCAGCAGCTCCTTCCCAAGGCACTTTGCTCTGGCCACAGCTGGAAAAGCAGAGCCAGGGCCTGTGGAGAAAACCCGGGGGGAGACCAGAGCAGCCCATGGGACAGGGGAGCATCATCCCGGGGTGGGCACCCAACGGGGCCGAGTCACCCCTTCCTTAATCCATGGTGCCCCTTCCCACAGGCACTCCGTGGGCAGGAAAGCCCGGGTCGGGGAATGCCCCCTGCTCCGGCCAAAGTGCTGCTTTATGGGGCTCCTGGGGGCACCCTGTACCTCTTGACGGCGGGTCCCTGTATCCTCTAAGGGGCAGGTGTCTCCATCCCCTGAGGTGAGGGTCGCTGCAACCCCCTAGGAAAGGACTCCCCGTATCCCCCGATGGGGGAAGTCCCTGCACCCCCTCCTAGGAAGGGGTTCCCTGTATCCCTGCTGTCCTTCCGTTCCCCTCGGAAGGGCTCCCCGGCACTCCCTGACGGGGGGATCTCTGCGCCCCTCCTAGGGAAGGTTTCCTGCACCTCCTCACGGGGGATCCCTGCATCCGCTGCTGCCGGCTCCCTGCACCCCGTAGCACGGGGGTCCCAGTCTCCCCGGGGAGTGGGGTCCCGGCGCTGCCCTCTCCCCACTTTCGTCCCCGCCAAGAACGGGAGCCGGGATTCAGGGGGCAGGCACCGGCCTGGGCGGGGCGGGGAAAGCCCGGTGGGAGCGGGGAGCAGCGGCGAGGCCCCGCCCCGCGGCCGGTATAAAGAAGGGCGGAGAGCCCCGGCTGCCGGGAGACGCGACGCGGCGGTGAGTGCGGCGGGGCCGGGCCGGGCGGGGGCAGCCGCGGCTCCGCTCGCTCCGTGCCCGCCGCCGGGGCGGTGCCGCCGGCCCGGGGCTGCGGAGCGGGGGAAGCGCTCAGCGGGAGCGGGCGGCGGCTCCGCCCCGGGGGCCGCGGCCGCAGCGCTGCGGGGGGAGCGGGGCCGCGGGGCGGGGGTGCCCGGGCGGGGGGCGGGAGGGCCGGGCCGTGCTCGCCCCCTGGCGGTGCGGGAGCGCAGCGGGCGCGGCCCCGCCGCGGAGCATCCCCCGTGGCTGCGCGGGGCTCCGGAGCCGCCGCGGAGCCCCCGGGCCCGTCGGTGCCGTGAGAGAGGCGTTCTCGGCGCCTGGCCCCGGGTCACGGCGGCGCCGGGCGCGGGGCTGCAGCTCCTCCTGCACGCAGCCCTTCCCCGACTGGTGCGACTGGTCCTGGGTGCTGCAGGTGCCTGCGGGGGGGTGATGGTCCACCCTGGGTGTGCCCTCCTCAGGGCGAGGCTCCAGCACAGCCCCGCACCTGCAGCACCTCCCTGATGGAGTCTTGGGGCTCTCGGATGAGGTGTGGGAGCCCCGCAGCTCTGCAGAGGCAGCTGCAGGTGATGCCGGCCCGTGGAGGGGACGGTGGCCAGGGGCTGCTCCTTCCCTTCTGGTGGCCGCGGCCATCTGCGGCCATGAGCTGGGGTGAAGCTGTTGTCTCGAGGCTCCAGGCGGCATCTGAGGAGTAGGAGGTTGGTGCCCGACAAGGCCGGGGGGGCTGCGGGGTGCCTGGTCAGGGTGTCAAAGCCCGTCCCCTGCCTGCTCTCTGCCAGGGCTTGCCTGGACATGCCGGGACTTGCCCCGCAGTGAGGTCACCCTGCCCGTGCTCCGCCTGCCACCGCATAGGAAGCTGGATTTCTATTTTTACCCGGGATGCTCTGTCTGGGTGGGGAGCGGGGTCAGGCTGGGGCAGGGCAGAGGGGCTGGGTGGCCAAAGGGATGGATGTGGGGCACCTCCTGCCCCGGGCTGGAGGCTCTCCAGTGCCCGCTGGCGTGTCTGGGAATGGGGGTGCGGAGTTAGGGCAGAATCTTTCCTGCAGGAGGCTGAGCCCCCATCTCTGGGGATGTCTGGGGCTGGGGGCAAGCCTGGGAGTCTGGTGTGGGCCATAAGGAAGGTGGTCTTGCATGCTGTTTTTTGTGAATCTGGTTTAAAGCATAGGTTGGCTTATATTAGAAGGGAGCCTAAAGCTCCTCCAGCTCCAACCCCTGCCACGGGCAGGGACCCCTTCCACTGGAGCAGCTTGCTCCAAGCCCCTGTGTCCAACCTGGCCTTGAGCACTGCCAGGGATGGGGCAGCCACAGCTTCTCTGGGCACCCCGTGCAAGGTTCAGTGCTGGTCAAACAGGGTCAAGCCTTAGCTCCAAAAGCCACTGCGTCCCAGAGCGTTGCTTGCTCTGCTCTGTGACAACGTTCCTCATGGCAGCGGGCGGTCTGGGGGGGGGAGCTCTGCCACTCCCTGCCAGGGTCAAGGCTTTTGGCACTGATCTGAAGGAAAACAAAACCAAGCACAAGCAGGGTTGTGTCTCTGGTTACCCAACAGCTTCTTGCAGATTAGGAGGGTGGTTGACAGTGGTCAAGCTTGTGGCATGTTCCTGCAGTTGCTCAAAAGGCTCCTTTGCCACTGAGCCTGGGTTCTGGAGGTGAAGAAATGAGTTAGAAAACCATCCTGTTGCTTCACTTGCCCATGTGCCAACTCGCCTTGTGCCTGTGTGAAGGGGAATGAAGCAGGTTGTGATGGAACCAGTGGCAGCATCAATGCTGAATGCTCTGCCCTGGCAGGGCTTTACTTGCTGGAGGAGGGACCATCGCTGTGTGCACCTTCCCCATCCGTCTGCAGCATTCCTTGGATGACGGACTTGATGATTTTAAGGGTCTTTTCCAACCTGGTTTGGTTCTGTACCAGGCTGTGTTTGACCTCGGTCATGCTCAAGCCTCTGAGACCCCACCAAAACCCCAGAGCAGCACTGGGCAGATGGGGGTTCCCTGCACGCTGCCTCAGTGCAGAGCCCAGCCCTGGTTGTCTCACCTTGGTTACCGCGTGTGTTGCTCTGGTAGAGCATGTGCTGGCCCTCGGGCTTGCTCGTGGCGTGTCCAACACCCCAGTCACTTGCTCTGTTCCCTCCCAGCCACCACCATGCCCCTGTCTCAGAGCAAGGCCGGGCAGATGCCATGCAACAGCAAGGTCTGCAGGAACCTCTTCGGCCCCGTGGACCACCAGCAGCTCCAGCACGACTTTGAGAGCCTGTTGAAGCAGAACCTGGAAGAAGCTCAGCAGCGCTGGAACTTTGACTTTGAGACGGAGACTCCCTTGGAAGGACACTTCAAGTGGGAGAGGGTTTTCCTGCCTGAGGAGCTGCCCCAGGAGGTCCACAGCCTGGTCAGGGCCACCAGCAGCAAGAGCAGGAGCTCCTTGGTCCCCTCCAATGAGCACCTTGGCAGGATTTGCCCCGAGGGATCTCAGCAGAGCTCGGGGGTTTACAGGGCTGGTGCCCCGCGGAGCTTGAAGCGTGGGCAGGCCACCATCAAAGGTGAGTGCTGCAGGCGGGGGGCACCCTGGGGCTGTGCTGTGGTAGGGACAGATGGAGGGAGCTTGAATGTGAGAGCCCTGCCTGCCTCCTGGGCATGGGAAGGGACCACCTTCCACTGCCCCTCTCCTGGGCGAGCAGAGCCCATCTTCCGGGGGTAAGGCTGCAAACTGGGTGTCTTTTGGATGCTGGGGGTTAGGCAGGGCCCCTATATTGGGCTTGTGGGGTTTAAAACTGAGGGTGCCCCAAAATAGTTGTTCACCGTCAGCTGCCATGGTCTGACCCTGTCCTGTAAGATTAGGGCCTGGAGTGGAAGTGCAGGTGAGACCAAACAGAAGAGGTAGTGGCCAGCTCTTCTCTTCAGGGTCTTTGGGGGTGGCTGTAAGATGGAGCCCGCCTGGGCTGGGTTCTGGGGGGCTTTCCTGGGGGCACCTCCCTCTTCCTGCCCCATTGCTTCCAATAGGCTGGAGGCACTTCCCAACCCTCTCTTTCTGCCCTCTAGACTTCTACCACTCCAAGCGAAGGATCATCCCTGAGAAGCCCAAGCCATGACATGGTGCTCGGCTCCTCTGCCATCGGGGACAGCTGCTGATGTTCCCTGGGGGTGTCCGTGGCTCTTTCCCCCCACTCTGTACTGTGTAAGCTGTCTATGAAGCAATGTAGAGTCTGTAGTTCCCTATTTATGAGTAGTCTGGGGTCCTGAGGGACCTTCACTGTGTGCAATGTATGAGTAGCCCATGTTGTGGCTTGTCGCTACAACAGAGGGGATGGAGGAGAACTGAAAGGGGCCTGATGGCACTAAGGCTTTACCCTGCCTGTGGAGAAGAAAGTGTGTCCTTTGCCCAGCATTGGTGGGACCAAGCATCATCCTTGCACCATCTTCCTGTCCAGCTGTGGTCCTCCTGCCTGGTGGCTGGCCATGGGGGACACTTGTGTGTCCCCAGCCACTTGGCGGCCCCAGGTATCCTTAAGAAAGGGTCCCTGATGTAGATTGCAGAGCTCTGGGACAGCCTGACCAGAGGACACCCCAGCTGCTGCACATAGTGGTGACCTTCTTCCCAGCAGGATGGACCCAGCAGTGTCAAGGCCTTGTCCATGCGTGTAAGAGTGATGCAGGGGCTGCCTGGGAGAGGAAACGCTGTTCCCTGGACAGCCCTTCCTTGGGGTGACTCACGGGTGGTGTCACCCGTCAGACAGGCTGCAGATGGTGACAGAGCTGCTGGAGGTCCCCAGTGCTGTGCTCATTGCAGGACCAACGCTGCCTGTGGGAGGCTTTGGGGTCCCCTGGATGCCGCTGACCCAAGCCTCCCCTTCCCGTCCTTGGCTTGTTGAGTGGTGCTGCTTGCCCTTGTGTTCCTGCCTCTTTCAACACTGACACTGGGCTGGGGAGCTCCCGTTCCTGCTGTTGGCTTGCTCTAGGACAGAGTCCTGCTCCCCAGCAGGGATGATACTGAAAGAAGAAATTGTAGCTTTTTTTTTTTTTTTGCCTGTTTTCCTGGACTTTTTCCTCCTTTGGGGCTGGGGTGGGGAGAAGACCCTCACCTGGCTCTGCAGAGCGAGTGGCTTCAGTCACCTCTGGGACCAAGGGATGTCCTGGAGCGAGGGCTGCTCTGTTCCAGCGCCGAAGGGCCAGTCCCTGCTCTTGAGGGACTCAACACTGTCAGGTCTCAGCACTTTCACAGGGGTCATCTCCTGCTCTGCTGGATTTGGACTCTGGAAACTGGTGCAAGATGGTTCCAGGTAGAAAAGGGCCAGGGTCAACCTCCCGCCTTGCACCACGATGCACTTTGCTGTCAGTGAAGCTGGCGAGCTCCCAGCACTAAATGTTTATTTATATAAAAAAGGCTATTAACTATGTGGGGGAAGGGAAGATACCTGTTTGACTCCCAGTGTTAACTCTGAATAAACACTCGCCTCGTGTATGGGAACTGGTGTCTCTGGTTGATGGGAATGACTGTGCTGGGGTTGGGGTGGCTGCAGCCAGCATGGGAAGGGGCTGCTGCAGTCCTGGGTGCCTCCTGCAGCATGAGGGGTCAGAGCAGGGGGTTGAGGAGCTGTGTGAGGGCTGAGAGGGGTAAAACCTCACCACAACCCATGCGCTTAACCCTGCTCCTGGTGCAGGCCTGGTGCTGCCACCATGTACCCAGTAGCAGCTTGTGTGGGATCTCCCTGTGGGAATGCAGGCTCCTCTGCTGCCTTCATTGTTCCCATTCCCTGCTGTGATGCTGCATTTCTGCTTCCAGCCCTCTGCACTGTCTTATGGGGCAAATAGCCATTAGCCATGGGCAAGCTGGTCACATCCTTCTCCTCTAAAGGGGTCCTGGGTGCCCAGGCCAGTGAATGACTTTGTGCTGTGGGACCCAGGCAAGCAACAGCATGTGGAGGCACTGCAGATAAAACATGACAGCGAGCCTCAGGTGGCACTGAAATTTGTTGCTGGGGCTGGGGTTCTCTGGGAGACAGGGATGCCTCCACCATCAGCTGCTTCCAAGGCTGAGCAAGACTCGTACGTGGGCTGTGGGATCAAGTTAGGGTTAACGTGAGAAATCATGGAATGGTTTGGGTTGAAGGGACCTTAAAGCTCCTCCAGCTCCAACCCCTGCCACGGGTAGGGCCCCCTTCCACTGGAGCAGCTTGCTCCAAGCCCCTGTGTCCAACCTGGCCTTGAGCACTGCCAGGGATGGGGCAGCCACAGCTTCTCTGGGCACCCTGTGCCAGCGCCTCAGCACCCTCACAGGGAACAGCTTCTGCCTTAGATCCAACCTGAACTTCCCCTGTTCCAGTCTGAACCCATCACCCCTTGTCCTGTCACTGCAGTCCCTGATGAAGAGCCCCTCTCCAGCATCCAGCATCCAGACCCCCTTCAGAGCCTGGAAGCTGCTCTGAGGTCTCCACGCAGTTTCTCTTCCCCAGGCTGAACAGCCCCAGTGCTCTCAGCCTGTCTTTGTATGGGAGGTGTTCCAGGCCCATAAATGCCCTCATTTGCAGAGGATCCAGGGGAATACAAAGGTTTGATGGTGACAACCTTGTGCATTGTTCAACCGAGGGTCTCTCAAGCCTCTGCGCTTGTGTTGGGTGACCCCACACATGCCGGCGCCCCTTGAGATGCTTGCAGATCACGATCACGCAGCCTTTTAGCTGCTGCTGAGTCAAGCCCTCCAGATTTAGCCCTTTTAATCTCTTCCATTTACGTCAGCCCCCTCTGCTGTCACCTCCTGTCTGTCAGAGCAGTGGTGATGGAGGAAGTGACAAATAAATCAGCAGATACCCCTTTGTCGCTGTGCGTGGGGCTCTGAGCACAGCCCAGGCCTGCCTCTGCTGTGCAAGAGGGAGCTTGGCATCTAGGTTTGGAGTTTGCACCCGCATGGGAGATTCCAGCCCTGCACAGCCTCTCCCAGTGGGGAGGACTGTGTGCGTGCCCAGCTCTGGGGACACAAAGTGGTGATGGGCTTCCTGCAGCTGAGCAATGGATGGCAAGCTTGTGCTTCCAGGTTGTGTTTTGCTGCTCTCCCATCCCAGCCGCAGCACAGAGCAAGGATGCTCGGGTTCGCACTGTGGGGCTGAGAGGAGGGTCAGGTTCTTCTCCTCTTTTCCCCACTATGTTCAATCCCAAGACCTGCCGACTTCTCCCTGGGGCTGGGAAAAGGGCTCTTGGCACTGCAGAGCTGGAGCAGCAGCACCTGAGCTGCTTCCTCAGGTGGAAGAGCAGCAGAGCAGGGCTGGGCCGTGGCTGTGGGTGCGATGGGGCAGGGCACTGGTGCAGCCGGTTCCCAGCAAGGGATTGAACCAGTTTAGATGGGGAGAGTCAGGCACCTCCTGCCCCGGGAGCTCAGCCCTGTGCTGGGAGCTCGGGGGTTAGTTCTGGTTATAACCTAAGGTTATTGGTTGGATTTCCCCTTGTTAGGATCTTTTCCCTATTTTGCAGTTAAAGGAGAGCAAAAATGCTCATACCCCACCTAATTCCCCTGTCCCCTTGCAAACCAGTGGGTGCAATCCGTGGGCAGTCAGTGGGTTTGGTGCTGGCTTTAAAGCCCAGTTAATGATTCCAACAGGAGCCTTGGAAAACCCACCAGTGTGAGCAGCACAGTGGGATGAGCTCCGAACCCTGGGGCTGAAGAGCCTCTGTGGGTTGTGATGCGTGCAGGTTTGTCCCGTAAGTAGGATGCTGTATATGTGGGTTATAGAGAGTCTTGTAGTTTGGGTTATTTGGCCTCTTAAAATACCACTTGCTATTTCTCTGCTGCTTTTCCCCTGCCCCAACCACCCTCCAGACCACTGCAAGCAAGGAAAGGATGAGGATGGCTGCTGTGATTCCCGATGACGCCAGTGGTGCCTTCGCAGAGCTGCTTTGGGATCTGGGGGGCTTGGGAGGCTGCTGACCCTCCAGATGGGCCCTTCCTGCACCCTGCTTGCAACGCAGCAAACAGGAAACGTGTGAGCACCGGCAGTTGAGTGTAACCCAGAGCGGAAAGTGCCTTGAGTAAGAGCAAGAGAGCACAGGAGCAGCATCCCCCGGCCCCGGGCGCTTCACTGCTGCGGGCACCCAAAACTGAGGGTCCCTCTCGGCCAGAGGGGAAGGTGAGATCTGGTGCCCCAGGGAGGGCTCCTGCAGCACCTCGAGAACAAGAAGAGCGAGGAAAGGAAGGGGTTTTCTCGCTGTTGGTGAGCTGGGGGGGGGCTGCCTCTGGGGGGACTGTGGCTGATGGCCCTTTACTGATGGCTGGGAGCAGCGTGGGGTGTTCCGGAGGGGATCAGGTCCCTGGGAGTCGGTGATGCCGTGGGCTGGGGGGGTGCGTGGTTCCCATCCCACCCACCCTGCTTGTTCTGTGCCTCTGCTATGGCTGTGCTGGGTTGGAGCAGGTAACTGGGGGATTCCTCATGCTTTAAACAACCCCAGTGCCCCCCAGAGCTCCCACTTCTGCTGTCTTAGTGGCTGGCACCACCATAAAGGCACACGGTCTCTGTCCACCCCCTCTTCCCCCCCGCCAAGGATCCTGTAGGACTCCAGCAGCTCCACAAGGCCCTCTTGATTTAAGGGGATGTTTTGGGGGCCTATTCCTGTGTTTCCAATGCAGGCTGGAGCAGCCGTGGGTCTCTCCAGGCTGGGAGCAGAAAGTGGGGCTGCAGCATGGCCCCACTCTGCGTCACAGCTCCCCATAGCTGTGGTTTGGCTTTGCCCTGCAGAGAACAACCCCTCATGGGCCCAGTGGCTGTTGGTGAGGCTGCCGTCACCCCGGCTTCCTGAAGCCCTCCCCAGCTCTCACACAGCTCCCGAGGTGACTCACGGCTGTGAAAGCTGGGGAAGGGCAACCAAAAGCTGCTGCTGGGCTCTGAGAAGGCAGCTGGGACCCAGCCCCTTCTGCCCAGCATTGCTGTGGCTGCTCCTTTGCTGGTGCCACCTCCTGGGTTTCCCCTGGGTGCCCGTGCCCTGCGCATCCTCCACGGGAGATGTGGGATGGGAGGTGGCAGGAGGAGGTGCTCACCCAGTGGGTGCTGGGCTCGCAGCCGTTGCTTGCTCTGGTCGAGGCTCCGTCTGTGCTGCGCTGCTCTTCCTATTGCCAAACCCAGGGGCCCTTTACAGCAAAGTGCATTTCCAGCTCAATCCCTCGCCACCATCTCCTGCCAAGGTCTCCAGCAAGCAGGAGCTGGCCAAGGATCAAGAACCATCAGTGTCCCCTGGACAGGACGGAGCTGGGGCCCATGGCCGAGCGCCGGGCAGGCACCAAGAGCCGGCGCTTGGGCTCCAGCCGACGCAAGGGCTTTGGTGAGGCACCCGCAGCAGCCCCCAGCCCCAGCAAGGAGCCGCCGTGGGCAGCTGAAATAGTGCAGAGGGTGCAGGAGCTCCTCAAGGAGCAGGACAAGGACCAGGCGGGGTTCGTCAGCCGCTCGGACATACAGGTAAGGGACGGGGGTGTCTCCTCGGGTCAGATGCTGCTGGGGCGGGTGGAGAATGGGTGATGGGAGGGGTGTTCCCCTGCTTTGCTTTGTTCTTAGGAACTGCAGGAGGAAGATCTCCCATGCAGCACGGAGGAGCTGGAGCTCGTCTTTGATGGGCTGGATGCAGCCGGCACCGGGCGGTTGAGAACTGAGGATTTCACTTTTGGACTCTGTAAGTGCCGGCACGACGCCTCCAAGCTGACCCTGGACGTGGTCCTACAGCTTTCCCAGGGGATATCTGAAACACCGCCCTTGCTGGGTGGCGGAGGATGGCCTGAAAGTTGTCCCTACGTCCAGGTCTCATCTCATGGCTCCCCTAGTGAGAGGTCCTCTTGTGCCAGAATGGCTTCATCGAAGCCATGGGGTGGGGAGTGCTGGGTTTTGGCTTTGCACCAACCCTGGCCTGGCACTGAGGGTTTGGGGTCTCTGTTGACAGGGCAGTTCCTGAGCTCCCAGAAAGCTGCCAGGGACCATCGCCGGCGGAAAACAGCATCCCGGAGGGTCCGCTTGGTCCTTCCCAGCCCGGCCCTGGAGGAGGTGGACAGTGAGGAGCGGAGGCAGTTCTCTGCCTTTATGAACCAGTTGGGCACGGACAGCATCTCTGAGGGGTAAGCCGCCCTGGTTAGCACCCATGGGTGTCCTGCTGGATGAGGTAGACAGGGAAAGGCTTGGGCAGGAGTGAGGGAGTGAGCCCAGAAATGACCTGGAGGTGCCTTTGGCCCCAGGACAGGATCATGCTCACCCCAGTGCTCATCTGTCACCCAGGACCATGCATCCTTAAGAGTGTGAGCTGAATCATGGAATGAACCAGGCTGGAAAAGCCCTTTCAGCCCATCCAGTCCAACCCTTACCCCAGCACTGCCAAGGCCACCTCTAACCCATGGCACTGAGGCCTTGTCTCCACGCTGTGTGAACACTCGCAGGGCCGGTGCCTGCAGCCCTGCCCTGGGCAGCCTGTTCCAATGCCTGAGCACCCTCTGGGGCAGGAATTGTTCCTCAGCTCCATCTAAACCTGCCCTGGGGCAGCTTGAGGCCATTTCCTCTTGTCCCATCCCTTGTTCCTTGGGAGCAGAGCCCAGCCCCTCCTGGCTCCATCCTCCTGTCAGGCACTTGTAGGGAGCCATCAGGTCCCCCCTGAGCCTTCTCTTCTCCATCTGAACCCCCCAGGTCCCTCAGCCGTTCCCCTTCACCGCTGGGCTCCAGGCCCTGCACCAGCTCCGCTGCCCTTCTCTGGCCCCGCTCCAGCCCCTCGATGTCTCTCTCTTAGTGAGGGTCCCAGAGGTGAACACAGGATTCGAGGTGCAGCCTCACCAGTGCCCAGTGCAGGGGGACTCAGTACCCCACATGCTGACCCAGGGCCCCATAGCTGGCCTGGTTTGGGGGGGGTTGAGGCAGTTTCACCACAAAACACCCTTCTCCCTGCAGACAGGAGATCTGGGAGCTCTGGCGGAAGCTCCGACAGGATGAACCCCAGCTCCTGGACAACCAGGAGGACTTTGTGGCCAAGATGAGGCACCACATCCAGGAAGTGAGGAGCAAGAAAGAGGCTTTGGAGGAGACCCTGAACAAGTGAGTCAGCCCTGGGCAGTGGAGAGGGATGGGACGGGAAGGATGGGGCCAGGGCCAGGGCCACCCAAAGAGGGAGAAACCTGGGTGTTCCCAGCAACTCCATCAGCGGCTGGAGCAGCGGTTTCACAGGGAGCTGCCGTTTGGGGTCGGGCTCCCTCTGCAGTCACACACGGGACGGCCAAAGCGCTGGAGCCAGACTGCGGGGCGCATCCTTGCTGGGAGAGCCCCTCCGGGCAAGCCCTGCTGCAGCCCGCGGGCAATGTGGGGGCCCAGGGGCCGGCACCCGCAGCAGCAGGGTCTGATCGCCCAGCCCTTGGCCCCGCTGTCCCCGGCAGGCGCGTGGCCGAGCACGGCAAGGAGGTGCAGCGGCTCTGCGGGGCTCTGGAGCAGCGGATCCAGCGGGAGCAGCAGCGGCTGGAGCAGGAGGTGGGTCCCCGGCTGCTCCGCTCCCGTCACTGCCCGCCCCAGGAGGGGCCCAGCTCCCCCCCGGCAGCTCCCAGGCGGGTCAGTGGGTGCTAATGTCCTTGCTGCCATCCCAGAGCATGGCCCCGAGCCCCCAGCGTGCTGCGGAGCTCCAGCGAATGCTGGACGCCAGCGAGAAGGAGGTGCAGCGCCTGGTCACAGAGCAGCTGGAGGTGAGCCGGCCCCAACTCCCGGTCCCCCTTCATGCATACGGGCTCTCCGGCCTGGGCCGTAGCAGCAGCACTGTGCTGTAGAGCTGAGCCCAGACCGTCCCCACCAGTTCCTGATGCAGGTTGTCACATAGAGCCTCCATCACCACTTCTGCTGCCCCTATCCCCACTCTCCTTTCCATCCCCAAAGGATCCAGGCTGGGTTTCCCCCCCCCACGGCCCCAGGTCTAGAGGAGCTGCGTGTCCATCAGTTCCCTTTCTGCACGGGGGTCCTGGCAGGTCTCAGTGTCCTTGTTACCATCCCACAGCTGGAGACACGGTGCCACAGCCTCCGCAGCACGCAGGAAGCTGCCAGCACCGAGAACTGGCAGCTGGAGGAGAGCAAGCGGGTGCTGGAGCAGCACCTTCAGCACCTCCACCAGCAGCTCCGGCAGACCCACGGGCGCCTGCGGGCAGCGAGGGCTGCGGTGGCTTGGGAGCACGTGGAGGAGCCCGGGTGAGTGGCTGAGTGACCATCATACCCCTGTGCACACACGTGGTTTCCTCCTGGGGGTTATTGCTGTCTGATGGGTCTCAGGCTTCACAGAGCTTTGGTGGTCTCCACAGTGCAGAGTAGAATCACAGCTTCATAGAATCAACCAGGTTTGAAAAGACTTTTAGGATCTTCAAGTCCAGCCGTTCCCCAGGCCACCGCTCAAGCATGTCACTGAGGGCCTCATCTACATGGTTTGTGAATACATCACGGCTTGGTGCGAAAAGCATCAGCAAAAAGCCAGGTCTATCATCACCGTGTCTCTGAGGGCAGTGCCCACAAAGATGGGGATGTCCCTACTCAGAAAGACCTAACCAGCACTGATCCAAAAGCTGTCCTGCTTCAGCCCAACACTGCTTGTGGGGCTGAGGACAGCCTGGGGCAGGGGTGGATGCGGTGGAGAGGATGCAACTGCCATTTTGACCCCTGTTCTCTGTGTTTGCAGGGACAGAGCAGTGGCAGAGCTGCCCAGCGAGACACCCACGTCCCCACAGGTACTTCAGCTGGGATTTGGGGTCTTCGCTGGGGATGGGATGAGGTGTCCATGCTCCAGAGCATTGTGTGGTTTGGGATCATTGGGAACCCCAAGAGCACAGGGTGCTTCTGCAGCAGGGGCAGTGCCTCCCCTAAAAGCTTTTTCACTGGGTCAATATGGTGCCATAGAGATGTGTGGGAAGGGGGGGGGGGAGGCACCCCCAAAATTCTTGTAGGTACATCTCAATACCTGCTGGAGAGCTCAGCATTGTTCCAGGTGGGTATACTCCCTCATCAAGCACTTTTCTCTCTTCTTCCCACCCTGTTTACCGCAGATGAGTCCGGAGCAGAGCAAGAAGTACCACTCTGAGATGCAGACCAGGGAGGGGTCCCAGAGCAGCGAGCCCAAAGCCAAGAGCATCCACCAAGTGTAAGGGGTCCTGGGTAACGCCTGCTGCTTCAGTTGTGCCCCTGAGATCTGCAAGTCCTCCTCCCACCCCTGGCAGACACCATGTTCAGTCCTTTCAGTGTTCCTTTCCCTCCCACCCATCTGAAGATCAGGTTCCTTCACAGAATCCCAGACTGGTTTGGGTTGGAAGGGACCTCAAAGCTCCTCCCACTCCAACCCCTGCCATGGGCAGGGACCCCTTCCACTGGAGCAGCTTGCTCCAAGCCCCTGTGTCCAACCTGGCCTTGAGCACTGCCAGGGATGGGGCAGCCACAGCTTCTCTGGGCACCCTGTGCCAGCGCCTCAGCACCCTCACAGGGAACAGCTTCTGCCTAAGAGCTCATCTCAGTCTCCCCTTGGGCAGGTTCAAGCCATTCCCCTTGGCCTGTCCCTACAGGCCCTTGTCCCAAGCCCCTCTCCAGGTTCCCTGCAGCCCCTTTAGGCACTGGAGCTGCTCTCAGGTCTCCCCTTCAGGAGCCTTCTCTTCTCCAGGCTGCCCCAGCCCAGCTCTCTCAGCCTGGCTCCAGAGCAGAGCTGCTCCAGCCCTCGCAGCATCAAGAGCTAACCCCAGCTTGTCACCCTGCATCACTCCCTTGGCCCAGGCACTGGCTGTATCTGGCTGAAAGTTTCCTTTTCATCTCCATTAATGTGAACATGGAGCCTGGGAAGGGACACGCTTACTTCCCAGGCAGGATATGGACATGGATTTGGCTCCCTGGGTGGGCATCCCCGTTTCCCCTGTCACCATCACTGCCTGTGCAAACCTCCAGTATCCCCAGAGGGTCAATAAAACTGGGTCTGGAGAGGGATGGGGTGAGGTGGCAGAGCAGAGACCCCCTGGTACTGGCCCAGAAGGATGGGAAGGAGCTGGGGACTGAGCTGACCCTCCCCATTTTCTGCCCTTTCCAGGGTCTGGGAAATGCTGCCTGCAGAAATCAGCCTTTTGGGAGCCCCGCAGGGGGCGAGCTCTGTGGAAGAAGGCCCCTTCCCGGAATCTCTGAAAGAGGAACACTTCTCTGAGCAGAGCTCTTTGCTAAGAGAGATGGACGATGCAACAGCAGCTCTGAGCAACCAGCTGAAGCCACAGGCACCAGGTGCACCCCCTGCTCCAGCAAAAGCTGCACATCACCCCCAGGATGATGCTGAGCCCCAGGTGGGGCTGGAGGAAGCCAGAGCACATGGAACAACCCCCAGGGTGCAACAAGAGACCCTCTCTGGTCATGTTGGTCACGGGGTGTTTGAAGGAGACATGGAAGAAGGACCAGGCACAGCTCCAGATGTGCCACAGGCTGGTGCGTCCACGGGAGCTGGGCACCACAGGGCTCAGGAGCCAGAGCAGGGAGAGGAGGAACAAAGGATGTTATTCCCACAAGGAAAGGGTGGTGGTGTGAAGGAGGTGATGCTAAAGGTGGCAGAGCATCTCCAGGGAGCACTGGGAGAGAACACGGAGGCAGGAGAGCAGGTGCTGAGGGAGGTGGAGGGAGCAGGATGGATGCAGGAAAGAACAAGCTGGGAAAAGGCACAGCTCCTGGGAAAAGCTGAGGAAGCATCATTAAGCCAGGGAGAGAACCTGGAGGCAGGTCTGGGGTCACCAGGGGCTGGGGAGGCAGGACTGGTTGTGCAACAGTGCCTTGGCATGGAGGAGCTTCACTCAGCTGCAGCTCAGCCCCGGGGCACGGGGCTGGGGGAAGAGGCTCAGCCACCACTGGGACTCTCCAAGGAACTGGAACTGAAGCCAGGAGAGCTCCTGGAGCCAGAGCCACCGCCCCAGGGTGAGGCACGAATAGGAGCAGCCCAGGGGCACAGTGTCCTTCCCGACGTGACTGTGGCTCCTGGCCCCGGGATGCTGGAGGAAGATCCTGTCAGTGCAGAGGCGAAGCTCCAGGGAGAGACCTTGGGTGCTGAGGTGCTTCCAGCCCAAGCTCAGCGTGGAGCTGGAGCTGGGGAAAGGGAGGTGCACGTAGCACAGGGTGAGTGTGCAAGGGGGGATGCAGAGCAGGGCGGGAGTGTCGGTGCAGAGGTGCCCGTACCAGTGGTGCTGGAAGGGGGAGCAGGAACAGATGTGCCACCGCTGGAGGCGCAGAGCAGCAGAGCCAGCGGGCAGCTGCGAGCAGAGGTGGAGGCAGCTCTGCAGCCATGGGTTGAAGCTGGCTCCCCGGGGACAAAGCAGGGAGGGAGCGTGGCTGCAGATGTGCAGCCACTGGAGCGGAGTGATCGACCAGAGCTAGGGCTGGGGGAGGACATGGGCGCTGCTGTGGTGCATGGCGAGGGTCCTTCCCCAGTAGAAATGTCTCTGGGGAGCCCAGACCTGCGTGGGCTCTTCCCAGTTAAGGCTCAGGCACTGGAAATGGTGGAGGCAAAGGACTCCTGGGCAGATACGCAGCTACATAGGAGTTTCAGTCCAGAAACACCCCAGGGAGAGGAGGGTCATACAGTGGTACACCTCCTGGAGGAGGATGAGGATGGTGCACAAGAGCAGAATGAGCACGGGTTGTCACAGGAGCCTGTGCTTGATCCACAGGGAGCAGGATTTGGGCAGGGAGAGGGGGCCGCTGCAGGCGTGCAGCCACAAGAGGATGCTGAAAGCCTGGACAGCCTGGAGGACCAGAGCACTGGTGCAAGTGTGCAGGTGCTTTCAGAGATGGATGAGGTCAAAGTGACCCCAGGAGGGAGCACAGAGGCAGATCTGCAGCTGCTGAGTGAGGTCAGCTCCCTGGCTACAGAGCAGGGAGGGAGCATGGTTCCAGGTGTGCAACCTCTGGATCAGGTCGATAAAGCAGATTTAGTGGAAACAGAGGGAGAGGATTCCACAGCAAATGTAGAGCTGCATGGGGGTCCTACTATTGAAACCCTCCATGGAGGTGAACACCATGCAGCCTTGCAGCCTTTGGAGGAGGATGAGGATGGGGAAGAGGGGCAGAGTGAGTGTGGGCTGCCACACGAGCCTGTGCTTCACCCCAATGGAGTGGCCATCAGGCAGGGAGAAGGGACTGCTGCAGGCGTGCAGCCATGGGAGGAGGCTGAAAGCCTGGACAGCCTGGAGGACCAGAGCACTGATGCAAGTGTGCAGGTGCTTGCAGAGATGGATGAGGTCGAAGTGACCCCAGGAAGGAGCGCAGAGGCAGATCTGCAGCTCTGGAGCGAGGTCAGCTCCCCAGGGACAGAGCAGGGAGGGAACGTATCTCCAGATGTGCCAGATGTGCAAACCCTGGATCAGGTCGGTAAAGCAAAGTTAGTGGAAATGGAGGCAGAGGACTGGGCAGACATGGAGCTGTATAGGGGTCCCAGCCCAGAAACAGCCCAGGAAGGGGGGGACCAGGCAGCCCTACATCACTTGGAGGAGACTGAGGATGGTGCACAAGAGCAGGGTAAGAGTGGGCTGCCACAGGAGCCTGTGCTTCACCGCCATGGGGTGAGGCAAGGAGAAAAGGCTGGTGCAGATGTGCAGCCCCATTCAGAGGCTGTAATCCTGGACACGCTGGAGGCTCAGAGCACTGCTGCAAATGTGCAGCCTCTTGCAGAAGTGGAGGAGCTTGAACTGACCCCAGAGGCAGATCAGCAGCTCCTGAGTGACGTCAGCCCCTTGGATACAGAGCAGGGAGGGAGCGTGGCTCCAGATGTGCAACCTCCTTATCAGGTCGATAAAGCAGAGTTACTGGAAACGGAGGCAGAACACTGGGCAGACATGGAGCTGTGTGGGGGTCACAGCCCAGAAACACCCCAGGGAGGGGGGTACCATGCAGCCATGCAGCTTGTGGAAGAGGATGAGAATGGGGAAGAAGGGCAGGGTGAACACGGGCTGCAACAGGAGTGTGTGCTTGATCTGCAGGGAGCAGGATTTGGACAGGGAGACGGGGCTGCTGCGGGTGTGCAGGCACAGGACAAGGCTGTAATCCTGGGTGGGCTGGAGGCCCAGAGCACTGATAAGAGTGTGCAGCCACTGACAGGGCCAGAGGAACTCAGAGCAAGCTCAGGAGGGATCCCAAAGGCAAACGTGGGTGCAGCTGGGATGCAGGAAGGGGAGCAGAGCCACACTCCAGGCTCAGATGTAGCTCACACCGCAGAAGGGTGCAGGGAAGCTGCTGGTGCTCATGTGTCCCCTCCAGCTCGTATCCCCTCCATTTCGTATCCTGAGTGTGCCGCTGCTCCCAAGGCTCCTGGTGTGGTAGCAAAGCTGGGAGCTCTCACTGGTCCTGATGGACAGATCCTTGAGGATACCCACACATTGGAATTACCACAGGGAGAGAGGGCTGCTGCAGAGGGGAGACCTCTGAATGGAGCTCAAGGTCTGGAAGTGGGGCAGGGAGAGAGGCTGGAGGCAGGGGTGAGGAGTTTAGTGGAAACTCAGGCTCTAGGGCTAAAGAAGGGCCATGATGATGGTGCATCTGCACCAGCCTTCCCAGTCTCCAAGGTGCCATTAGAGATCAGCACACTAAAGCTGGAAGCAATGATGCAGGAGGGTGTTCTCGTTCCAGATGTGCGGCTGTTAGGTGCTTCAGGACAGGCAGCCCAAAGCGAGCTCCAGGAGCAGGTCTCAGCACAGGCAGAGAAGCCACCACACACGATGGAAACAGAGAAGGCAGCTGCTGGACCTGCTGAGCTTCCAAAACAAGAGTTGGCACCAGCATCACCCCTTCACACAAGGGTCCTACAGGAAGAAGATGCTGGGAATGATCAGTTGGGGACAGTCTTTGGAGGCAGCTCGCTGTGGGATGCCGCCAGCATGCAGCCTCAAAGGCAGTCACTGGGAGAACAGAGCAAAGACCTTGATGTTGATCAATGGAAGAAGCAGGAGGCTGGAAATAAAATGAGCCAGGAAGGCGAGCCAAGCCCAGGAGAGCCAGGGAATGTTGCTGCAGATGGGGCAAGAATTGCCCCAAGGGGTTCTCCTAAAGCCCCCCTGGACCCAGATCACCTCTACAACGTGCTGTTTGTTGGGGACTCCCATGTGGGCAAAACATCATTCCTGTACCGGCTGCATGCCGACACCTTCAACCCGCACCTCACCGCCACTGTAGGTAGGTCTCCTCCAGCTTCTCTCCAGCACAGCTCTGCACCCGCTTGGGTCTCTATTGCAATTCCCTTTCCTCCACCCCACAAGCTCCTGGTGATCATTACAGGCATGTTACAGCTCACATCAGATGTGCTACACAACCTGTCAGCAAGGACCAAATAGGAGCGCTGACTTAACACACCTGGATGCTCTGCAGCAGGTGATGCTGGTCCTTGTTGCTCACTCTAGGGCACCTGTACCAGTGTCCCTAGTGCTTTTCTCTCTGCTTGGCCTTTCATCTCTATTCTCCTCTCTTAACCAACCTGGTTTTATTCATCAGGAGATGAGAGACCTTCCCCAAACCCCAGCCATTAAAGATCAAAAAGTCAGAGGTTCACTTGAGTCTAGCCCCCTTGTGCTGCAACCTCAGGTCATACCTGCACCATGTGCCTTGTCCATCCATCTCCTGTCACAGGAATGAACTCTATAGTACGGAGAGATCCCTTTTTGTGTCTCCTAGGACTGGATTATCAGGTGAAAAGCTTTGTAGTGGACAACAAGTGCTTTGCTCTCCGCCTGTGGGACTCAGCTGGTCAAGAAAGGTGAGTGCTGAGCTGTCTGCTTACAGAGAGCAATCTCTGGTGTTCCTTATTCTGGTAGTTTGGAAGATATGGATGTTCTTGGCTCTGCTAAGCTAAGGAGGATTGTTTAAGGACAGACTCTGTATGGTACATGGTGTGATAGAGCGTAATAAAGGAAGTAATTAAGATAAAAATAAGCATCAGGCTGCTCGTGTGGCCTCTGTGACCAACATAGGAGCAAAATCTGGGTTTGCCTTTATTATACACATGCTTTCCCATCGGGATTCCGTATTTCTTCTAGGGAAAACCTCCTCAGACCATATCAATGACCATTTAAAATGCACACAGGTACCACAGCATCACCAAGCAGTTCTTCCGGAAGGCGGATGGGGTTGTGCTGATGTACGATATCACATCCGAGTATTCCTTCTTGGACGTGCAGTACTGGCTGAGCTGCATCCAGGTGGGTGAAGCAGGAAAACCTCGTCCTGTCCCCAAGGTCTTGGAAGTGGAGGTGACTCTGAGATCAGTGTTTTCTCCCCTTGACCTCTGCCACTGGTTAGGGATGGACATCTTGGGCTGACCAAACCCTTTTTAAAGAGCATTCTGCTTTGGTTTTGGTTAAAAATAGTTTTTCTTGGAGGATTTAAATTCAGATAGTGACGATTTCACATTTTCCACATTTGTTTCCTAGGGTAATTTGTTAATAGCAACATGATGATAATGATCAACTTCAATTCAAAAGCACTGCAGAGGATTGAAAGTGATTTTGATAGCACTTATAAATCAAGAATAGTCCCCTTTGAGTCCTGGGAAATGGGAGGTAACTCGTGTCTTATTAGAAACTGCTTGGCAGAGATTTCCAGTCAAGTACAAAATCAGTGTTTAAAACACCAGAACAAAACAGGATGTCACCTTGCTCAGCACCTGTAAATCCCAGGCAGGGCATCTCTGGAGGGTTCCTGAAATTGGACACAAAGTGAACTCATCCAATGCTCTGCCCTTTAATAGACCAGGTTAGATGATTTAATAGCAAAAATAAAATCCCTTTCTTAAATGCTGTTAAACTCATTTAAGAATTTAAGGTTTTGGTATCAGCCCAAATCTGTGGGCATCCTTCACACTGCTCCAGGATGTATCTAGACAGTGTGGCCGGCTTTGATCCAAAGGAGGTTGAGATGTGCTCCTGATCCTACCCTCTTTAATTGCCCAGGAAGGAGCAGAAGATGGAGTCGCTATTCTGCTTCTTGGGAACAAAACTGACTGTGCTGCAGAGAGACAGGTCCCTATGGAGCAGGGGGAACGCCTGGCCAAGGTAGGTGCATGGCACTGCTAAAGCATGTGTCCACCCAGGTTAGACAAGGACAGCTAAGGGTGGATTCCACCAGCCTGGGGACACAGAGAAAGGCTGAAGTCCTTACCTTACCCGTCATGCATTGGTGGTCATCAAAGTGATCTCTGAACCCATCTTCCACCCTTCTCTTCCTTGCTTTCTCCTTGTCATCTTAGTTCTGACTCAGCACCACCCCAGTAAAACAGCTTATGGAGCTGGATCTATAAATGAAAACGTTTTCAGCTCTGCTTCTCTTGGCTGTGAAGTGTCACAAATCTTCCCAGCATCATGCATATTATAAAACCACCAAATTATTCTGGTTTAATGATATGAAATGCTTAAAGTACAATTAATCCCTTCCAATGCAGATGGCTAATAAAAAATAAGGTGAGAACAATCTCACCTTTACCAACCTAAATTTTATGGGATTTGGGCCAGTATCCAGTGACCAGTTTTCATAGAATCCCAGACTGGTTTGGGTTGGAAGGGACCTTAAAGCTCCTCCAGCTCCAACCCCTGCCACGGGCAGGGACACCTTCCACCCCTGTGTCCAACCTGGTCTTGAGCACTGCCAGGGATGGGGCAGCCACAGCTTCTCTGGGCACCCTGTGCCAGCGCCTCACCACCCTCACAGGGGAGAATTTACAGGTTTCACAAATGAAGACGGTAGGACAAGGGATAGATGATTTTTCCCCCAAAGCAGTCACTGTCAGGCACAAAAGACCTGGGACCATGCAGTTACATCTCCATATTTGCTCCACTAACCAGAGGGCATCACATCACATTCTGTCCGCCTTTTCCTTGGTATTAAAAATTGGTGTTGCAGCTACCAGAAAAGCTGGATTTCACCCTAATATTCCTGTAAATAAGTTACTGAGTCATTTGTTTCCTTGAGTCCCTCCTATTTCCCCTGTGACTGTCCTGTGGCTATTTACTCATTTGCTCCCATATTAAGCTATTCAGGTGCAAGAATATTACATTTCTATGTGTGCTCTCTGTCTTCCAGGAGCATCAGCTCATGTTTTATGAATGCAGTGCTGCCTCCGGCCACAACATCTCCGAGTCCATGGTCAGCTTGATCAGGTGAGGTGTGTGCTCGGATTTTGCCAGCTCTCCTGATTTTAATGGGCTCCTTTGCTACTTTTTTAACTCCAAATGCTGGTGTGTTTGTGTCACCGGAGACTCCATGTGCCCAAATATCAGGGAAAACTCAGAACAGCATGTGCATGGCTGGGATGAGCTGGAGGTAAGTGCTGAAAGATGTGTCCTGAATTGATAAGAGATCAATAAAACCCTTTTCAGGATGCTGCTGATTTCTCTCTTGGTTGACAGACAATAAATTCTGTCTGTAACTTGATTGAGGCTGGCATTTTTAGCAGAGCCCATGGTTCTCAAATCGTGCTGAGCTTGAAGGCTCCTAACTCCTTTCATTTGTGCTGAGCCCCTCTCGACAATGCTTGTCAAGACAAATAGCACAGAAATACAAAATATGGGGAAAATACTTGACTAATTTGCTTCCTTTTCTCCCAGGTTGCTCAAAGTTAATGAGGATAAACTGAAAAATAAGGCAGAAGAAGTACCAAAGCTACCCCAGAAGAAAAAGAGCTGCTGCTGGTGATGGAGAGACCCCCCCACTGTGATCTGAAACTGCAGTGACAGACAGAAAAGCATAAAGATAGCCTTCAGACACCATCTCTGCTCCCCATGTGTCTGCCTGGCCTCATGTCCCTCAGATGCTGAGAGCAAAAGTCGCTGTGGAGGAGTGGCTGTTACCTGTCCCCTTCCCTGCTCACCTCCTGCCACCATGCCAGAGGACAGGAGCCCTTGTAAATACTTGTTGGGAAACTTTATTGCTTTCTTTTGGAGACAAAAAATGGGCTATGGAAAGAGCCAGAATAGGAAATTAGATGGATCTGAGATGCTGGAATGATATTGGAAGCAGCAGGGAGGAAAACCAAGTCTTGGGATGAAAGACATAAATACCAGGAGTCACCAAAGGCTGGTGTGTAAAACAGGGGGTTTAGGGCTGCTGGCGCTGCTGTGTGGTGGTGTCTTTTGCTCTGGCTTTGCAATCTGATCTGGAACAATGAAATATGGAATATATCCTAAATGCACTTCTAACTCCCTGCAGTTAGGCAAGGTAAAGTTAAGTTTTTCTCTTTCCTGGTTTATTGTGCCAGTGAACAGTAATGGGTCCTGACAGAAAACTGCTAAAAACTGCTTAAAACAAATGTAAAACCTCCAAGAACACGTCCAGGATAATAGAAAGAGCACTGGGATGGTGGAATGTATGAGCAGGTAAATACTTGCAGGAGCTCTTTTCATTGCATTGCCTCCAGAGCAGATATTTGCGCTATTGCAGATCTCAGGGTGAGGAGGGCAGAGCAAGCTGCTGCACCCGCCCTTCTACACTGGGGTGGCTTCTGTATGAAGTACTGAATTGGGGTCAAAAAGAAAACCCAGTTTGAAAAACCTAAACAAGCACATTTCAAGGGGGTTTTAATTCTTTTTCTTTCTACAGCTTCATGCAGAGAACTGTATTTTTTTGCAGAGAAAGGCATAGAGCCTGAATAAATAAAATGACAACTGTTGTGTTTTAGTGGTTTCCTGTGTTACAGGTGTCGCCTTGTCCTTCAGCAAGGAGAGGTATTTACGGACCGTGCTTTCATGCAGATTTGGGGGAAATAGTTCTGCTCAGATGGGTTTGCCTTTTCGTGACATTATTATTGATATGTACATTATGACAGAGCAGAATAGCAGCCAGTTTCTGCTTTATAACAATACAGTGACAACAAGTGTTGGTTTCCTAATAACACTATATGCTAAAGAAAAGGATATCATTCTGCATGTTTCTGACTGTTATAGCTCAGCTTCCTCAGGAAACAAGGCTTAGGAGCTCCTGCTGCCCATGTATTTGTATCTGTTGGTACAAAAGTTCCTGGTGGGGAGCAATTGCAAAGCTCTGAGATGTTGTGACTTGTGTGAATAAAGGCCTGAGTAACTGAGACTAATTAATACCCCATTGATGCAAAAATTGCAGTTTAAGGTTAGTCTCTATCAAGACAAACCTCCATGGGAGAGACCTGCAGGGCACAGAGCCAGGTGAGAGCAGACTTCTTGGTTCTGCTGCTCACAGAATTACCTCTTCAAAACGGGCCAGCTCTGTGTGATACCCGAAAGTACTCAGTGGAAACGACACTGATTTCTAGATGGAGATGGACCAAGCTCATGCTCGGAAAGATCAGGGTTATGAGCTTCTCCAGGTAGGGTACAACTTTGCAATGATGCAGGAACTGATGAGTCATTTTGGGATGAGTTATCTCCTCTGCTTGCCCCATCTCAGTGTTGCCTCTGTACTACTGAAGCTCCCATCCCATCCCCTAAATGTCTTCCCCTGGCTGCTCCTAACCAAAAGCCATCCTCCCTTGGCTCTGTTGTTGAACGACCCTCTTTTCTTAATGCAATATATTTATACCCCCATTCCATATCAGGCTTTACCATATTTCATTATTGAGATATTTTACTGATGAGCAGTGGGAGCAGCCTGAAGATCACAGCTCCTCAGGAAGAGTTCCTCAGCTGAGAGGAGCCTGGGTTCAGTATTCGGGGGATCTTACTGGCTTTTTTTTTACTGGTGTTTGGGCCCATCTTCACTATTTCTGCTTTTCTGGTTTGTCTTTAAATAATATAAGTCCAAGCACACTTTGCCAAAGCTGAATTCATACAGAGTGGTTTGGGTTGGAAGGGACCTTAAAGCTCACCCAAGTCCAACCCCTGCCATGAGCAGGGACCCCTTCCACTGTAGCAGCTTGCTCCAAGCCCCTGTGTCCAACCTGGCCTTGAGCACTGCCAGGGATGGGGCAGCCACAGCTTCTCTGGGCACCCTGTGCCAGCGCCTCAGCACCCTCACAGGGAACAGCTTCTGCCTAAGAGCTCATCTCAGTCTCCCTTGTCTCAACCTAATTCTCCCATTAGATGGCAGCAAATGCAGCAACACCTTCCAACTGCAACACTGCTTCTTCAAAGAAAGAAACAAGGAGCTTTGAAAAGGGCCCAGAAGAGAGATGTGCAAAACAAAAGCTTCCCAGAAGAGCAAACAGAAAGGAACGTCTGTCTAATTCCACTAGAAATTACGGACTGAGTTTGTGCCCAAAGCATAAAACAAGTGTTACTCCACACCAGAGCTTCCCTCCAAACCTGGAAATGGATTTTTCATTGCCAGGTTGAGAGAAATGCCAGGAAGGCGATAAAGGATGTTGGGAAGTATGGCCAGGGCATTGCATTTGAAAGCATCTTTCACCTTTAATAATTCATAATCCTGGTAAACTTTCCTACTCCAGAATCCAATGGACCGCTCCTTTGCAAGCTGTTAAACGCATCCATGAGTGTTTGGAGGAAGATCAAGGGCTGAGATATTAATAGCAAGAGGGAAACACATGTTTGTTTGGACCACAGGAATCCTGGTTTAAAACCGGGCTGTTTCCCTTCGAGCCATTTGTAATTCCTCAAGGCACTCCACAGGAATTAGAGGAGCTGCCCCAGCCAAACCCAGATTGCAGAAGATCTTGGGTACCAGCCCAAGCTCAGCAGGCGTTTGCCACCATCTCACTTTGATGCTTCCACTGAAAGCAGAGAACCTAGACGAGCTCTTGCTAAGTCAGAACAAATCATCGGCCAAAGCTTCCAGTGTCCCAGCCACTGGGTTTTGGGTCTCACCCAACAGCGTCTCCCTGAATTTCACCCCATTCCTCTTGAAAGGCAGGAAAATCGGGATGTGGAGAGCATCGCGCTTCCCGCGCTGGGATGAACGGGGCAGGAAGTTCAAACCTGATCAGAGGAAGCACTTTTTCTCACAGTGTTTAATTCAGCTGCAGAATTCATCACTGCAGGAAGTTGTTGAGGCCAAGAACTTAAACAGGGCTCAAAAGGGACTGGGGAGACACCAGAAAAGCCCCTCACAGCCACAACCGACTGCCGATTGAAAATGCATTTAACTGCAGTAAAGGACTGAAGCCCATATCGGGGGCTGGGTAAGGCTGAGACCCCTCAGTCCTCATTTCTTCCAAGCTTTTCATGTCAGGGGTGGCTTTGGAGACCTCCTCTTGCTCCATCCGCCAGCCCTCCACTCCTGCAAGCCCTTCCCATACATTTTAGGGCTTTCCTATGCTTTTTAGGGGGTTAACACCCTGTGCATGGTCACCACTTGTCAGCGAGCTGTGGGAACGGACACCCATGACCCCATGGGGCTGGGTAAGTGGGGCTGGGGGGGCACTGGCTGGGTCTGTTGGGGAGCACAAATGCAGCTCGGCAGAGCTGGAGGAGGTGAATGGGCCCAATGGGGCTGGTGCAGGGTTTGGGAGCGTGTAAGGGCTGATGGGTGGGTGCTGTGGAGGGATGCCTGGGGGTAGAGGGGTGTCACGGGGCTGTGGATCCGGCTATGAGAGGCATTGGAGGTGCTGGGGGGTCTCAGGGGTGCTGAGGGGGTGTGTCTGAAGGTGCTGATTCGGGTCTGGGGATGCTGAGGACTTAGTTTGGGGGGGTCTGTTGGTAATGGGGGGGTCAGACAGGTAATGGGGGAGTCTCAAGGTGATCATGGGCTCAGGTGGTGCTGGAGGGGGGGTATTTTGGGGCTCCCGGGGAGGCCTCAGGGTGGTCAGGCTGGTGCTGGGGGTTCAGAGATGTGTGTGTGGGGGGGTTCTGATGGTGTTGGGGGTTCAGGCCGAGGCTGGGGGCGTTGTGGGTACCCATGGACCCAGGTGGTTGCTGGACGGGGTGCGTTAGGGTGCTGGGGGCTCGGTGGGTGTTGGGGGGTGTCTGTGGGTAATGGGAGGGGGTCAGGCTGGTGCTGGGGGAGTTAAGGGTGACCTCAGGCTCAGGTAAGTGCTGAGGGGTTCCCGTAGGGATACGGGGCCGGGGGTCCCCGTTTCCTGGGCTTAAACGGGAGCTGGGACTCGCAGGGGCACTCTGGGCTCCGGTAGGTGCTGGGGCGGGGGGGGCGGTTGGAGCCACCGGGGCTGTTCCGGGCGCGGGGGCTCCGGGCCGGGCCGTGGCGGAAGCAGGAAGCGGCGGCCCGGCCCCCGCGTCCCGCCTCCATCGCGGGCGGGAGGAGCCCGGAGCCGGGCGGCGGAGCGGGGCAGCCGCCGGGCGGTGCCGGGGTGAGGCCGGGGGCGGCTGAGGGGGGGTCCGGGGCGGGGGTCCTGGAGCGGTGGGTGCTCGGAGCAGCGGGCAGGGCCGGGCCTCGGCCCCTCCCTGCGGGCCCGGGCCTGGGGGGGGCTCCCGGGCCTCAGCGAGGCCCTCGGCAGGCGCCCGGCGGTGGGGGTGGGCGCTGGGTTTTGGTCCAGTTTATTGACTTTTAAAGCAATAGAATCGTCCCGGCTGGAGCTGCCGCTTGGGAGGTGCCTTTCCGCAGGGTTTGAGGCTGGGACCTGAACCTCCGAGCAGGGCTGAGGGAGGCCGCGCCAGCGATGCTGAAGCAGGGACTGGGTCGTATTTGTGTCGCTGTGTTAGGCTCAGCAGCAGGGCGAGCGCCGTTCCCTTCTAACGACTCCTCCGACAGCGCTTCCCTCTGAATACTCAGCTTCCCAAAGCCTGGCTCGAGCACCCACCACACATCGGGGCCAGGAGCTGGGAACCCTTCAGGCTGAGAGCTGCTGCTGCTTATGTCTGTGGAGAGCTGCTTGTTCCTCCCAGGGTGGTGGAGTCCATAAGGGAATACAATAGCATATGGGTGCCCTCGTTTAAAAGGCCTGGCTCTGAGGGGCTGCTGTTTGCAAGGGATAAGGCTGGCTCAGTGTGTGTTCGTGGTGGTGAAGAGGGTACAGTAGTCTGTTGTTATTATTTTGTCAGCTGTATTGTGGCGATAGGAAGGGAAATAATAGGTTGTTATCTGGTTTTTAAGGCCTCATCTGTTCTCAAAACAACGTGGGAGCGTGATGCCTGATTTCCTAGCTGAAGATGTGGGTTACTTTTGAGTTTTGTCAAGGGGCTGTGTTGGGTTTTTGGCGTCTGTGACTTGCAGGGCTTGAATACAAAGGTGTTGCTCAGGGTTGAATACAAACGTAGAGGTGGGAGAGCTGGGATGTATCTCAGCATTTCATCACCATAGGATGTTTCTGCTGTTCGGAAAGGGGGAAATCACCGTGTTTGGCACCATTTCTGTATGGGACGATTGTTTTAAGAGCAGGCAGACCTTGCATGCCTGGAAGCTTGTGAAATCTGCTGGAATTCCACACGGGAGAGCTTCACAGGCGAAAGCTTTGGCACACGGCAGCCAGAGGAAGCTAGATAACCCCTCAGACCAATTAGCACACCAGCTGCAGTGTCAAGGCAACTAGAGTCATCGCAAAAGCTGGGGGGAAGAAGATGCTTGATATCCTGCAGATGTGCTGGCCCCTGCTTGTTGTGTGAATCACGGCATTACATGAACACAGGAGAAAAGCAGTGCATTGTTTTGCAGAGTCAAGTGCACGCCAGGTGCTTTACAGACAAGAAGAAAAGGTCTCTGCCTCAGAGAACTTAGGATCCAGCCTGCTTTGGGGCAGCTTTGGTAGCCCATGGAGCTGCTCAGGTGGGAAGATCTGGGACAAATATTTGTGTGGAACGCAAGGAATGTCGGTAGCTCATTAACCTGGCAAAGCAGTGCAGCATGTTCTCCTTGCCTGCTTGGGGTTAGGTTTTAATTTGGCATTTTACTCTTCTGGCCTTTCTAAGGCTGTGGCTAGAAATCCGACACTAATGTTAATGTAACATCTGACGCGAACGGCTTGAGTTGGGTGCTCAGGCAGCTGCTGGCCGAACCAATGGGTTATTTTTCCGGCACATAATTTTTCTCATCTGATTCACCATGGGATCATATAAACAAACGTGCAGAAGCAGAACAGGGAGGTGATCCGAGGGGCGTTTGGGGGAGAAGAGCAGTTGCTGAAACTGGTAGCCCTGTTGAAAAGTGGGTTTGGTTTTTAATGATAGTACCTAGCATTGCGCGAAAAAAGGTATTAAAAATGCCATTGTTTGAGTTCTGACTTGTAGGAACCCATAGTTTAGGGGGGAAGCTGCCCTCCAGTTTTTTAAAGGCAAATAGTATTTCAAGTTTGGTTGCCAAACGAGAATCTGAGTTCTTGATATATATACATACATACATTTATGGCTGGCTTGTGCTGTGGGAGCAGTCAGAGCGAGTTACAGCACAGCAAATTGAAGTTTAGTTAGCATGTTATGCAGCACTTGTCAGCTTGTTCTCAAGTGAGCCAAATGCTCTGCTGTGAGGTGTGTGCAGAGCAGACCCATGCAGATAGTTATACAGTTCCCATGGTGCAGTAACAGGCTTCACCGAGCAAGTTGGTGATTGGGTGAAGCTGCACAATGTATTCATGAGCTGGCTCCTGGTGTGAGGTAGTATTTAGAGTAAAAGGGGGACAGGGGCCTGATTTCCATTTTCAGCAGTGAGCTGGGTGTATGAATCATGTATATCATCAGATATAAGGAAGAAGTTATTCCCTGTGAGGGTGCTGAGGCGCTGGCACAGGGTGCCCAGAGAAGCTGTGGCTGCCCCATCCCTGGCAGTGCTCAAGGCCAGGTTGGACACAGGGGCTTGGAGCAAGCTGCTCCAGTGGAAGGGGTCCCTGCCCGTGGCAGGGATTGGAGCTGGAGGAGCTTTAAGGTCCCTGCCAGCACAAACCAGTCTGGGATTCTATGCTGCTTGTGTTTTTACATGCTGGTCCTCAGCCTGAGCTTTGAGGGCCTTGCTAAACTCTGCTCCCCAGAAAGTTTCTGTTGTCCCAGTTTGATCAGGTTCAGATTTTCCCAGCTCAGAAACAAGAGGCAGAACAAGACCTCACAGATGCTCCTTTCCCCAGCAGTGTTTTTCCAAGGCAAAATGTCTCTCTAACAATGGGATTCTCATGTTGGTGGCTATTAGCTTGTCCAGCAGTTTCTTTGCATCGTTTTTTCAGCCCATCTGCTGTTCTCGGTGCCACGAGGCTCTGCCTTTGTGGCAGATGAGGAGGGGAGTGGTAAAGGAACTAATTTCTTTTTTTGGCATCTTAATATTGATTGCTCATAGATGTGTTCCTACAAGCTTCATGGTGGGAAATAACTTGCTGTCAAATGCCGTTTTGTCTCTATCTTGGTTTCACAATGCAATTCCTGCTGCATTTCTGCATGTGAACAGCCTGCAGGCAAACTCAGAGCAACCCAAGAGCTTTTGCTGCCTGCAGAGCATGCTGCTATCATGTTACCGTTACTCAATAATCAGTTGGCTTGGACATAAGGTTGCAAAAACAGAGACATTTTAAATTGTTGAACTTTGACCCATACATATTGTTTATTTCCCTCTCCTGGTCCTATTGCTGACAGGGGATTTAATGAAAACAAATCTATGTTAAACTAAGCAGCTAACATTGCGCTGCAGGAGAGCTTAGCTTGGCTGCTGTGTGTGACGATCAGCTTTGTACTGCTGCCTTTTGTACTTGGTGAGCAATCACTTTATAGGATGGATTCACTTGGAATAGATGAATAACTGGAGTTTCATTGATTTCTGGGAAGCTTTGTTCATTTACATAAGCTGCGAATCTCAGGCAGTTCTCTTGTCAGGAAATTTCATGGCTTCTTTAGGTCCCTAGGAGATACAGGACCAGCAAAGATTGTTGGGACTGCAGCTAAATGGTGTGCCTTTAGCTGTGAAGAGGTTTTGCCTTCCTCTTGCTTAGGCATTGGGATGTTCCTGTGATTTCTCTGCACATGCTGGTGCTGAGCTGTGCAGCTGGAGTGGGTTTTCTGTTAACGTACTGGATCTCTCCACAGGGATTTTTCATCGGAGGCCATGGAGCTTTTGTCCAACGAGCTCAGCATTTATGACAAGCTCTCAGAGACAATTGATCTAGTGAGGCAGACTGGCCACCAGTGTGGCATGTCAGAAAAAGCCATTGAGAAATTCATCAGGCAGCTCTTGGAAAGGAATGAACCCCAAAGAGGACCTCCGCGGTATCCTGTGTTAGTGGCTCTCTACAAGGTAAGATGGAGATTGGCTCTTCATTAGGGACTGTAGCAGTACGACAAGGGGTGATGGGTTTAAACTGAAAAATGGGAAGTTCAGGTTAGATACAAGGCACAAGTTTTTCCCTGAGAGGGTGGTGAGGCGCTAGCACAGCCCAGAGAAGTGGTAAATGCTCCATTCCTGGCAGTGTTCAAGGCAGGTTGGACAGAACCTTGGGTGACATGGTCTAGTGTGAGGTGCTCATGGCAGGGGGGGTTGGAACTCGATGATCTTGAAGTCCTTTCCTACTTAAACCATTCTATGATTCCATGTCTTTTGTGCATGCACAGACCGTTTAAGGGTTGGAGTTCTCCTTTTGCACCTGAGCCTTTCACTTCCCATTGCATTTTCTTGATGAATTTTCCCAAGTTCTTAATTTAAAAAGCTGTGAAGCGTAGCTTCCTGCATCCCTTGAGCTGGTTTGAAAACAGAAGGCAGCTGACTGAGCGTTGAAATTGCTCATGTGCGCTGAAAATTTAACATGTCAACACCTTCCTCTCCTGAAATTATTAAACAATGAGACTTGCATTGATCCTTCAGGCAAAGATTCTCAGTGTCAGCACCCTCAGAGGAAGTGTGAGGAAGGAAGGAAGGAAATTCAGGGTTGAATGATGAAAAGATACAGATTCTGTTTCTGACCCTGTCATAAGCTTCTACCTGTCTATTCTCCTCCTAGTCTATAAAATAAACCTGTTGCCATGATGCTCAATGCTAGAAAAATGTTTTGAGACCCTTAACTAAAAGATGCTGTGAAAAGCTCTGCAAAGTGGGTGAAAGGATGCTGCTGTTGGCTAGGTTTGAGCTGTTTGCTGCAAGGATGACAACCTTCCCACTGGTGTAATATCCAGTAATATTTTAGTGTTGCATTTAAACCTACTTGATGGTTTCTATTCCGAAAAAAAAATCAAGCTTTCTTCCTCACATCCTATAGAAGGCTGTAAAATAAGGCAGGAAACTGATAATTTGAACTTTCAGCTTCTGTTCTTGTTTTTGTTGTAGGTTCACTTTGACTTTGGCTGGGAGGGCGGGGGGGAAGAAATGTGTCATGTCATCTCTTTAAGGCTTATTTGGGATTCTGATATGGAGGAGGGAGTGGTGCCAACTCTGCCAAAGTGGTTTGAGGCTTGATGAATGTTTGCACAAAGCCTTGAAAACCTTGTGCAAAGAGGGGTGGCAGCAGTGCAGAGGGATGGCAGTAGTGCCAGCTTTGATCTGAGCAAGTTGGAGGAATGGGAACTGTTTGTAGATAATCCTCCTTGCTCTGGTGCTGGATTACTTACAGTGCTAAAATCCATGAACACAGTTGCGTAGCTGGGGTTTGAAGGCTGCTTAATTTTGTCCTTGGACAGCCCTACCAATAAAACAAGAGTGACAACTCTGTGTACATAAATAGCACTGCAGTTGAATGAGGAGCCACAGCAAAAATTGGAGTGTTCATCTTATGGTGCACAACCACAACCCGTTGATAGCAGCCAGAGGTGTGTCCTGTTCTGAAGACACATCTGCTGGCTGCACTGTGATAAATTCTGTGCCTGTTTTCTCTCTTAGGGCCTGCTCACCCTCGGACTGGTGTTGCTGACTGTTTACTTTGTGATCCAGCCATACAGCCCGCTGCCTCCTGAAGCTCCGCTGTCCAGAGCCCATGCCTGGGGCTCCCTGATTGGTCACATCCGGCTGCTCTCTCTGCCTATTGCTAAGAAGTACATGCTTGAGAGTAAGGAAATGATTTCTCTGCTCTAACATAAGACTTGCAAGAAATACCAAGTGAAATATCAGCTATGCAAATCTTTCGAGTGTCTCCCTGAGCACCAAATAACAAATGTGTTACTGGCATGGCACCATGGTTTTCTCTCTTCCTACCACTGTACTTAAAAATAGTAATCTGAATTCTAGCTAGGGCTCTTTTCCTTCCATTCACTGAGGTATATTTGATCTCTACCTTCATAATTTTGTTCTTGCACATTCCCTTTTCCCTGTTTGTTTTTTTACCTCAGGGTTTTTTCTTCCACAAGAGTTCCCCTTCCTCTAAAAATCTCTGCAGTTCTGAGAATCTGAGATAGTTATGCTGGGTAAATGTCACCCTTTCTATTTCTTTTTCTAAGTGAGCAAACAAAACCAGTTTATCAACCAGATCTTGATATCTGTGAGCAAAGGGTAGAAACCTCAGCATGTGACCTGGGTTTAAGGAAAAATAGTTTTTGCCAAGTGGAGTATTGGGAAAGGACTGTGGGCTTGAGAGCCACAGTGTTTATAGCAGTTAATGTAGGATTAAGGGTAATGTGTGTGAGGAAGGGAGATAAGCAGCTCCCTATTGAGGTGGACACATCATGGGACAGGAACATAATAGATTTTCCTAGACTGGTGTAACAGAAATGGAAAAGTTTTGAGTTTTTCTTGTTCTCAGTTAATCATTTCCACTGACTTAGGCTGGCAAAGGGGTGTGAGCATGGGCTCAGCCTCTCTGATAAAACACAAAGACTGTCAGTAATGATAAAGCTGTGAATTATTTTGGGCAGAGATGTGGCACAACGTTGATCGTCTCTCAGCTCACTGTAAAAACAAACTCCTGTTTCCATGCCCTCCATGGGTTTATATTTAGCTTGGGCAGCTCATTGTGTTAGAGTTGTCTGGGCTGGCTCTGACCTTTCTGCTGGAGCTAAAAAGGGCTCCCTGAAGTGCCGGCACTGTTCTGTGCTTTCTCTTGTGTCTCCCTGTCTTCCGCTGACGTGGGGGATTGCTGTTGATTCGGGTTGTAGGGGTGGGATGGGGTATCCCCATTGTTCCTCTCCTTCCTTATGCACTGGCATCTCTCACGGGGAAGGAAAAAACAGAGGCAAGGAGATGGCTGATGATAGCCACTTGACATTACTAGCCTGCTTATTTACTCCATGTCAGCACTGACACAAGTGAACACCCCTCCACTTCTGTATGGGGAAGCAAATCAATGGGCACTTTAATGCTTGTATTTGTTCAGTGAAATTTTGTGGAGAAAGCAGACAGGTTCTTCCTTCAGATGCTGCAGGGCCCCCTTGGATGGGGAGAGCCCAGGGAGGTTCCTTGGGACAGCAGGATGGATGGAGAGGAAGGATGCAAGGTTGTTTGAATGTATATAAAATCCCTCATGCCTCCATGAGTCCTGGAACTCTTCAGAAGTGATGCACAAGAGGGTGGGCAGCAAGCCAGCCCTGGGGAAAGGAGGGGACAAGGCAGTTCCCAGTCTGTTTTTCCGACAGTGTTGGGTTGTAGTGGAAGACGCAGCATGTCCCAGTTAACAGATTTGCTTGGGATGGCTGGGGTGACTTTGGTCCTGCCTCAGCAAAAGGAACTGGGCTAGTCCCTGGCTATGGGAATGGGAGAGTGCAGCACCCAGCCTGAACCTTGGCTGGGTTCCTGTGGGAATCCCTCATGTGCTGGCTTCTTGCAGGCAGCTGCGGCCACCAGGGCTGTCCCAGTGTCCGGCTGTCCCAGCAGCGCTGGTGTCAGCTTCACAGCTTGCATCCGGCAGGGATCTGGAAGAGGGAGCTTCATGTCATGTGGCTGAGTGGTCTTCCAAGCTCTCTTTCAACCCTGCCTTGTGCATGATGAAATATTTTGCCCTTAATTTTGGCTCTTTCTGCTGAAGGGAAGGCGTAAAGCTACATCTTGTCATCCTGTTTGTTAATGTGAGCATAAGGCTGGGAAGGTACCAGGGGCTGAACCAGACCTCAATAGTCACAATCACAGGCAGGGATCACCAGACAACCCTTTCTTCATGGGAATCTCCAGAAGCAGAGGTAGACACTGGAAAGCCTGTTAGCCCCTTAACTACAGAGGATCCAGCCTTGTTAGAAAGCATGGGCACAGCCTTCAGCCCCAGATCAGTCCCAGAAACAAAGGTGTCAGAGGACAGGTTCTCCTGCACAGGAGAAGGCACTGTGCAAGAGACTGAGCAGCAGAGAAAACTGCTAAGAAAGGACTCGCTGTACAGACTCCTCTTCCTTTCTCTATGTAGATCCTGGGAGATGAAGATTTTGAGGGGGCTGAGGATGAAACTTGGAGCTTTCTGTGCTTGGGCACCAGTTCAAATCCAGCTTGAGCTGTTCTTGTTGAAAGCCACCTGGTAGCAGTTTGAAGGCTGCCTTGGCCCACTGGCAGTGCTGGCAGACATCCCTGGCCACTCAGCTTGGTGTGGACAGAGCCCAGCCATAGTGTGTGGGCACATGGGTGGTCCAGTTCATTTCCTTCAAGTGCCTGAGCAGGCAGGGGCAGTGGCCTGGGGCTGTGCTGTCCCTCCTGAGCCTGCTCAGGCTTGGAGCAGCTTTCCTGTCTTCCAGGACTGCAGGATGGAGCTGGTTCCCCTGGTAGGTGTGGGCTGAGCAGCCAGGTTTGTGTTGCAGAACAAGGGGAGCTCGAATACCTGATTTCCTCCAGGAGGCAAAGCTCCATGTTAGAGTGATGGTAAGGCTTTGGGAAGAGCAGGGGTGCAGGATACTGCTGCCCTCTCCCTCCAGCTCAGGGTGATCTGCCTTCACTCTCACCTTCACCCTCATCCCTTCCACCCCAAGAGCCGTGCTGTGGATGACAACGGCTGTCTGTCTGTCGGTGGCTGTGGGTGGATCTTTGAGCAGCTGAGGTGAGAGTGCTTTGTGGACACTGCTCCTCTTGTGTTAAGTTTGTAGGATTAGGTCCAAAGTAAATTTCCTTTTTGCCTGTCTGTTTGCTCTGTTGTTTGCTGCTTTCTCCCCCGGATCAATTCCCATGTTAAAACTAATGTTCCTGCCCTTTGTTTCTTCAAAGCTGACTCTTGGACCCTTGGGTTTGGAGTTCGTGCCTCTCTTTCAGCTGTTTTCCCAGGACTAGGAATCGAGGTCCCTTTGGCTGGGGAAGAGTTTTTGTGGAAATGTGGTTTTCATTTGCTCTTCCTGAGCTTATGTTTGCGCAGAGCTTGTGAGAGCCCCAGTGCTGGGTCCCACTGCCTGCTCTGGGCTGGGGAAGCGCCTCTTGCCACTACAGCATGCAGGGTGAGCCGGGTGGATCAGTGCTTCACATACACTCAGGGATGTGATGGGTTTGCAGATCTCAGGGCTTTACTTGCTGGGAGGAACACTGGATTTTGGGTGGCCATGTGAGTTAACTCAAGGCTTTCTAGGGCTGTTAGAAGGAGAAAGTAGGCCTATGTAAGCTATAACCTTTGCTCTGACACAAGCTGACAAATCATAGAGTGATGAGGGTTGGAATGGAAAGGACTTTTAAGATTGGTGATCCTGCCCCTCTACTCTGCTCTCGTGAGACCCCACTTGCAGCACTGTGTGCAGTTCTGGTGTCCCAACATAAGAAGGACATGGAGCTGTTGGAGCAAGTCCAGAGGAGGCCATGAGGATGATCAGGGGCTGGAGCATCTCCTGTATGGGGCCAGGATGAAAACATTGGGGCTGTTCAGCCTGGAGAAGCTGCATGGAGACCTCAGAGCAGCTTCCAGTGTCTGAAGGGGGCTACAAGGATGCTGGAGAGGGAGAAGATCATGTTAGATTTAAGGAAGAAGTTCTTTATTGGGAGGGTGGTGGGGCCCTGGAACAGGCTGCCCAAAGAAGTGGTAAATGCTTCATCCATGGCAGTGCTCAAGGCCAGTTTGGACAGAGCTTTGGGCGACACGGTCTAGTGCGAGGCATCCCTGCCCATGGCATTCCCTCTGTGTTTCAGTTCTCAGGTGGAAAGTAGGGGTACAACTACTTCCCTCTCCCCTGAAGCATTGGGAAGAAATATAATGAGGTCCTGAAGTCTGTAGTAATCGGAGCCAAATGAAAAGGGATTTTCTCTGTTTAGTAACAGACATTTTAAAACCACAGTGGTGGTCACTCTTTCTGTTCTCCAGAGGTTCTTCACTTCACAGCTCTGGGACATGCTTCTAGCTTTCTCAATATATAAACCTGAGTTTCGGTGTCAGCTGCTTGATGGCTGTTCCCTGCCAGCCACGCAGAGCAGTGGCATTTATGAGCAGACCCTGAAGTTGCTCTCACGTTAGCTTGTGTGTCTGCCTGTGATAAGTTCACTCCATGCAGCTCAGCGGAGCAGGTCATGGGTGGTGAGCAGGCGTTCGTCCAACAACATGACAGTCTCCACATGTATTGGTAGAGGGGTTTGTAATGACCTTGAAGAAAATCCAACTTTTTTTCTAATAATGAGCCCTGATCCTGACCACATACACAACACTGTCCAAAATCAACTGGATCAGTAGCTGCTCAGCACACCTCAAATCGGACACAAGCTCACGTGTATCTCAGTGTTGTGCAAGTTCCCCCCAGCTTGGAGAAGATTCCTTGTACTAAATACCCCTTTTTGCCTAGATCAGTAGGGCTAAAACCATGTTTATGGGGTTTATACATCATCTATTTTGGAGTAAGGAACTGTGGAGGAGCAGTGTTAAAGCAACACCTTGTGAATGGTCTGTGACTGTCACATCAGGGGCCTGGTAGGTGTGAGAGCTGTTTGTTGGGGACAGGTCACAGAAGGCTGGGTTACAGGGAGAGGACAGCAGCCTCTGCCTCTTGGCTGGCCACCTTCAGTTCAGCTGCAGGCTTGCCTTGGCCCCTGGCCAGGTCTTGTCTTCTTTCTGATCTTAACCCCTTGCAGGCAGCCACGTTTCTCTCTGCTTCTCACGCTCCTCCCCTCTTGCTGCAGCCCTGCAGTATTTATCCTTGGTGCAGCTCTGTGCAGAAAGGGAGCAGCCAGTGTGCCTGCCTTCCCCAAGGGTGGGCTTTCTGCTGCTTGAGCCCAGTGAGACCTGAGCCCCCAGGGATTCAGCTGGGCTTTCCCTGTGGGTTTTGCAGCCCATGCTGCATCTGAGCTGCTGGGTTCGGTGATGCATGAGCTCAAGGAACACAGGCCTGCCTGAGCAAAAGGGTTGCACAGCAAGGTGGCTTGGGGGGTTAAGCAGGATCTGATTCCTAACTGCTTGCTACCTTCAGCAAACCTTCTCCCCTTGCTCACAAAGGATCTTACTGTTTGTTTCTTCTTAAGCAAAGTCAGGCTGGTTCGCTCTTGTGTTCGTGTATATTCTCATGCACCTACCGCAGTGGCTGGAGCATTTTGAAGTGGATGTGAGCGTTGGGTGTGAGTGTGATGTGGGCTCAGCACTGCACAGGGCTTGCATATTGCCCACAGCTGCCAGTTTATCTGTTCTTTTTTATGAGTGTCTAAATAACGCCTTTATAATACATCCTGAAAGGGACCGACAAACATGTGTTGGCTTGTCCAAAGGGGAAAAACCAGGCTGACTTTGCAGGGCAGGGTGGTGCCAAGCTGGTTTCATATACTGCTTTGGCCTCTGTTCAACCAGTGGACTGTTTATTTGGATTTGCTGACAGTAAACTAACTGCAAATCATTGTGGTAATGTGGAACACGAAGAACTCTTCCTTTTGCTTCTATATTTTGATGCTCTCAGAATTTCTTGGTTCCTCATCTATGGAGCAGGTGGGTTTGCTTTCCTGGAAAGAGAGCGTGCCATCCATGGCCTGTTGCAGGGGCATTCAGCAGCCCAGCAGAGCCCTCTCTGCACTAGTGACACAGACACATCCAGACTGAAGCCACCATCAGGCAAGTGGCAGCGAGTGGGAGGGATTTGTTTCAGCAGCGTGCTGTTCCCCTGAGCCACACTGCTCATGCAGACGCTGCCAGCACAGCACAAGCTGGCTTCCAGGGCAGTAACCAGAAGTGCAGGCTGGAGTGGACTTTGGAGGCTTTCCTAACAGCTTGGTCCCTGCCCTCTAGATTGGTAGGTGCAGATTTCTCCTGGAAATAATGCTCTTTCACCCCAGAGGACTGCATTCCTCTTGGGCTGGGCCGGGCAGACTTGATTTCACAATGTTTCGTTGGATCAAAATCACTTTTGTGCTTTGCTAGAGGTTGACTAATCCTCCTTTGGTTGTTTGAGCAGCCGTTACCCATTAGTGAAATGAATGAGCAGCTCTTCGAGCTGTTGACTTTTTACCCAGAACAAAAACAAAGGTTTCTTGGTGGGTTTATTTGTAGCTGTTATTTTGTTGCTGGCTGTTCCTAAAAATGCACTGAACCAAGCTGGGAGATGCTTTCTTCTGTCATAACTGTATTAAATATACTCAGAGCTGCAAAGGAGTTCAATACGAGAAAGAAGCGAGGAACTTGTGCTGAACAGGGACCATCTTTGTAGTGTATATTTAAAACCCCCACTGTGATGCATTCCTTGATCAGGACTTCCATGCTGTAATTAATAATCATTCCTTATGATTCCTGTCTGACTTGCTCAGGAACCCATCGTTGAGCCTGCCTTTGACATGACGTTATAAATGATTAAATTAGTTTTTAGCCCAGTGACAGATTTCAGCAAAATGGAGCTTGGGAAACATTGGGTTTGCAGCAAAGTGCTCCAAATGACTCCTGAACTGTGCCACACAGTAACTACAGCTCTTCATATCTGCGTAAAGTGAGAATGACGAGATCTTCCCACATTATAGATTGTGATCATGAATTCATGTCTAAATTGCTTTATCTTTCCATAAAATCTCGGAAAGGGGGCATGGTGATAAGCATATAGTGTATCCTGCTGCAATGGAATAGGACAAGTAATAAGCTATTTACTTAAGGAGTATAGTATCTCTAAGTGTGCAATGGTCCCAGGGTGGCAAGTGGCTACTTGTATGTCAGGAGCTGGTACAACCTGGCCTTGAATAGTCTGGGTATCAAAGCAGTAACAGTGGGTTATGGGCTGCAATTTCACTTCAAGGTTAAGGGCTAGACCTTGCAAGTTCCTGTCCTTGAAAGAATGGAAAACAGCTGTAAATTCAGCATCTGCAAGGTAGATCTGTCCACCTGGAGGGAGAGCTGCAGCCCTTCTGTGCTCACAGTAGTTGGACATCAGAGCATCTTGTGGGCCCTTCATCACAGGCTGTTTTGTGTTGGAAGGGACCTTAAAGCTCATCCAGTTCCAGCCCCTGCCACGGGCAGGGACCCCTTCCACTGGAGCAGCTTGCTCCAAGCCCCTGTGTCCAACCTGGCCTTGAGCACTGCCAGGGATGGGGCAGCCACAGCTTCTCTGGGCACCCTGTGCCAGCACCTCAGCACCCTCACAGGGAACAGCTTCTGCCTAAGAGCTCATCTCAGTCTCCCCTCTGGCAGGTTCAAGCCATTCCCTTTGGCCTGTCCCTACAGGCCCTTGTCCAAAGCCCCTCTCCAGGTTTCCTGCAGCCCCTTTAGGCACTGGAGCTGCTCTAAGGTCTCCCTATAATGATCCTTCTCGAGGCTGACCCAGCCCAGCTCTCTCAGCCTGAGCAGTGCTGCTGCAGCCCTTGCAGCACCTGCATGGCTTCCTCTGGACTCACTCCAAGAGCTCCATGTCCCTCTTATGTTGGGGGCTAGCACATAGTCACGAGGTTTTGGCACCATAAACGAGTTGCTGAGCCCACCCCCATCCTGAGCTTACCTTTGAATTGGCCAGTGTAGAGCTGGTCATGCTTCCTGAGAGCCCTGAGGTTTTCCTGCTGTCCTACCTTGATTACAAGTATTTTTCTACTTCTTGATGGTACAATTGATTTTGTGGGGGACAGTCCAGAAGTGTTGTGGGTGTTAATGGAACAGCCAGGCTTGCACAATGAACCTGTAAGAACGGACAAAGAAATGTCTTGTGAATACCCAATGTGCAGTCCAGACTTTTTTGAGAGCCGTGAGTTCATCCTGGGCTTGCTGAAGTTGGATACTCCTAGCACTGGTCCCTAGTGAAGTATAAGGTGGGAACTGGGGAATAACTTTGTCCTAGGAAAGAGGAATTAGGCATTTGGAACCAAATTTTGCAGGTTGTGGAACTGCTTAATGTATCAGGCAGCCCTTTGGGGAGCTTTCTTCTAGTTATCATGGGTGATGGTAGCGACAACAACAGGTAAGGACAGAACTGGGAGACTGTGAAGTTCTGGGGGAGTGTCCCTTCCCCTGGAGCAGACACTCCTGTGCAGACATAGCTGTCACTTGCCTTCATCCTCGGGCTTCCTGCTTCTTCAGCCTTGCAGTCCTGAGTGCTGGGAAGCAAACCAGCTCTGTGGGCAGCCAGCAGCTGCCTCAGCACCTGCAGTTCTACGTGCAGGACACTGATTTCAACACTTCATTAGGGTCAGGAGCAGCCTTTGGCTCTGTGCATCCTGCAGGAGCAAAGGGTTCCCCTTCAAAGCAAAAGCTTTGAACCTGCTGCAGAGGCAGACTGATATTTCACCCTCTGTATGGTCTCTGAAGAGACCAGAGCAGCCTCGGATCTATGTGGGCAAGTTTCCATGGGGTTTATTGCTTTGCTGCAGTGGGCAGAAGCAGGGCCAGATCTTCTCAGTAACCTCTTAGCTTCCAATCTGATCATCCACACCCAGCATCTCTGGGGTTGTGCTCACACACCCCTCTCGTTCTGGGGACAGCCAAAAACTTGGGAAATCCTCTGTGAAAATGGCCAAGAAGGGAGGAGTACTCCTTTAAAACTGATTGTAAGTTGAGAATTATTATTTTTCTGCATAGTGGGAAATACAGCCATAAACTTCTAGCATGAATCATAGATGTGTGCTAAGGAATTCTTTTATCTCTTCATCTGTGTTGCGTTAGCAGCTGGAAGTCCCCAGCACTACCTCTGCTAGGAGCTCTCCCGACACAGGGGAGAAGACGGCTCTTCTGGAGAGATAATAAAGCATAAAAGCAACTATTAGGTAGGTCTGACTGATGGGGAATTGAGGTTCCCCTCAAAAGGGGGTGAGAAAGCACAAGCAGGGAGGAGAGGTGAGTTGGGACTGGCCTGCGCTTGTGTTGCGTGATGGATAGTTGTATGTGTCAATCCTACAGCTGCTTTCCTGCACTCAGCTCCATAGGGATGGTTGCACACACCCAGCACTTCAGTGGTTGAGTGTGAGTGGATGGGCCCGTGGTGTGACGCTTGCACTGGGATGCAGAATGCATCTTTTCAGTCTCCAAGCAGACTGTGTGTGCCGACAGACAGTGCTTGGCTTAACCCGGAACAATCCCCCAGGGTGTCTGGGCAGGGTGATAATGTAGAAGGAATGCAGGGAGGGTAATGGAGAGAGAATCAGCATCCTCGATGCACTCGTGCTGTGGTCCTCAGTGTGCAGCTGAGTGCCCTCTCCTCTCCCCAGTCTCTTCTCCCTCCCAGCATGGGCAGGGCAGCCGCTTCTCGCTGCCCGTACTTGTTATGCCAGTCACACACATGCTGGTGCACAGACTAACACCCTCAGCAATCAATCTAAAAGATTAATTACCAACAAAAAAAAGAGATCCCACAACCCCACTTGCAGCATTTGAAATGCGTCTCAACTGTGTTCTGCTTGGGTTATTCATGGGGCAAAGAAATCACCTCCTGAATCAAGCAATTGAGAATGCAAATATCCCAGCCTGGCTCAAAAGAGGAATCAAGCTCTGTACTGTCAAGCTGATTTGCATCCCTGTACGTGGGGTCCTGCTCTGAGCCCAGGGAGAAAATTTAGGGACAACTGTGCTTAATGCTCTGGGATGGGGTTTCTTAAGTTTTGCCCAGAGAGAAATTACAGTATTGCTGCTGCCGGTGTAACAGACCATAAGATAAGTTTTCTTGTTCTCTTCATGGCAACTGCCCTTCCTCTGGTGGGATCTTTCAGCCTTTTGTTTCCTGTCCCTGACCAGCTGTTTTTTGTGAGTCGAGTTGTTTTGTTGTTGTAAAATTGAAGCTTTTTACAGGCAGGGGAACAAAGATGTTCTTTTTTCTCTTGTGAGCAGGGAGGGAAAGTAGGTTGGAGCAGGTTCTCATGGGAGTGGGACTTCTGCTTCCAATAAGGATTTTACACTTTCTTTTGCCTTTTTACCCTATTCCCTGAAAAGCAGTGTAGACGTGTCTTCCAGAAAGATTAGGAATTACATCCTGATCCCTTTCAGTCCATATCCCAGCAGTGGGGTGGGAAATGCAGCATTTGGGAGTAGATTGGAAATAGAAAGAAAAAAGCAAAATGAATCCCAATCTGCTCCTTGTTGTTATGTCTCAATGAACCTAAATCCTCTGTAATGTTCCTTGTTGTCTGTTGCGGATGTCAGAGGGAGGAGTGAAACAAAAGCTTTCCTGTTAAGTGCTGTTCATCAATTATGACCCATGCACAGAAGCGTGAGCATGGCTGGAAACCACGATGGCAGTAACAGGCTGTGCAGGGTCTTTTTCCCTCTGAAGCCCACTGTGCATCCTCATTTCTCCAACTTCATTTTTCAGACAGGCTTCACTGTCTTTTCTTTGCCCCCTTTCCCATCCACTCTGTTTCTGAGTGGGTGGCCTGCAGCAATGGCCAGGAGACATGAGCTGGTTTCTCATGAGCTGTTTTGACATGTGCTGGCACCATACAGGACAGATGGGCCTGTTTTGAGGACAGATCTTTGGATGTTCCATGTGAGATGTGTCCCAGGCCTTGGGTTTTTCCTGACCCACCCTGACAATCCCACTTGGGTGGGTTTGCTGCCACTGCTTGAGTTAAACCTAGAATCATAGAATCACAGAATGGTTTGGGTTGGAAGGGATCTTAAGATCATGCAGTTCCAACCCCCTCTCATGGGCAGGGACACCTAACATCTCCCCATTGGATTAAAGCTGCAGAACCAGGGCTATCACTGACATGAAATTAGAGCCACAACGTTTTAGTGTGGCAGCTGCTCCTAGGGATCCTTTAGCATAGAAACACATGGGGAATTTAGCATCATCAGCTCTTGTCCTGTTCGTTCAGCGCTGCAACATGTGGCTTCTGTTAATGGTTGCTTACTAGTTTGTGCTGGGAGGGCTGTTAGGTTGGAAGAGGGAGGGAGGATAGAGGCATCAAGTTAAGGTTTCACATAAAAACTGGCTATTTGAAGATGTAACATGAGTTATAGGCTATTCAGCCCATTGTGGTGTAACAACGATTTCTGGGATTGAAAATGGATATAGCTGTGGTTCAGAGGTTCCTCATGACGGGACTTTTCTTCCCATTTCATCTTCAAGTCAATGTGAATGGAAAGAGCAGCAGCACATCCTGGTGAGATCCTGCATTCCCTGGTTTCTTTTGCACATCAGAAACCGGGCAAGCTTTGCCCAGGACAGAGAAGTTAACACAGAAGTAAAGGGGGCTGATTTCAGGGTTCATGGCACCAGTGCTAACCCTGTGAGAGTTACTCTTTTCAACCAGGGTCTTTAATTTTGTCTTCTGAATGTTTCCTTGATCACGGGTGTGGATTCCTCTTGTGCCTGTGGACTTGTTTCATTTGAATGGCACTATATGTGATGGTTGCCACTCTTCTGTTGATAATGAAGGGATAGCTTAGCCTGTGTGTACAGAGAAGTGGCATTTCCATAAAGCTTCTCCCAGCCCGGAGCCATATCTCCAGCATCTTCAACCTGTGCTGGAAACATCCTGTGATGAGTTCCCTGCCTGGTGAAACTTGCTTTCTTTGAGTAACTTACAGCCATTAGAAGCTATAAGAAATCTCAGTGTTTCATGTTAGGGATACTGAGTTTATCATCAAGTCTCTCCATTTCATTTTTGGTCTTATTAACCACGTTTCTCTTGTTTCATTCCCAGAATGCCAGGACTGGTGGGCAGCAGGTTGCAGGCAGAACACTTCTACGCTTCCTGCAAACTGCACAGTCTGTTCTGCTGTGAAAAGCTTTCAGATAGTGACAGACTTTGGAGAACTATCAGAAAAGCTCCAGAGGCCTCAGCCTTTTCTAATCAAGGTAATGCAGGGCTTTGTAAGGCTGGATGATTAGTCCAAACTCACTAGCTAAAGACCCCTGGCCAATATTTTCAACTACAAACTGCTGATTGAGGTATAACATGCATCTAAGACAACATTTAGCCCCAGTTGAAAGATGTCAGGGGGGTGAGGAGCTCTCTGCATCCTTAGCAAGTTGTTCCTCTGCCTAATTACTGTGGTTGGAAACAGCAGTCTAGATGGCTGTCCCTCTTGGATGTTCTTTGGCAGGATGGAAATGGGAGCAGGGGGAACATCAGGTGCACAGCTTTTATCTTTGGTTTGTGTCATTTAAGACAGGGCAGCATCTCTCCTATGAAGAACTCAAACATTTTCAGTCTCAGGATCCAAAACTGGCAGAGGTTATAATAGAAGAAAACTCAGCTGAATTGTGGAGCTGCCCATTTTTCTTTCCCTGGTGAGTTAAAGACAAAACATATGATAGATGATGCACATCCTTTCTGCAGAGGTGTCCAGCCTCTTTGCCTTGGTTGGACTTGATGATGTTAAAGGTCTTTTCCAGCATAGTTGATTCTGTGATTCTATATGAACAACGAGGAGCTTGTGAGCTGCACTTTAACTTTCACACTGAGCAGGGGAACAGCAGTGGGTTATGGGCTCTGCTTGCTAGCACTGATGTAATCCAAGGAGAAGGCTTTACACTAAAATTGGAGTGTTGTGGCTGGGACTTCATGTATTGTTCCCTTTGCAAGACAAAAATATCCCAGTAACTGCTTGGTCGTGTTCTTCAGGCCATACATTAATCATCTGGGCTGTGGTCTGATCACCTGAGGCAACTGGTTTACATCTCTAATCCCCTCTGTCTGCTCAGTGGAAATCCTCCACCATTAGTGTTGTCTGAGAAGGGATACCATGACTTCTGCAAGACACTGAGGAGTAGCAGAAAGCAATTTGTGTTTGGTCCCGTGCAGGAAAAATGGCCAACCCTAATCCTGAGCTGCTGTTACCTAACAGCTTTTTGCTGAAGCCTTTAGTGTGGCTCCAAGCCATGTGAACAATTCAGAGCTCTTTAAGGTTACAGAGCAACCCAGCAACGTCTTTTCGTGTGGAGAAGGTGAGGAGAATGTGAGGAGGTGCCTCCTGGTGTGGAGCGGGAGCTTCACAGGAGCCAGCAGCAGCTCCTGGTATGTTTGTATGAGCAGAGGAGCATGGTTCAAGCAGACCTGGAGAAGGGCATGGTGGAGCCTGTGCTTTAGATGGGATCTTCTTGCTGCACTTCTTGTCCGCAGCACTGATAGACAAATGATCAGGGTACAGGAGTGTTAATCATGCCACTAGACTGAGCGGTAAAAATAACGATCCCCACCCTGCCTTTTCCAGTTACGCTCCCTGGCCTAGAGAATAGACTTGTATTCCCCCTCCTTGCCATATAGTTTCAGTTATGGTTGTGTCCAGTACCACCTCTGTATCTTTGAATTAACGGATATGATTGATGACTCAGATCATTTTAAGGGAAGAAGGGGGGAAGTTAACTTTAGGCATCCGTCATGATCTTTGTTCCCTGTTTACATGGTCCTGCTACAGAGGGAGGTAAGACGGAGCACAGGTTTAGAAGCTGGGAAGTGAAATTTGCTCCTAGCTCCTGGGGCTGGGCTGCCATGCTGTTTATCAAGCAGGAGTATTTGTGAAGTAGAAAATAATCTTTTAAACACATTATCATTGCATGATATTTCTTTAACATGGGTTGTTTTGTTTAGGAACAAATCTGTGAATAAAACTCGGATTCTTCAGGAATTTTTCCCCCCTTCCTCTTTGCTGCCCTTCCCCAAGGCAGTGTCCCTGGAGAGCTGCTTCCTCATCCGCCATCCAGATTTGGGGAATAAGGTGAGAAGAAATTCATCCCAGAGACATTATCTCTTGACTGTTAGTTACTGTCCTTCAGAAGCTCCAAGTCTCTGGGGGATTTGCAGAATGTTTTCAGCTGATGCAATCCTGGCAAGAAGGGTTTAGGGGTTAGAGTTCTGTCCATCTCTGGGTAATGCGGCATCTCGAGGTTGCTGTGCCACCCAGAAGCTGTCTGGCTTTGTGCAGGTCGTACACCAGGCCCATCTCCCTCTGCAGTTAGAGATGCCCAAGTGGTGTCCAAGTTCTGTTCACTTTCTGGGTGAGGGGATAGTCTTTTTGTGCACAGTTGGACAGAATTCATTGAAGAGTCGCATTGTAGGAGCTGTTTGGGGCAGTGAGTTTCACCGTTCTGAGATATACCTGCCATTGAGGTGTTTCACTGAACGTAGTGACACTTCAGGCTTCCAGACTGATCTCCTCCTGGTTTCTTGTGGGTTTTGTGGGTGCAGAGAGCCTGTATTGCCTTGGGCAGAGATGGGAGGAGGAACCTTGCATGCAATGAGCTCAGGTATGACCTACTGGTAACTGGGAGGAGCAGCAAAGCTGTGGTTTGTGCTGTGTCACCTTGCTGCAGGGCAGAGACTTGCCCCTTTTTTGGTCAGACAGAGCCAAGAGAAGCTGGCAAAGCTGTTGAAATGTTCTCCTTTCATCCTAGAGCTACAGTTTGCACAGCCTCTTTGCTGTTGGAAGTGGACAGCTCACCCTGACTGTCGTACCTCTGGACAAGTGCAGAGAACACTGTGAGATGTTCAAAGTGGAGCTGGAAGCTGGAGATTTGGGTGAGTACTGGTGTTATAGTATGCAGGGTCTGGAAGATCCCTTGGTGTCAGAAGACTGCTTCCAGCTGGGTCTTTGCTGTGTGACACCTGAGAAGGTGGTGTGTTCCATTACCACCTCCAAACTGGTGTGTACCTGCTTGTGCCAGTACAGAGATCATCCTGGACTGGGATACATGTGATGTTCAGTGTGAAAAGTGAGCAGGGTGGGCTGCACGAGACACGGTGCTCTGCTGGGTATCACAAACCCAGTGTGTCACAGAGGGCAGTGTCTTTCCAAAGAGCTTCTGCATATCTGCATCACCTGATGGGAAGTGGAGCAGTCATTAAGAATAGATTCATCTAATACAGCCTCTTCATTGCCTCTCCCAAAGGTTATGCCAGTGCAGATTACTGGATGATGAGCTTCATGGCCAAAGGGACAGAGCCAGCAGTGATTTGTGATGGAGCTGCTAGCTAAGGACATGGGTGGGAGAACAGAGCTGTTTCCAGGACAAGAAGACTTTCAGCTTTGAAGCCAAGGCAACGTCTTGCAAGAGAATAGAGCTGGGGCAGGCAGCTTTGCCACCCTGCATGTTTACAAAGTTGAAAAAGGACTGTTTTCCTGACCCTTGAGGTAATTCTTTGCCTTTCCCCAAATGTATTTTGGGAGAAGCTCAAGCTATTTATGACCTTCCCTGCCTGTCAGGTAAGCCCTGGGTTTGCAGCAAAGGGATTTCTCAGGATGAGATTCACTTTGTGTCCTTTGTGGACTATGGCACTTCTGAAACTTCCTGGGGAGTTTGGGAGTGGAGGGGGTGTGTAACACTTGTGTGTACATTCCTCCTGAGGAGGAAGCTTTGAGCCTGTCTTGTCAGGCCAGCTCTATAAAGGGAATGAATTGATGTGTTCCAACTTCACCCTATCTCCATCACATTTGCAGCTGTGTGCCTCAGTGGTGTGCCCCATAAAGCCCATTTCTGCTCCATGCTCCAGGGTTGAGATGACCCTTGCAGCCTAAGGGCAGAGACCCTCAGCATCGTTCTTGTACCAAAATAATCTGTTCAGGCCTCTTCTTTGTGTCTTGTGATCCCTCTCCTGCGGTTCTCCGAGTAAGTCAAATTGTAACTGTGCTTTTTCTTTCCCCACCTCCTTTCCTGCAAACATACCAAGGCAAGTTTTGTGCTGGTGGTGCTGAGGGCCTCGTAATTCTGGATGGAGACGGGGTTGGGGACAGAGCAGCTCTGTACAAGTTCCATCTCCTGATTCTGCACTTCAGGCACCAGGGCTGCTCCACTGATTCCTCCTTGCTTTGGGAGGTGCTGCCTGTGTCCCCAGCCCAGGGTACCTACAGGAGCACCTGAAAACTTCCTTGTCCCTGGTACTTTTTTGCATCGCCTCCATCCAGACCTGGAACTCTGTCTTCAGAGTGAACGTTGGTTTTTCCTGAGTCCTTTCCAAGCTGCCTTCACTTGCTTCCTGTTGCTTGAGCACTGCTCAGCAATGCCCTGAGAGAGGCTCAGTTTCAGTGTTTGCAGGCTGTGGATGCTGAGGGCTCTTCCAAGTCTGATCCTTTGGGTCTGATCCTGTTGTGGAAGATCATTTACAGATGTGTCAGGGCTGAACTCACAGGCTAGGGCTGGGGTTCAGGACATATTCTCACACTTGTTAATATGGAATTGGGAGGGGTTTTGTTTGAAAGTGAGTTAACTCTGTTCTCAGGAGCGAGAACCTTTTCCTCTGTAAATATTTTAGGTACATGTGAGATGACAGATTGGAAAACTGTCTGCCCAGCCTTTGTTTTTGAGTGAGACCAGGAGAATGGGAGCAAACATTGTGCTGATCCCAGTAAACTCTGACAAATGCTGCCAAGTGGGATGACCACGTCTGGCTCCTGTAGGAGGATAAGGCAGAGGACAGTTCCTGCTCCAAAGAATTTAGTCTGAGGCCTTGACACTACAAACATTTCTATGCATAAGCCTTGGTTTTCTCCTGTAAACAAATGCAAACAGCCCCAGGACCTGTGTCAGTCTGGATGCATGGCCCTCAACACTGCACCAACACACAGCAGGTCTGGTAGAACCTAAGGGGGAGAGTGTGACTGAGTCAGGACAGGAAAGGACTGATCTAATTTGTGACAAAATATTAAAGGGAATTGGATTAATAAGACTGCCATCAGTATAATTAATGCTTGGGGGGTGTTTTCCATTTGTGACACTACGTGCAATCTTGTACGTGCCAAGACACACACACCCCTCCTCCTCTCCCTCCTCTTAAAGCCTGGGTCTTAGTTAATGGAAATTTGGGGGTTTGGTGATGGCAGAATTAGGGCCTCGTTAGTGACTGTTGCTATTTACACTCTGGCAGCTTCTCAAGTCAAATTCAAAGGCTGATGAGGTGACTTCACCTCTCACTGGGGTTGTACCTGAGCTGTTTGGTTAGAGATGTGTATGGGGAAAACCTGCTGGGCCTATGATCGTGGAGGCTGTGGGTGCTTTGGTGGTGCTGCCACTTCCAAGTGTCCTTGAATGTAACTTGTAAAAGCTGCACAGACAATTCTCAAAGTGTCTGTGAAATGCCTGTGCTTTGTGAGTCCCACTCACAGAGTGGCTGCCTGGATCCTTTGGGAAGAAGCAGAGAAAACGGATCTATTGGTACTTGCTGTTTAGACAGGGGGAAAAGGGGAGGACTCCAGGGCAGGTTTGTGCCTATTTAAGTGCTCTCAAGTCTTGCTTCTCCCCTCCTCAGAGTTGCAGCTGGTTGGACAGAAGGTGGTGAATCTGGCCTGTTTGCAGATCAGCTTTCCAAGTGCACTTTATGGTCTCCGCATAAGTTTCCAGCTCTGTGTCTAGGCGATACATTGCATACGTCCCAGCCGTGCTCCCTTTGGAGTTTACATCATTTGTTTTCAAACTTCCAGTATATTTTCTATTCCTCTTCCAAAAGCTGTAAGGAATTAGCTGCTAAACTGAAACAGGAGGGCAGTTCTCCTGCTGATAAAGAGCCGATCCTGGCCCTGATCACTGTTGAGCCCCAGTCTGTAGCATGCCTTCTAGAGCAGCTCCTGTCTTCAGCTGCCAGAGGAGCAGCACGGGCGAGGATGGAAAACTCAGATGTGAGGCCAAAGTGGCAAGACTGAGGTGGCCAGAAGGAGGTTTTGACCCCTTGGCCATCCAAGCAAGCAAGTCTTCATTGTCCTCCTCACCCAGGGCTCCAGCTTCCCTTTGCAAGGGCTACAGGAAGGAGGCTGTGGCTTCCCTAGAGAGCCCGGCAGCTCCCAGTGAGCTGCTGAGGCTGAGCTGGGGGAGATGTGGCTGTTTGCTCAGCTACTGAGGCATCAATCGGATGAGTCACTGGGGGTGTGCGTCCCATGTGCTCTCCCTCAGCTCCAAACTCCCTTTGGCACTTGTGTGTATCCAAGTGTCCGTGCTGGTTTGGACAATCCCCGCTCCCCACCCTGGCCAGCTCAGGGGGGTGCCAATCAATGCATGCAGTTTACCTTATTTAAAGCCTATTTGTGTGCTTCAGAGCTCTACCCATGAGCTGGGGCATGGGCTCTGTTCACTCAGAGGCTGCAAAGCTGCTCTGGAATCACAGAGACCGGTACTACCCGAGAGCCCGGTGGGCAGAGGTGAGGGGGGGATCATCCCTCTACTTGTCAGGGTACAAAGACAGGCTGTCACCCGGCAGCAGGGCTGAGGCTCCTGGCTTACAGCTGTCTCCATAAGCAGGGTCATTGCCTGTTGCTCTCAGCCAGTCCTGAACTCAGGGTAACTGAAAGGAGGAAGGAGGGGTGTTATTTCCTTCAGCACCAGGGAATCAGCATCCCTGTGGGAGCCAGGCTGCCAGCTCCTCTTGATTCTCTTTTTTCTCCCCTTTAGTTCTCCCCTCCCCACTGGCATTGCACACACAAGTTCCTCCAGGGCAGCTCTCCAGGTCCCAGCCCCAAACTCCCTGTGCAGTGCTCTGGAGAATGGGTTTCCTGGGAGCCCTGTCGCTTCTCCCGCTCCACACTCTGGCAGAGGCTGGTTCTACTGGACTGGATCAGAGCCCCCTGCTCTCGTGGCTGCCCTCCCAGCAGGTCCCACACACAGCATGGGACACCCTGAGCACGAGGAGGTGGGGAGCAGAGCACCTCATCACTGGAGGTGAGCCCTGTGAACAGCACCAGCCCAGGCAGGGGACGCTCTTGCCTCTAAACCCGTGTTCACGTTGGGAATGCTGCTCCAGGAGGGAATTTTGCAGATCCCAGGCTCTGTGATCCGAGTTTAGCCCCGTGGCTCCCAGGAGAACCGGATACGTTCTGTAGTGAGGCCATTGTGGTGGGTGCACAACGAGCTTTGGCTTCCCACAAACCAAACTCTCACCTCTTGCTAAATTTCCTAGGTAGAACTCTGCTTTCTCCTCTTCAGGAAGCTCCTTCTTGCACAGGATTTACTGTCCTGCTGAGTTAAACACGGGAGATGCTGGACTTCCCCTTTGCTCTCGAGATGCAAGCACATGGCAAGTGATTACTTTTGGTGTTATCTCTTTGTCCTCAAGGAGAGGAGCTGTGTTAGAAGGGCTCAGGGGTGCTGGAAAGTCGAGCTGGACATGCATAAAGACTGTTTTGATGCTGAACACTATAAATTCCATGGTGGATTAAAAGAAAAAAGGATGTAAATATGCACTTAATGCAGAATTTTATGGATGGTCCTAATTTAATATATTGCAACCTTTGTAAATACTTGGGAAAAGCCTGTAAAGTGTGTAAATAAATGAGATTTGTATGGAAGAAGAATAAAAACAGTTTTTACTTTTTGCAATTAAATCCAAGTGTTAATGCAGCTTTTCCCCTTTCCTGATTCATTTTCATGTTGCATGTCAGTCACTGGGGGGTATTTAACCGGCTTAGGGCACTTTTCCTGGGTGGAAGTGTCATTTTAAGTGAAAAGTTGGAACATTTTCATTTGGAAATGTCCAAAGGAACACTTTGGGGAATGTTCTGTCAGTTTTGGGCTGGTTGGTGCCACAGCTCTGCCTGTCCTCCCTTCCAGTAACAATTTCTGTCCTCCCTTCACAGTCTGTAGAACCCCAGCCTGGTTTGGGTGGGAAGGGATCTCAAAGCTCCTTCAGCTCCAACCCCTGCCACGGGCAGGGACCCCTTCCACTGGAGCAGCTTGCTCCAAGCCCCTGTGTCCAACCTGGCCTTGAGCACTGCCAGGGATGGGGCAGCCACAGCTTCTCTGGGCACCCTGGGCCAGCGCCTCAGCACCCTCACAGGGAACGGCTTCTGCCTAAGAGCTCATCTCAGTCTCCCCTCGGGCAGGTTAAAGCCATTCCCCTTGGCCTGTCCCTACAGGCCCTTGTCCCAAGCCCCTCTCCAGGTTCCCTGCAGCCCCTTCAGGCACTGGAGCTGCTCTCAGGTCTCCCCTTCAGGAGCTTTCTCTTCTCCAGGCTGCCCCAGCCCAGCTCTCTCAGCCTGGCTCCAGAGCAGAGCTGCTCCAGCCCTCGCAGCATCTCCATGGCCTCCTCTGCCCTCGCTCCAGCAGCTCCAGGTCCCTCTTGTGCTGCTGCCCCAGAGCTGGATCAGGGCTGCAGGGGGGGTCTCCCCAGAGTGCAGCAGAGGGGCAGGATCCCCTCCCTGAGCTGCTGCTCACGCTCCTTATTCAGCCATACCTGAGGGGGTTGGTGATGAATCTCCTCCAGAGCGCATCAAAGCGGGCAAGTAGAGAAAGATCCCACTGCTGCTCCCAAGACAACGCCTGGGCCCTGTCACACTCCAGAGGAGCCACACTGGAGCCCTTCAAAACATGAGTCAGTGGCAACCCAGCCTTTGCTGCTCCACAGCCCGGAGCGGAGCCTTCCTGGAGCCTTGAGCCTCGAGCCAGGCCTTGCACACCCGTTTGCTGCCTGTCACGGCTCCTGCCCGTGCCGAGGCTGCTGGCGCCGGGGGCAGGGGCTGCTCCTTGAGCGAGCAGCAGGAGAGCCGCATTCCTCTCGCGCTTACCTAATGCCGCTGGACACGAGCTGTCAGCCCCAGGGTGGGGACCTTGTGCTCTCCATGCTTCAGACGCTGGCTCCAGCAGCAGCCATGGGGGCAGGTTGGGGAGTTGGGGAATGGCTCTGCTCCCCCTTTGCCGGCAGCTGCTCTTGACCTTGCCCCATGAGCCACATGCCCCGGTTGTGACTCCTTCAGGGCTGTTCTCCCTACAAGCACCGTGTGCCCCGTGTCCTTTAATCCTTGTTGCCGCGCTATCTCCTGTGAGCCTTAGTTAGGACGCTGTAGTGCCAGGGGCTACTCCCGGGTAGCGTGGCCCTTCATCCCTGTATCGCATCTGCAGAGATCTGTGCCTGCACTGGGGGCTTTGCAAACTGCTTCCTTCCTTGTAAGTCAGACCATGGTGAGCTGGCCAGCAGGAGCCGTAACCAGCGCTGATCCCTTCTTACGAGGAAGGGAATCTCTGCCCTCTGACAGAGCAGAGCTTTGTAAGAGTCATTCAATCCCACCTGTAGGGTTCCCTGTATCCTGGGCTGATCCCCAGAGCGGGAGCAGCAGCTCAGGGAGGGGATCCTGCCCCTCTGCTGCGCTCTGGGGAGACCCCCTGCAGCCCTGATCCAGCTCTGGGGCAGCAGCACAAGAGAGACCTGGAGCTGCTGGAGCGAGGGCAGAGGAGGCCATGGGGATGCTGCGAGGGCTGGAGCAGCTCTGCTCTGGAGCCAGGCTGAGAGAGCTGGGCTGGGGCAGCCTGGACAAGAGAAGGCTCCTGAAGGGGAGACCTGAGAGCAGCTCCAGTGCCTAAAGGGGCTGCAGGAAACCTGCAGAGGGGCTTGGGACAAGGGCCTGTAGGGACAGGCCAAGGGGAATGGCTTGAACCTGCCATGGGGAGACTGAGCTGAGCTCTTAGGCAGAAGCTGGGAGTTGAAGGCCGGTTTTGATGTCAGCCAAGACCCTGCTTGCCGGACTCATTGGACTGTCAAGGCCATGGTAGACCCCGGACCCAGCGAAGCCAAGCGGGGGGCAGATCTGTTGTAAGAGGTGATCGGTGTGGCCCGAACCAGCAGGGGTGGGGAAGCCCGTCCCGGGGAGCCGGAGGCGAGGAGGGGCAGAGCCGGCCGCGTGTGACTGATGGGGCTGCGCTGCCCCGCTCGGAGCCGCGCTCCCAGAGCAGCTCCTGGAGCGGAGCCGGCGGTTGCACAAGCGCAGATGGGGGGGAAGAGGCTGCTGGGGCTCTGCCAGACCCGCTCCATGGCCCCGGGGCTGGTGCTGAGCCCCGCGGTGTCCGCCTGGGGCAGGAGCGCAGCAGAGCCAACGTCTGTGACTGCAGCCAGCCCTGAGCGCAGCTGCGGGCCCTCAAGTCCCCGTTCCTGGGGCAGTTTCAGCTCTAGATCCCGTTCTCCCTCTCGTGCTCATCCTCCTGACGGCACCCAGCGGGCTGGCGGAGCCCCGGAGGGGCCGTTCCTCGCTTTCCCCCCCTCACAGACTCGGGGCTGGCTGAGGTGGGCTCTGACTCCCGCCTGGGGAGTTTCCACCCTCCGCACCATTCCCAGCAGTTGCATCTTTGCTGCCTTCGTTTCCAGACGCAGCTGCGCCCCGGGGCCAGGGGAGGACCCTTGCATAAAGCGGGGCTTTGGAGGCTGCCTGGGGCTTCTCAGTGCAGCTCAGGAGGGACGGGACAGGAGGTGGAAGAGGATCCACAGCCGGGGGCTGTGGGGATGGCTGAGGTTTGGAGCAGCAGAGGCTTGGATGCAAAGCGCCCATCCCGGGGTTACGCTGCAGGCACAGGGTCTCTCTTGGGGAGTGGACCCTGTGCACTCGCTGGCACGGCCGTGCTGCTGCTCCTCCATCAAGGCCGATATGTGAGCTGGGTGTGTTCTGTGGCTCCCAACTCTGCTCTCATAAAGAAATCCATTTCCTCCCCAATCTTCAAGCTGTTGGGTGTTCCTTGCTTTTGGGAGGTGCTTTAAAGCTGACTGCCAGAGCCGTGGGCTTGCGAAGAGCAGAAGCTGGCTGCACGATGCTGAGCTCAGGTCTTTCTCCTGTTGTCCTGTTGCTCACTGTGCTGGAGCTGAGCTCTGATGCTGGAGCATCCCTGAGTGATGAGGAAAAGAAGATCATCTTGGATGGGCATAATAAATATCGCTCCCAGGTCTCTCCTCCTGCCATGGACATGCTGAAGATGGTGAGTGGCTTTTAGCGCAGGGGAATGTCAGAGGGGGCTTGCGTAGTGCGAGCCTTAGTCTCAATGCTCTTAGGGATTGGAGTTTCCTTTCGGGGAGGCAGAGCAATTCTTGTGTAGGGTTACAACTGAGTGTCAATGCCCCTAAAGAGATCAATTTCTGTTCACCTATAGAGATGTTTATGATCATTTCTGGAAGTTCCTAAGTGCGATCTGGGTGCCCTGATGCTCTGTGCGAGTGCGATGCAGCTCCCTCTGTGAGTGCCTGCTGGAGCTCGGTGTGATGGGGAGGATGGAGGAGGATGTCCTGCTGTGCGGGCATCACCTGCTGCCTTTCCTTGGCCTTTATCTATAGGAGGAAGCATCAACTTCAAACATGACAGAAGCTCATTCAGCTGTTTGGGTTCTCCATCCTGCTCCGAACCCTTGCCCATGACTTGTGCGTGGCTCTTGGAGGGGAGGGATCCCCCATCTGCTGGGGAAACTGAGCCAGGTGCCCACCGTTGTGTGTGGCTGCAGTGGGAGCAAACCCGAGCTCTCGAGCTGGTGCTTTTTGTCTTACTCACCCCCTTGATTTGATCAACATCTGGCTGTCGCGCTCTATAGCACATGAGGGGTTTTGTCCCTGTTTGCAGAGCAGTGAGAGGAGCAGGGTGGCTGTTGGTCACAGAGAGCTGTCCCAGCGTGCCTGCAGCACACCCCCCAGCAGTGGTCCAGGCTGAATGAAACCTTTGTGGGCTGGTAAATGGGAGCTTACCGAGCAAAGGAAGCAAAAGGCTGTGTGCAGGTACAGGAGGTCTGACGAGTGGCTGCAGACTCAAAGGGCACAGAGCCTGAGCCCTGAGGATCATGATCCCACAGACACCCACCAGAGCAAGGCACAGAAGACTCGGAGTCTGAGGGCTTTGGAGCCTGAGGGAAATGACCTCTGCGGGTCCTTAAGTCAGCAGCGGCTCTGAACCAGGGACTGCTGCTCCTGGCTGAAGCTGTCATTGAGGATCGTGTGCTTTGAGATGCTCCTTTCCTCTCTTCTTGCTTCGTTCCTGCCTAAACACCGCGAACCCGCTCGCAGCCTGGAGCCGGGGGCTTGGTTTGTGAGCACAGCACGCGTGGAGCTCGCAGCAGCCCTGGCACCTCCTGGGCAGAGGTTTCCCAGGAGAGCTCTGTCCTCGCTTTCCTCAGGGTCTCTTTGCCTCCCAGCTCCCGCTGCCGTGGCACTGTGCCCGGCTGAGCTCACCCCTGCTTCCGTGTGGACACTGCTCCGGGGGCTGTGGAAATGGTGACTGGGGGGTCCAGAGCCTGCAGCCAACCTTGTTTTGAACGAGGCAAACCCTGCGGGGTCCCTGTTCATAGACCCAGCTCCGTGCCAGGGGCATGCGCTCCCAAACGGGGTTTCTGCCTCTGCTCTCAGCCTGGCTTGTGGCCATGGTGGGAGCTCAGTCAGCATCCGTGCGTCTTACAGACGCCTTGGTGCTTCCTTCCCCTCTAGTCCCTAAGCGCTGCTGCTCAGGGGCTCATCCACATCCCCTGGACACCCTGACGGTGACATGCCCTGCACCAGGGCCATGCCCTGTTCCCTCTTGGACATATCCCTGGCTCCGACTGGGAAGGTCCCGCCTTAGGATCCCCTGTTTGCTGGGCTGCCTTCCCAGCAGAGCTGCTGGCTTCATCAGATGCTGTAAGGACGGTCCAAACAGCTGCGGCTTAGGATTCCCTGTGTGCATCCCTGGGAGGAAACCTCCCCTCCTCCTGCACATCCATGTGGCCCAGGGGCTCAGCTGGCGAGGGGGCTCCTGGCAGCGTTCAGCCATCCACATCTCTGATCCAAGCAGACAGATGATGTTTCCCTGGAGCATGTGCTCACAGGCTCTGTGCTGTGTCCTGCTCCCCTCCCATGGCCACTCTGGTCAAAGAGGGGTGGCCCCAGGTTCCCCTCCTGCATGACCCAGGGCGAGTTTCCTCCCTTCTGCCATCCAGCACCACGGTTCCTCTGTGCTAAGTTGAGGATGCTTCATGATGATGATATTAGAAGCTGGTGCAGGGCCTGGAGCCCAAGTGTGATGGGGAACGGGGGAGGGACCTGCGGGGTTCAGATGGAGAAGAGAAGGCTCAGGGGGGACCTGATGGCTCCCTACAAGTGCCTGACAGGAGGATGGAGCCAGGAGGGGCTGGGCTCTGCTCCCAAGGAACCAGGGATGGGACAAGAGGAACCGGCCTCAAGCTGCACCAGGGCAGGTTCAGATGGAGCTGAGGAACAATTTCTGCCCCAGAGGGTGCTCAGGCATTGGAACAGGCTGCCCAGGGCAGGGCTGCAGGCACCGGCCCTGCAAGTGCTCACACAGCGTGGAGACGAGGCCTCAGTGCCATGGGTTAGGGGTGGCCTTGGCAGTGCTGGGGTAAGGGTTGGACTGGATGAGCTGAAAGGGCTTTCCCAGCCTGGTTCATTCCATGATTCCATATGCTCTGGGCAAGGTTGTCACAGTCATGCTGATGCACTGACCTTGTGTCTGACCCAGAAGCTAACGTTTGGATGGTGCTGGCACTTCCTGTGGAGCTCCTGAGGACTGCGCTGGGTCGGGAACTGACTCGTTCTCATGAACGGGGAAATTGGGGTCCTTGGTGCGTGTCCTGGTCCGCGCTGAGAGCCCCGCGTCCCTCTCTGCACGTTGACACCAGGCTCCTTTCAGAGCTGGGACACGGAGCTGGCGGCCTTTGCTCAAGCCTATGCAGAGAAGTGCATCTGGGACCACAACAAGGAGAGGGGCCGCCGGGGGGAAAACCTCTTCGCTATGGCCCCAACCCTGGACCTGGAATTCGCTGTGGAAGACTGGAACGGGGAGGAGAAATACTACAACTTGTCATCTTCCACGTGCGTCTCTGGGCAGATGTGTGGCCACTACACCCAGGTACCAGCTGCAGGGTGGAGGGCTGGGGCTGTTGGGCTCCCAAGGTCTTTGGAACGGGATGGGGAACCAGGGAGGAATCACAATGGTACAGAGGAACCTGGGCATGGTCCATGACCAGCCTTTCGGAGAAGACCTTTGTTTAAACAAGCTCTGCAGCCCTTTTTGGGCTACCCAGACCTGGGCATCAGCTGGTCTTGGGCAGAGATATGAGGTTTCAGCATTGGGTGGGAGCAAGGAGGAGCAGAGGTGGTGCTAAGTACGAGTATGGATGTAGAGAGGGTTCCAGGACCAAAGTAGAGATGGCGATGCTCTACCTGGCTAGACAATACGGTAGGAAAGCTGTGGCACTTGGATATACAACCTGCAGCCCCAGGGTGGTCCAGACAGGGGCAAGAGAGAGGATCCTGAATGCTAAAGTAATGTGGGGATGTGGGATGTGGGGCACACACTAGGGGATGAGGGGGACATTGGTGCAGTGATAGAGCAATGCCAGGGAACAGATCACCAACAGGGCACCATTTTAAACTGAAACAGAGGAAGTTCAGGTTGGATCTAAGGCAGAAGCTGTTCCCTGTGAGGGTGCTGAGGCGCTGGCACAGGGTGCCCAGAGAAGCTGTGGCTGCCCCATCCCTGGCAGTGCTCAAGGCCAGGTTGGACACAGGGGCTTGGAGCAAGCTGCTCCAGTGGAAGGGGTCCCTGCCCATGGCAGGGGCTGGAGCTGGAGGAGCCTTAAGGTCCCTTCAACCCAAACCAACCCATGTTTCTATGGTTCTATCTGCCTCCACCCAACCACCTCACCTTCAGCCCTGTCTCTGCCTCAGGTGGTCTGGGCCAGCACGCACCAGATCGGCTGCGGAGCAAAGTTCTGTGAGAAGATCGATGGAATCGAAACTGAGGGCATGCACCTGCTCGTCTGCAACTATTACCCCCCGTAAGTCCCACGCCTCCTGTGGCTGCTGCGTCTCGGTGGGGCTCCTGTGCTGGAAATGTCCCTCCTTCAGCCCTTAGAGCAGGGCAGTGTTTGGCCTTGCTCAGGAGCAAAGGCAAAGCGATTCCCAGAAAGGTCTCTGTCACCTTGGGTTCGTCACCAAGGCAGGAAGGGTTTTCTGGTGATCCCTGCCCGTGACTGCAGCTGCTGAGGTCTGGGTCAGCTCCTGGCACACACCGGTGGGGGGCTTTTACCCCAGAGAGCTCCCCAGGGCGATGTCGCGGTAGCTGAGGCTCGAACAGCAGCTCCCTGCTCCGTGCCTCGCTCTTCCCCGCCAGCAGCAGAGGTCACCTCGGATGGAGAAGCCCATTTGCGCCATCAGAAATGGTTGGACATGGGAGGAGAGGTGGGTGCCTGCTTGCAAAGCCCTGGGACCAGCCTTGGGGACCACTTGCTTGGAGCTGCTGACACCAAGGGCAGTTGGTCCCTGCAGGCCTTCAGGGGTCTTTAGCAGAATGGAGACAAAATCACATCTCCAGATGCCCATCTCCTGCTCTGTTCTAGGGGTGGTGAAGGATCTGCTCCATGGAGCTGTCTCCATGGCTTCAGCAGCCTTGGTGCAAAGCTGTTGAGCAAGCAGCACTGACAGTGCGGCAGGAGACCAAGACCTGGCTTTCACATTAGTCCTGAGTTTTGCCTTGGCTGGGATATTCCACTTGGACCAGACCCCTCCTCTGGGATGGGTGTTTCCCCCTCTCCTCACACTTCTTTTTCCTGGCATCTCCTGCTTCCAGGGGTAATATGAAAGGCCGAAAGCCCTACAAGGAAGGACCCTCATGTTCACAGTGTCCCAAGGGCAGAGTCTGCGTCAACTCCTTGTGTGGTAGGTGAAGAGAAGCGGCGCGTGTGGGACTGGGACCCCTGCATTGGGGTCCAAGCTCAGAACACTCCTGGAGCTATTGGGAAGCCCTGGACCAGCAGCTCCAGGGCTGGACCATGAGACACGAGGTGTGCTGGCAGCCTGTCTGTGAGGAGGATGGGACGAGGACTTGAAGCCCCCTTAGGCAGCAGTCTTTGCCCCGTGAGGATGCCCCTCGAGGAGCAGGAAGCGGTGGGAGGGGGATGAGAGGTCTCCAGGTTGGGAGCCCAGAGTGGGGACAGCCCCATTGACCAGAGAGGGGTCGGCTGCTGCTTCACCCCCGCTGGTTCCTGCTGGCCCCGCTCAGCGCAGGGCTCTGCTGAGGGGAGGTGACAGCAGCCCTAACCCCTGCGCTTCTCATCTCTTACCAGAGCCCACTGTAGAAGAGACCACTCCAGCCCCTGTGACAACAAAGGCAAGGCCCTCCACCCCAACCACAGCCATGCCGAAACCCACAGCCACAGCCAGACCAGCACCCACCACAGCCAAACCAGCACCCACCACAGCCAGACCAGCACCCACCACAGCCAAACCAGCACCCACCACAGCCAGACCAGCACCCACAACACCCATGCCCACTACAACCACAGCCAAACCAGCACCCACCACAGCTAGACCAGCACCCACAACACCAGCGCCCACCACAGGCAAAGCAGCACCCACAACACCAGCACCCACCACAGCCAAACCAGCACCCACAACACCAGCACCCACCACAGCCAAACCAGCACCCACCACAGCCAGACCAGCGCCCACAACACCAGCACCCACCACAGCCAGACCAGCACCCACAACACCAGTGCCTACCACAGACAAACCAGCACCCATAACACCAGTACCCACTACAACCACAGGCAAAGCAGCACCCACAACACCAGCGCCCACCACAACCAAACCAGCACCCACAACACCAGCACCCACCACAACCAAACCAGCACCCACAACACCAGCACCCACCACAACCAAACCAGCACCCACAACACCAGCACCCACCACAGCCAAACCAACACCCACAACACCAGCACCCACCACAGCCAAACCAACACCCACAACACCAGCGCCCACCACAGCCAAACCAGCACCCACAACACCAGCACCCACCACAGCCAGACCAGCACCCACAACACCAGCGCCCACCACAACCAAACCAGCACCCACAACACCAGCACCCACCACAGCCAAACCAACACCCACAACACCAGCACCCACCACAGCCAAACCAGCGCCCACAACACCAGCACCCACCACAGCCAGACCAGCACCCTTAACACCAATACCCACTACAACCACAGTCAAACCAGCACCCACACCAGTGTCCACTACAGTCACACCTGCACCCACAACACCAGTGCCCACCACAACACCAGTGCCCACTACAGCAAAACCAAAGCCCACAACACCAGTGTCCACTACAGTCAAACCAGCATCCACAACACCAGTGCCTACCACAGGCAGACCAGCAGCCACCACACCAGCAGCCACCACAGGCAAAGCAGCACCCACACCACCAGCACCCACCACAGCCAAACCAGCACCCACAACACCAGCACCCACCACAGGCAAAGCAGCACCCACAACACCAGCACCCACCACAGCCAGACCAGCACCCACAACACCAGCGCCCACCACAGCCAAACCAGTGCCCACAACACCGGCATCCACCACAGCCAAACCAGAGCCCACTACAGGCACAGCCAAGCCAGCACCCACAACACCAATGCCCACCACAGCCAAGTCCAGACCCACAACCACACTTCCAGTCCCAACCACGTCCCCAGCCACAGCCCAGCCAAGCCCCACACCAGTAGCACCCATCACAACAGCCAAGCCAAAACCAGCCACCACAGTCCCAATGCCAACCCCAGACAAGCCAAAACCCATGACACCAGCAGCCACCACAGCCATGGCCATGCCAAAGCCCACCATGCCAGCACCCACCACCATTACTACCAAGCCAAAGGCCACCATGCTACCAATCACCACACCAAGACCCACCACAGCTATGACCAAGCTGGCACTCACCACAACCACCACTGCAGCCAAGCCAGCACCCACCACACCACCTACCACTACTACAGCCAAGCCAATACCCACTGCTACATCAGCAAAGCCCAAACTCACCACCACAACACCAGCTTCTACCACAACCACAAAGCCAGAACGCACTGAAACAGAAAGTCCCACTCCTACTGAGGCAACTGGGCTGTCTCTGCCCTTGGAGCCCACGTCGGACTTGGATTATGAAGTGTCTCCAGAAGCAGAGGTAGACACTGGAGAGCCTGTTAGCCCCTTAACTACAGAGGATCCAGCCCTGTTAGAAAGCATGGGCACAGCCTTCAGCCCCAGATCAGTCCTAGAAACAAAACAAGGTCTCAAAGAGGATGGGAAGGAGAAATTGGCCTTTTCCAGCCCACCTCCATCCCTCAGCCAGATAGTTCCAGAGATCAAGTTAGGTTTCAACAAAGCTGAGCTCATAACCCCCTCAAAGCCAATGCTCTTCAGCCCTGAAGAACCCACCTTCTTGCGCTTAACTTCATCTACCAAAGACCAAAAAGGGCAGAGCCCTGCTTTCCAGAACTCCCTCTCAGGTAAGGTGATGGTGGAGTCTGTCCTGGCATGGACCCTCAGGTGCTCCGTGATCCCCAAACAGCATGGAGAATGCTTGGGAGGAACCAGTATTGCACTGGTCCTCTGGATCCTCCTCTTGTGTGTGGCACCACCTCTTCCCCACTCTTTCCTCTAACACTGAAAGGAGCTGGTTGGATGTCTCCTTCACGCGGTGCGGTTTTGTCTACAGCCTGCTCCCCACTAACCCACCAACTGCCTCACTGGATGGCTGCACGGCTGCCTCGCACCTTGCCGTGCCCTGGTGCACGTCACGGATGGACCTGCATGAGAGGGAGTTCCTTTTTCTGCCCACATCTTCCCCTCTAACTCCTCATTTCCCCTTCTCTCGCCAGCAGGAGCCCTGGACACCAAAGAACTGGAGACAAACTCGGACCAGGCAAGCGTGGAGCAGCCCACGGCTGGAGCCCCCAGTACCTGCACGGGGCTTTCGCTCTTCCTCTTGCCCAGTGTCACCCTGGTGGGCCTTCTGCTTTGAATGGTCTTCATCAGCTGTCCCTGCACCGGTCACCAAGGCTTTCTTCAGCACTGGTTGTTCCACAACCCTGGTAGGCTTGGGAGACGCCACAGACAATGCAGGTTGAGACGCTCCCTTCTCATGCTGCCTTCTCTGCTCCCGCCCCAGCGAACCAAGGGCAGCTGGCAGTCCCATAGGAACCTGGTCCTCTTCCTGAGGAGACCCAAGGGCAGGAGGGTGTCTGCCATAGTGCTGGTGACCTTGGATGCTTCTCCTTTCCTCTCAGCCAGCCTGGACTTCTGATCCGTTTCCAAATGGAATGGGATGAGCTCTCCCACCACCCGTGTGGCTGGCAGGCCCCGCCGCACCGTGTCCCCAGGGAAAGCAGAATGACTTGGAAACCCGAGTGGCACTGAGACATGGGCATTGGTGTTTGTAGATGAGACATGGTGGTTGGGTTTGTCAGGACAAGTTTCCAGCAAAAGCGCTCTTTGCTCCTCCTGATGTGTCTGTCTCAGCTTTGGAAAAGTTTCATCTCTTCCCTTCTTGTCCAAAAAGAGTGGCTTCCTTTTTCCACAGGAGAGGATTTCTATTTCCTTCCTGGTTCTGGTACAGCTATGGCCAGTGCTACCCAAATGTTCTCCTTTCTCCTCCTCACACTTCCGCAGCCTTTGCCTCCTTCTCTTCTGCTTTCTGCTGCATGTACCCATTCCACAGTCATGGAATCATGGAACCCCAGCCTGGTTTGTGTTGGAAGGGACCTTAAAGCTCACCCAGTTCCAACCCCTGCCACGGGCAGGGACCCCTTCCATAGAGCAGCTTGCTCCAAGCCCCTGTGTCCAACCTGGCCTTGAGCACTGCCAGGGATGGGGCAGCCACAGCTTCTCTGGGCACCCTGTGCCAGCGCCTCAGCACCCTCACAGGGAACAGCTTCTGCCTAAGAGCTCAGCTCAGTCTCCCCTCGGGCAGGTTCAAGCCATTCCCCTTGGCCTGTCCCTACAGGCCCTTGTCCCAAGCCCCTCTCCAGGTTTCCTGCAGCCCCTTTAGGCACTGGAGCGGCTCCTTCTCTTCTAGTCCAGTGCCACGACCATTATACGCATGTGCCTGCACCTCTGTGTGCGCACACAAGACAAACCTTCAGCACTAAAGAGCCGTTGCTGGCTCCTCACAGAGCTTTCTTCTGCATGGCTTCCTTCTGTGCGTAACTTAAGTGTATTTGAATTCAGATACAGATCCTGGTTGATGTGTAACTTGTGTGTGATGGAGCTGCGTCCAGGAGAAATAAGTCAGCACGTGTGCTGGTGAAAACTGAAGCTCAAGAGAGCCAAGGGGATGATGTTAGAGGTTACCAGTGGTTCCAGGACTTGCTGCAGGATCACTTTCACTGTCTGGGACACTGTGTTTTAGCCCCCCCCACCCATGTCTCTCTTCCCTTCACCTGAGGATTCTCAGTGAGTGTTAAATACATGACAAGCTTTGCAGGGTGGTGGGAAGGGAATAGGAGACCCAGTTCCTTCTCTGGTCGCTGCATCCTTTGATTTCTTAAACAGATGAGGTGGAGAATGACCTGAAGGCCAATACTTGTGTCCTCCCCTCCAGTGTTGTGTCCTGTGCATCCCCAGAGCATGCACTGAATAAACCCTGTGGTGAAAGGCTGTGAAGTGTCTCGCTGGAGGATCTGGAGGCCGGGGACCTGTTTATTCCATCACTGAAACACTCTCAATTGTGAGCTTTGGCAGAATCACTCCTGGGGTGCTGCAGGGGTTTGGGGTTGGCGTTGCAAAAGCACCCAGGAGCCAGTTTTCGCAAGGGTGCAACTTAATGTTTTGAAGCCTGTGTAAAAGCAGGAGGAGGAGGAGGTTGGGGATGCTGTAGGGAATGTTCCCCGAGTGCAAAGCTGAGGGCAAAGCAAAAACTGTCCCACAGGAATTTTTGGGCAAGGAAAGCAAAAGGAAGAGAGCTCAGAGTTAAAAAATGGAAATCCAGCCTGGGGCTGGAGCGCTGTGGGTTCTGTTTTCCCAGCCTCTCCCCGCCCTGAGCACACAGTTTTTCATCTTTGCAGCAAGGACAGGAGTAAAATGCAAGCGTGTGTCCCCAGTTTCCGTGTTCCTGCAGCACGTTCACTGCAGAACATCCCCCAGCTGCGAGCAGCGCACAGGGAAAGGGCCTTGTAAGACTTCCAACTCGCCGCCCAGGAACCATGCTGGCATCAGGCCTTTGCTGCTGGCTTTTCCCCATCCTTTCCCCCCGGCTTCCCCTGGCCAGGCTGCCCTGCAGCTCCTCATTTCCCTTCTCCAGGAGGCCCTGCTGCAGGAGCCCAGCAGCACCAGCTTCCTTGCAGGAAACCAGCTGCCTCCGGGGTTTTTTCAGGTCACGCTCGGTGCCAGCCCTGCGGAATGGGGACCAGCAGATGGCAGTGGGAGGGACACCGCTGAGAACTGGGCAGCTCCAACTCGCGACGCAGAACCCTTCAGTGCTTCATTGAATCCCGAGCATCAGATGTAGTTAAGAATCAGATGAGAAAGAGCCCCCTGCCCAGGTAGTGGGGCTGCTCTCGATGCAGGCTGATCTCCTGCCGTTGAGCTGCTTTCTGGGATAAAGGTCCAGCCTTGGGTTAAGGATGGATGAGAGAAATAGAGCCTGAGCAGCTGGTGTTTGCCTGATGTAAGGGGTGAAGGTTCACGCAGGGATGGAGCGCTACAGGACCACAGCTGGTGAAGGAGAGCATAGCACGAACTCCCTACAAACAACAAAAAGAGCAGAGAAGCATTTCTCCTCCCAGCAAAGTCTGGGCATTTGGTCAACACCTGATCTTTTGCCAGTGCTGGATCCCCCACCCTGCTGAGAGCCATCGTGGGGCTGGGAGCAGCAGCGCTGCTGCGTCAGCACAACTCCATCGACAGAATGCCAGGATTTCAACGTTGCGCCGTGATTCTGGGGCTAGTGAGCTTTGTGAAAACTGTTACGGTTTGGTTTCCGTGAGGTTCCGATTTCTGGAGACGCGCTTGTGCAAGGACCTATTTATAGAGTTCCTTGTAACAGAAAATTCAGCCCCAGAAAGGAAATTCCCCTTTCCTCTTCCCCTTCCACACCGCAGCGGGGCTGAGCCCTGCCAGCACAGGCATTTGGGGTGCTTTGGTTTAACCCTAAATTAAGGGGGGCTAGGGAAGGATGGAAGATGGTTACGTGGCAAGGGCAGGGTATGGTGTGATGCTCAGGGGAGGACACAAAACATGCAAGGGAGGCTCCTATAGCATTCCAACTCCATTTTCTGGGGTTGGCATGAAGGATGTTCTGGTATTGGGGTGACCAAATAGAAAACTCCTCAGGGAAGGAGCCAATACCATAGCAAAGATGCTGCCAGATTCTGGCAGCCCCATGGCCACGTATGATGGGAGGAAGAGAAAGTGTTAACCATCAGCTGTGGCTATTTGGGTTAACAGCAGGGGATTTATGGGGTTTATAAGGCCTGGCTCTTCATCAGCCCCACCTGCTTGGTTCTCTCCACCCCTGGACTCTGTTTCCCAGCAGGGAGAGGGCTGTGCTCCATGCTGGTTGAACGAGAGGAGGTTGCTTGTCTTTGGATGCTGATGCTTCCCCTGAATATGGTGACTTGGAAGGGTTGGGGAAGCACATGCTCCATCCTGAGGGGTTTCAGCTGGGGCTGTGATGCTGGCTGCCAAATTCCCTTTGAGTATTTGTGTTAAAAACCCTCTTGTACCTTCTTTTTGCTAGAAGAAGGCACATACCCCTGCTTGCCATTGTGGCTAGTGATGGCATTGATGCCCCACCGAGCTGTGCTGTGGCATCCTGGCCAGTGGGTCTGGCTGTCCCAAATATCCACAGTTATAAGCCTGCTGAGCCTCCTCCTGGGCAGAGGCTGCCCTTTCCCATACAACAGGAAGCATTAGAGACAGTAAATATTGCCTTGGCTGGTTTCTGAGCTCTAGCTGTGGCTCAGTGGAGACAAGATGATGGGTTGGTGGAGCCTGAAGTTCCCATGTTTTCCTGTTGCTGGTATCTCTTATGAGCATGCTTACAGCAAGGACTACCTAAGGCAGAGAGAAGCCCAGCCTGCAGCCCTTGACCTGACTGGGGATGAGAAAGAAGATTAGGGCTTCACAACAGGATTTGGGTTGGCCCAGGAAAGCACCTACTGACAGCCAATAATGAATGGTCTTAGCTGCTTGACCAACCCAATCTGCCCCACATCCTTATCATGCCCCAGCTGTGGCTTCCCTTTCATGCTCAGGATCTTGGTCAAACAGAGAATTTAGTCAGTGACACAGTCAGGAACCCTGGCCACCCCTTTAGAGGTCCCAGTTCACCAACCAAGCTCCCTTCAAGGCAGTCAAAAGATGCTGTTCTAAAGAAGTCAAACCAAGTTCATTTGCAGAAGAGAATCTCTCCAGTAATATTTTATTCATGGCTTCCAGCTCGCACAGCTTCACCACTCAAGATTCCCTGCATCAGCATCAATGCAATGGAGGGGACTGAAGTGATTTCACTCAGGACACACAGGATTGGTTCTTATAGAATCATAGCATGCTTTGTGTTGGAAGGGACCTTAAAGCTCCTCCAGTGCCAAACCCTGCCACGGGCAGGGACCCCTTCCACTGGAGCAGCTTGCTCCAAGCCCCTGTGTCCAACCTGGCCTTGAGCACTGCCAGGGATGGGGCAGCCACAGCTTCTCTGGGCACCCTGTGCCAGCGCCTCAGCACCCTCACAGGGAACAGCTTCTGCTTAGATCCAGCCTGAACTTCCCCAGTTTGAGTTTAAATGCATTCCCCCTTGTTAAACATGAAGTGGATATGCTCTGTTCCCATGCTTCTGGTGCTATTTTGGTCCCTTCCAAGCAATTTGCGGGTAGGAGCCCTGCCCTCAGCAAGCAGCTAGAGGATAATAATGCATCTGAGAGGACCAAGCTGTAGTTTTGCACAGCACGTCACCAGGACTGTTGAAGAGCCAGATTTATGGAGCGAGGGCTGCATTCCCTCACCACCAGACACTGTAGCATCCCCACCCACCAGCTGCTGCCCAGCCTGAGCAAGTCCCGTCCCAGCCTCGCCACAGCTACACCCTATCTCAGGAAGCAGAGGAGCCTTAAGCTGCTTTGTTTCTGGGGAGCCCCATGGCCCAGGCAGTCAGGTCTGGGTCTCCCTGTGCGTTTGCTCAGGGTGAAATTGGAGGGCTCCAGTTTCTTTTTGCAGGTCTCTTCCTCCCACTTCATCTTAGAAGGTGGCCTCTGCTTGCCCTCGCTCCCCAGTGTCTCGGATCTCACCCGTCTCCATGGCAGTGAGATGGCAGTGATAACGGCCTGAGATGGCCTTCAGTCTTGAAGAACTGATGCAGCCCTGATCGTGTTACAGCTTGATCCTACTTGCTCTTGCATATAGCAGAGGGATAGTCCCATCTGCTCCTAAGAAAGAGAAGAAATAACAATTCCCTGCCCCTGGTCAAGTGCCAGAGCTCTGGAGCGGGCTGTCTGCTCACGTCTGCTGGCATATGGGTACTACCTGCCTGGGAGAACCCAAAAGGATTAGGACTTGCTCCCTTTGGCTTACATCTCTTCCTTACCTGTCTCCCCTCTAGGACAGGGTGTTAGTCTGAATCAGTGGCTTACCCTATGTAAGTACACAGGAGCCCTAATCTTCTCGCCAGGGTTTGTGTATTAGTGAGTTAGGTTGATATAGATTATCAAACCAGAAACAACCACCCTCTAACTCTATACCATGGAAGAAATGGGAACCTGTCCAAAACAGAATGTGCTTCCTGAGTGGGACCAACCAGCCAAATTGGATCAGCTCCCAAGGCTTTGAGTCTACATAATAAGCACGCTCTTGGATCTAGTTTTTAACCCAGGCTTCAGAATTGGGTGCTCAGATCTATCCTCTTTGTACCAAAGCATCCAGTCCCCTTCACACTTGAGGATAGACCAGCAAAGAACAGCACACTTAAACCATTTACAGCCTGAGCCCATCTCCTGCAAAAAAAGATCAGAACTGAACACCAGAAGCTGACGCACCAGCTCATTTCATTGTTTCTCTTGCGCCCATGAAACAGATTGATTTTGTGCTGGAGGGTGGCTCCATACTCATGGCTGAGGCATGGAGCAGTCCGTGGAATAACGCAATCCTGGGTGCTGTAAGAGAAGAGCCACCGAGCTGTTCAACAATGCTGTGCTGTGTTTTGGGACCCTCAGCGGAGAGAAGTGATGCCTCAGGAGCAATGTGGCTGAGCCAGTCCTCCAGTGGTTTTGCTGCTCTTTAAGGAAGGCAATAGACTGTATAGTTATCACCTGAAATGGGATAAAATCCCTCCCACCAAACTATACAACCTACTACCTCACCTCCACAGAGCAGTACAGAGGTCTTGGCTGATGCACACCGTATCACTGGCTTTGCACCACTTGCCTCCATGCTTGATGTAGAAGATGAAAACTGAAGACCTGACTGTCTCCTTAGGAAAGACAGTAGATTGTATAGTTAGCTCAAAGGGAGGACCGGACTCCACAACTATTCAATCTACTACCTCAGCCTCAAGGACAGCTTGGGACCATGGTACTCTAAGGCAGTGAGATGATCCTTATTCAGGTGTTGGCTACTCCGGCAGCTCCTGTGAAGAGAAACGTGAAAATCCATCAGACTTCACGATGTTAGGGAAAGGAGTCTCATACCCAGCCTGTCCTGGAGCTCCCTTTCCTTCTTTAAACCTCCTTCAGTCACTTGGGCTATCCTTTATCCTTGGCAATCACAAACTTTATGCACCCAAGGGCTTACGGAAGCGGCAGCCCTCCCCTTTAAACCCAGGGCCATACCTGCAGATAGCAGAGCTCTCCTGGAACTGCAATAATGCCAAGTAACATACAGCCAGGCTGACCTCACCTCTTGAACACACACCGTATCTAGAACAAACCTGCCAGCCCAGATAAGAGAATCCATCCATTTAGCTGCTATGCACTCCAGGGAATTGAGCAGATTAGAAATAACTGACTACAAGGAAGCTTTTAGGCTGCAGATGTAATGGTATCGAGCACATCAAGGCAGATCTCATTTCCTAAACAAATGAGTGCAACATGCAGGCTTGGTGTCCCTTTAATGCTATAGCACAGCCAGGCAGTATTAGCATGGATCTCAGACAGACTGGCTAACCCCCAAGCCCTTGGCTCACCTTCTGAGACTTTCTCATTCTCTGTACGCCCAAATACAGAAGCAAGGTACCAAGCTGGTAGTTCAAAAAGGTTCTTTTGCCATGAGAAATCATTCCCTTGGAGATGAAAGAAAGCCATCATGAAAAGGGAGCCACACGCAGCACTTCAAGCGGGCTGTGTGCGCAGCACAATGGAGCCCCAAAGGAGGACTTCCCCCAGGAGCTCAGCAGGAGGTGGCCCCAGGCTCCCCGAGCGTCTGCTGAGTGCTGTGGTGGGACAGGCAGGCACTAAGGCAGAAGCCCCCAGGGAGACAGAGGCTGCCTGATGCTTTGTGCTTCCCCAGCTAACAGGCAACAGCCTGAATAAGTGAGATTCCCCCAGGTTTGGTGAGCGGTGGCAGCTGAGATCCTGGAGGTGACAGTTCCGGATGGCGGGGGTAGGAGGATATTTGTGCTGTGGGGTTTGGAAAGTGCCCCTGTTCCTTTGCAGAGCTCTCTGAAGTGCTTCTCACCGGTGCTCAACACGGTCCAGGTAATTCTCTTAATTTCCTTTGACAAACCCAGCCTTCACAAGGGGTGACCTACTGTGCCAGGCCATCTGGCCCAGGCCTCTCCTAGTGTGACAGGGTATAAACAGCATCAAAAATCAGTGTTGCAGGACTGATTCCTACAGCATTCAAGTACCCAGCGCATCCTCAGCACCAAGTACCTTGCATCGCAAACAGCCGTCTGATGGGAAGTGTTACTCTTCCTATTTTACTGGCATAAAAAACGATGCACGGAGGCTGTACACCCCTCTGTAGCACATACAACACCAAGGTTAGTCAGCCTAAAGGTCTACCCAGTGTGTCACAGACCACTCTGCCTCATCAGGGACAGAAGAATGAGTTTAGACTGAAGTGTTTCAGCTTTCCAAGAATTAAGCTGGTGTCACAGGCCTGAACCAGAAGGGGCCATGGTGGCAAGAAAGGCCGTGATCGCTGCCAGGGCAGAGGACTGGGGATGGGGGTGGTCTGGATGATCGCATTGGGTGATGCAGAAAATCATCATCTCCAAAGAGACTCGTGGCACCTGACCTGGGGGAACAAGTTTTCCTGATTGCCAGTCTGGTGGCTTATATTATTTTGAACATATAAGCAAGATGTATAGGCCAGGTATAGGCCAGGCATTTAAAAGGTCACTCTTGCTACCATTGCAGAGAAGAGGTGTTTGGGCCAACCTCAAACTGTGGGTGGGAAATTACGTTAAATAACTCCTAGCTCCCATAGATCTAATTATACATGGAGAGGAGAAAAAAAAAATCCCTTCTGCCTTCTATCAGTAATCCTGAAAACAGGAGATTTAATTATAATAATTGTCTTAATGAGTATAGGTTTGGGGAATAGCCAGCTGCTGACTTTACAATCCTGATCTTGCCAGAATCCTTGAAGAAATGAGTCAAACAGGAGGATTTAGGAATACTACACCTGGTAAGGATCCCTATGAGCATCCTAGCCTTAGCTTTGCTGTCATTCTAGTTCGTGCTACGTGCTGTACCAATTGCAATGACAGCAAGCCCCTCTCCTGACAGTTTCAGCTCTAAACCATCAAGACACAAGATGGGGAAAGAAGGAGAAGCAGAGAGGTGACCAAGTCTGTCTAAGATCATAAAGAAAGTCCATGGTAAAGCTGACACTGGACCCAGCCTTGGGAAGCCCTGCTCCAGTCTCTGGTCATAATGCCAGGGCAATGGTTTGCCTGGCCCAGCCTTAACCATGTCAGGACAGGCTGATGTCCACATCCCCCAACTGTCTTTGACGGAGAGGTTAAAAGTGATGTTCTGTTTCAATACCTGCAGGAGAATCACAGATCCTGGGAGAGACACCCTCACACACATTCTGGATAGCAGCTCAATGATAAAACCCTGCTGGGGGTTCACAGGGACGCATTATGAATTAGTCATATACCCGTGCAACCATCAGATTTGTGCAAACTCCATCTCTACAGAGATTCCCTGCACAGATCCCATGGCAATCACCAAGGAGAGCTGCATTCCAGCTCTGCCCTGCTTTCCAGACACAAAGCCTTCCCTTCGAGCCTATCTCTGCCGAAGCATTGGATTTACAAGTGCCTGAATGTGATGCAGCTATGGAAAAGCTGGGTAAAACAGCCAAGAGGGGCTGTAGGAGGGAGAAGCCTACACCCCAAAGCTTCTCGCTGCCTTCTAAGTTATTTAAGCCCAGGTTTTGGAGACCTTTGGATACTTGACTGCTAAGAACTGGATGGTTTTGAAAGCCACCACTTTCTGGGTAGACCCTAAGGCAGGGGCACTGCCCTTTGCCCCTTCCAGGTTCACATGAGTCCTTCAGACTTCACCAAATGTGATGTTTGTGGGAAAACTGAGGTCTGCAAGGAATCTGAGGGAGGTCCCTGTGCTCGGTGTGCCGCAGCACAGTCCTAACGCACAGAGCCTCTTAGAGGGGTGAGGCACATCGGCAGGTAAAGGACGAGTATGTTTCTTCATAGCAAGATCCTGCAGGCTGTCAGAAAAGTCATTTCCAGTGAGGTTTCAGACCCGTTCTGGGGAGGAAAAGGTGGTGTACAGCTGTCCTGCAGTTAGCAGGGGGGCTCGGGATGACAGCCCATCAACACAAGTGATGTGCCCCCAGAGTTCAAAGCATCTCCAGACCAGAAATGCCCGAGCACGGCCAAGTCTCTGCCTTTAGAACAGGGCTGCCTCGGAGAGGAGCTGGAAAGGCTCCGGAGCTCGGAGGAGCTGATCCGGTTTATTAAGGAGCACTGAATGAAATGGAGGAGGAGGGGGAGGAGGCAACCATAAAACAACAGTTGCTCCTTTAAAAAGCAGACACTGCTTTCAGCCTTTGTATAGCCGCGGCCCCGCACGTCGGTGCCAAAACGTGCTGGGGACAGGCAGGGCTTCCCAGCAGGAAACCAGGGCCCTGAGCCTCTGAGAGGTTTTCCAGCCTCATGGAGCATGGGAGGACTGGGGCAGAACCAGCCCGGCCAAGGCAAAGCCTGCGTGGGCACAAAATGGCTGCCTGTCGGCCATTTTGTGTCCTCAGCTTAGCCTGTAGGGAGGCCAGCGGTGACTTCCCGTCCTCCCCTTGCCGCATCGCCGGAGTGGGTAAATTCGAAGCAAACAGCCAAAAAAACCCACCCCAAACGAAACAAACCCCAAAATAAGTGAAACCAAAAGGGAACGGGGAAGGTTTCCAACAGCTCCCCCAGTGCTGTCGCTGTGTGCGGCTGCACAGAGCAGCGGTCAGAGCCGCGTGGCTGCCGGACGGCAGGAAGAAACCCGCGCACAAAAAACACAGCAAACAGCCCCCAAACCCCATCCTGAGCACACCCTGTGCCGCTGGAAAGGCAGCAAATGACATCTGCCAGGCTGACCACGGGCACAAACCGCTTCTAACTTCTCACAGGCCAGGCGGACCGGTTGGGAAAGCGCGGCCAAGTGTCCTTCCAGACCGCCCCGTGCTGGGGTCGATATGGAAATATCATGATTCAAAAGAGTTATCCATAGGGAAAGGGAAAGAGAAGTCAAAATGCTTAAAGTTCCTTCCTGCAGTAGCCTCGGCAATGCTTTTCCTCCATGCGCTTTTCATGACGTAGGTAGTATTCCATATCAACGTTGTCATAGCATTTAAGCATTTACTATAAAACAGTTAGCAAGTATCTTAATAAATGGCCACGCATCTGTTCGGGGTTGTCCTGAGTCCTGTCAGATGTTTATAAACATCTGGATCATCATTAATGAATCTGGTATTATCATGTATAATACAGGCATTGGTAACCTGCTTGTTGTGCCACTTCTCTTTTATTAACCCTTCATAAATCCATTACAAAGGTGGCCATGAAGGTAGCATTTGTTTTTCTAAATGTTCATGTATTTTTCTTGTAAATTAGCATAGAATTTGCTCTCCTGAAGGAAAAATATTCCGAGACTTTTTGTCATAAAATGGGTGCTACTGCTATTTCATAGTGCGACCTTTCTAAAATACTAAAAAAAATCCAAAAATACTAAAAATCAAGAGATGTAAGAGAAAAAACATGATCTTCCTGCTTTATTTGTACCTGCTCCATCCTCAATTCTGTATGTTAAAAACCGAAAGAAAGAAGATCCTTTCCTGTAACCCTCTATAAACTCTTCCATGAATGCTGCTTCCTTCTCGATGCTCAGCTCCGAAGTTGCCCACAAAAGGTGCAGTTAACGTCCACCCCTGCCACAGCTTTGGACCAAAACACTTGGATTTGCCATGCGAACCGCCCGCCCAGCGCCCACACATGCAGCCCTGGCTCCGGGACCACCGTCGCCCATGCAATCCTCCACATTGTCAAGCTAAAGCAGATAGGGAGGCAAATACCTTTCTGTGCAAGAAAAGCGTTTTCACCTCTTTCTGCTCCCAGCTCCTCTCTGCAAGTGTCCGCTCCTCTCCCGGTGCCTGGGCAGCCCCTCAAGGGAAGGCAGGACGATGGCTCCAACACCGACGCCAGAGCAGAGCCCGATCCCACCCGTGCCACTGGACTGTGATCCGAACGGCTGTGAACGAAGAGACGTGGCCGCTACCTCCAAGACATCCAGGCTACCGCAGGAAACGCAGATTCACTTAAAAAAGCCACAAAACAGATCACTTTTATTTGGCACATTCTGTGGTATTTTTGCCATGTTTCTGCGCAAAATTGCACGGTAACAGCACCAAGTTCCCTTAAACTTTTTGAGGCACGTTACTGTTGATGGCGTCCCTGTCGGGTATCACGCCTTAACGTGTGCAGGATACACAGGCTGGTGCAGTAAACAGCTTGTGAACACAGTTCAGCTCCATCCCCGTGAGAAAAGCAAGGGCTTAGAAAAAAAGCCAGGAGCAGCTCTTTCTTTTAACATTTAAATTAAGATTCTGTATTCCTGAGAGGAAAACTTTCGAGGCAAGAAGGCAATAAACAAAAGAGAAATCCCTACAGAAAACCAAGCAGATCCTCCGGATCACACCAGTTAAATCCAGGTCGGTGGAAAGGTCGGGTATCAGAGTCACCAACAGCAAGAGGACGCACAACAGGTTAAAACGCTGCCGTCCGGCAATGACCAGCTCTAATCATACCAAGCCGATGTGTAAAGCCATCCGCCCGTCCAAAAAGCAAATGAGACAACAGTGCTCTCTGGTACTTTATAAACACAGAAGAAAGGAGGGCTGTTTTATTGAATATAGCGAACAAACCTTTCCGTCCGGCTAGACCGTGCAGCCCTGCGACGCTGCATGCACCGAGTAGCCGTTACGCTGCTAGTACAAAAGCTCAGTTTGGCAATTCCAGGCATTTTCAGTGCTCAACATACGCCAAAACTACCCACTCTCTGCCTCTGACTTTGGTCTCGTTCCAAAAGGTCCTTTTTTTTTCTCTCTCTCGCTTTTTTTTTTCCCCTCTCTCACTACAGCCGGTGCCACGTAGAGACGGGAGAGTTGGGCTCCAAAAAAGAGCCAAGTCCCAGCGTCCTGGCTTCCCCCTTTCCAGACGGAAAACAAAATGGCCATGCAGCAGCCATTTTGTTTGCTGCGGGATGGGAGGGAGAAGGGAAGGGAGGGGAGGCGCAGGCCAGGCGGGAGCGCGTGGGAAGGACGAGGAGGGGAGAAGGGAGGGAGAGGGGAGGGCGTCGATTCGGCAGGAACCCAAAAGCTCCGCAGCGATGCCCGGGCGCGTCCTCCCTTCCTCCCGCCGTCCGGCCCCGCGCAGCACCCATGCGGAGGGATGGACACGGGGCCGGGTTCGCCGGCTCTCCCAGGCTGGCTGAGCTCGAGTTGTGCGGCCTGATGGGGTTCGGCCCCTCGCCCAGGCCTGGCTGGCACCTCCCTGCTGCCCGCTGGCACTGGCGGGCGCCTGCACAGCAGGGCTGGGGCTCTGTGAGAGCTCCCGACGGGAGCCAGGCAGGAGAGCGGAAACCAACCGGGAACGTCAAACTCCTGCACTTCCCCGGGCAGGAAACGGTGTAAATAACACCCGCGGGGAGGGGGAGAGGAACCCGGAGCAGGCGAGGAGGCCTTGAGGACAGCGGCTTGGCAGCAGCATGGCCTCGGCAACCCAGATCCCTCCGGCACCTGCGGTGAGGAGGGAGGCGTGATGGAGGTTTCCTCCCTTGCTCCCATCCGGACAAGCCTGTGTCAGAAATGGAGCCGCATGGTCAAGGCCTGTGCAGGGTCTGCGCTGCCATGCAGCAATGTCTCTGCACTCCCAGGCGCGCGGGGCTGGCGCAGGCAGCGGCAGGCTCTGCAGCGATGGAGGACGGGCTGAGCCGCGCTGCAGGCAGCGCTCTCCAGCCTGCTCCATGGCTTTCATCCTTCTGCCCTTCCACAAACCAACACCACAACTGACCCCTGCAGCCCATGGCTTGAGGGACCAGGGAAGCATCACTCATCCCTCTCCTCTCTAAAGCACAGGGCTGAGCTCCGAGCTAGCAGCCTTCCTGAAGAAGCCAACAAGCTGCACAGATGAATCCTACCCTCTACTTTCAGGTTAAGTCCCTTCAAGTCCTGACCAAAACCAGTTTTACAGAGCAAGGCAAGCACCCTGTGGCCTTGCGTGAGAGTAGCCAGCACAGGAAGACCCTTAGGAGCACACAAATCAAACACATCCTGGGCTTTCTGCTTCTGTAGAAGAGACAAGCAATGTAAATCAGCACTATTCCCAGGATTTAGGATGGGTGAGAATTCCCAGCCTCAAACCCTATCCCCTAAGGATGTAGGGAACTGGAAATGCCAAAACCTCACATAGTTTTGAAGCTGTGACAGATCTTGCAGGAAAATCCTACGAGGAAGGTTGTTAATTGGACAAGGCACTTTGTGGCATATTCATGTGGGATAAATTTAAGCACTGGAGGTTGGACCTGCTAAGCTTTATCTAGTTAGATGTGAGGGCAGTTTCTCTGCAGAGTAATTCAGAGCAGAAACATAATGCCAACAGCTTGAATTACCCTGCGAGGAAACCCAAAATCTGAAGCTGTTTTTAATAACCATTATTCCTCACCAACTTTCAGCAAAGTCACCTAAGATCTCCAAGTGAGAAACGTTATGGATTTATTGCTCAGTAATGTGCTGTGATGGATTCGTCTTATTCAAATGGCCCTGAAATCAAGCATCACCTGTAGCAAACTCTGTCAATGCCTGTCCTAACTTCTCATAGGGGCTTGGTGGGGAGCCGTATGATCTTGGAGGTAGGTCTGTGCACTTCATACTAACCCTGGAGTGTGGGAATTTGGGAGCTATTTGAAAGCTCCAAATCTGGTTTATTTTAATAGGATTTGGGAAGGCAAGGCTCACTTGAAAACTTTGCACTGAAAGGATATTGCATTTTCTTGTGCAGTACTCTTCCAGGAAAAACAGCAAGGCAGCTTTGCAGAATAAAGACCAAAGGGCTCTAGAGATGCCTGTAGCAATAGATCAAGAAATGGCCACATGCGGCATGTGAGCTTGAAACTAGGAATAAGAAACGATTTCTGCTCTGAATATTCTCTTCTAGAAAAGCCCTGACAAACTGAGGAACTTGAGTTTTATCCTTATTCTAAGTGAAAACTTGTTACAAACAAGGCAGGACAAGAGGCACTTGGGTGTTTTGCCTTTCCCAATAACAGGGTCCCTGGATCTGCTAGGCAGCTCCTTCCTGGTGGGTCCTGAGGTGCAGCAGCAGGGGTTAGGGACATACATGGGGCTGAAGATAACAACAGAACACCCAAAACTTAGCACGAGCTGCTTGTTCAATATATCTTAGTCAAATGGAGGTGTGCATGGGGTGAAAGATGGGAATAAGAGCAAACAAGAGGGGGTGTGTGCTTGGGAGGCTTACTAGCGTGGAGAAGGTACCTGACCACACAAAGAAGGGGAAGGAGATTGTGAATGCACAGGTTTTGTGCACCAAGGTTCCTGAGAGAGCTGAGATGGTTTGTGCTGGGAGAGGGAGATGTGAATATGACCAAAATGCTGGAGCTCTACAAAGGACAAGGGAGGAGCTGCTGAGCAGGGGGAGATTTCTGTAGCCTCCATTCTGGGTTAGTAAACTGGGGGTACCTTAAGATGTGGTCATGAAAGGAGTCCTTTCTACAGGGCAGGCTGCTTGGTCTTGGTGCTTTCTGCTTTCAGGCGCTGCTGCTGTGGCCTCACCAGAGGTCTCATTCAAGGCACACTCACAACTTGTTGTTCAAGCCTCCAGTATTGTGAAGGGCAAAACCCATCTGAAAGCCAGCAGAGGGCTGGTAAGGTACATGGGTCCATGCTTAAGCCCCAGAGACACATTTGTCTTCCTCAGAGACAAATCATTGAATGCAGGAGTTGGTTCTCATTCCTCTACACACATATACTTGCTATTTGATAGTAGGTAGAGCAAAGCATGCTGTCTGACTTCAGGTCAGAGCTGGGTGAGGAGAACAAGACTCCCATTCCTGTTTGTCATCAGGACTCACAAAAAAGGGTCAGTGATGCTGTCATGAGTCTTGCAAACCAAAGAGCTCTATCCTTGTGCTTTAGCTCTGGTTTTTCCTACCACATTGTTAAGTTGTGGAAATCAGCTGCTCATCATCATGTGTTTGAGGTGGTGGACATCAGAGCTTCCCCTCTGGCTGTTTGCTGGAGTCTCTTCGGGCCTTACTCTTCCTATCTGTTCACATCCCAGTAAGCCCATACAAACACAGCCCCACTGTCACCTCTCACATGACCTCCCTGTGCTGCCCATTTTCCTTCTGGTTCATGAAATTTAGAGTGGATGAAAGTGTAAGAAGCAAAGGGGGGTTATTCATTTGCTGGTGAGAAAAAAAACTTCCCTTGTGAAGGAGAATAAATGGTCTTCGCTTTTTTCCCTTGGTGAGAGCATGTGGGTGAACTGAATTGCCTTTTCTGAGTACTTGGATGGATTCTTCTCCAGGTTTGTTCAGTGGCACCCTTCTCACTGTGCCTGAGCACTCTCTTAGGAGTCTTTTGGACTCCTCTATTCCTGTCTCGGGGGAGCTATGTACATAAGGCAACAGCAGCAACAAAATCACTTGGGAAGGGAAAAAAACAGAGCTAAACAGCTGCATTGCTGAGCTCCTGCATCCAGTCTTAGTGAGTCACTTTGCATCTGTTTCCTCCTTTGGGAGACAGTCCCTACATGGGATGCTGAGAAGGTTAATTAGTTAATACACTAATTAACTGAGTGTGCTTTGAACAAAGGAATTGCTTTAGGCACCAGCTCTCATGAAGGTCTAAGTCTAATACTGGTTTTAACAAGGTTTGGCTTCCACTTCTTATCAGCTGGGATAGCTTGCCTGCAGCCAGAGAGAAAAGACTTGAACTTACATGCATTATTCATACTGTTGCCACAATGTATCTGAAGCACAAATGGCCAGAGTCCATCTGAGCTCTTTCCTGCTTGCTTCTTCCACCAAGGATGAAGATGAAACTGGCTTTCTTCTCACAAACACAGCTCTGGGGCTCCAGGCCAAGGAAACGGAGAAATCCAAGCTGAGGCTCTGACAGCATTGCTAGTCAATGCCCAGCAGTCTGGTTGTGACCTGTACCCCACCTTGCTCTGGAGGACTGCACACACTCAAGGCAGCTTCTCCTCTCTCTTCCAGAAGATGGGTGGAAGTAGAGTGCTCTGCCTACTGAAGTGAGAAGCACTTCACTTTCCACATCACTGGGACCCATCCCAAACTGGATTTGAAGCTGCAGCTGCAACAAATCCTGCAAGTCAAACTGTTTTAAACTTTGGGCAGTCCTGAGCTCATCCAAAGACATGTCTATGGAAGCACTTGGACAGTGAAGCCAAACCCCATAGTGGAGGCTGTAACCCAGTTCTGAAAGGTTCCAACGAAGATGTAACCACTGGAGCTGATGAAGGTTGTTTGCCTTACTCAGGCATGAATACAGCAATCCACCTAGACCCTGCACTTCATCAGGGTGCCAAAAGATACCCTTTAAGAAAGAGACTGTCCCCATGGGCTGGGTGGAAGAGAAATTGTGACAGTTTTGATTGCTCAAGGAACTGAGGTTGAGTTTGATTTCCAAATGGGAAACTAAATTGGCCTTCCACGTGAGTTCTGCAAGCTCTGAAACTGAGGGTTTAGCTGGGTTCCTCCCCAGCTGGAAAAGAAAACTCAAGGCATTGTCACCGCTGTTTCTTCCGTGTCACAGTTATACAACGCACAGACCTAATCTACAGAAGCTGAAAATCATAACCAGGGAGACAAGAACCTCCAGTCTCTGCATCCCTCGCTCTGGTCTAGTCTGAGGTGTGTGTTCTATTAGACTCCTCAAGGCTGAGTTTTCAGAGCTGCATTTTCAGAACTGAACTGCTGCTGAAAGCAGGCCCCCTAAAATAAGCAAGCTTAGTGAACATTCCCACCTGCAGCGGTTGTGACGATGACACCAACAGGCAGACTTCCACCACCCTTATGGCTGAGCCCCTCTGGAGCTGTGGACATATTTCCTACAGGAAGAGCTCTTCACAAAACTCCTTTCCCAACACAGAAACTATACAGATTCCTGATTGCAGCCAAGTCTGACCACAGACACCATCATACAGATCCATCTCTCTTCCCTCTTTGTTGATGCAGAAATGCCTTGCAGAAACAGTACCAACATGTCGTTGCTAATTAATGGTGTGCTGGCTTTGACCCATCCTCAACTGCCATTTCCTAAAACCAGGATTTTTCTGCTTGTTTATCTTCCCTGGCCTTGTTTGCACACAGCCACCACCCAAAACCCTCTCTCTGTCCAGGGAATAGCATTTATCACTTCTGTTTCAGCAGCAGCAGAACACAGAACAACGTAGGGCCTATGCAAACAAGTACTGCTGTTTTCTTTTGCTTTTCATTTATTCCTTAGTGGTAAATCAGTGCATTCCAAACCAAATAAAAATCACAAGATTTAGGATCCAAAGAGCAGTCCAGAGCAATATAATAGGGGCTGAAGACAGGTTGCATTTAGAAGTTAAGCAACAAGTAGTCCTTGAAAGCAAATGAAATGTTTAATCTGTGCCGCATACCTCAAATTGTTTCTGTCTGGTAATGATGTTTTGCATTCTGCAAATGGCAGGAGCTCAGGTGCCTGGATCACTTAACACCATACTTAACACCACACACAGGAGAGAGCTGGGCTGAGCACGTAAACTGCTCTTGGTTAGGAACCATCTTTATCTTCCGTATGTGGACAGCACTTAGTACAGTGGATGCCTCAAGACATTCCAATGACCAAACGTGACACAAGTAAGAGCTAATACAAGTGCAGGCTGGCACAGTCTACAGGAGTCTATAGGGCACCAGGACTGGGAATCACAACCCTCCGACTTTGTCACCAAGCTTGACCTTTCAGAAGACCCATGCAAGCTTGAGCCACTGCATTACGAGAAAGCATGATCCACACATCAGCTCCTCCTTCGACTTCATTTCAGCCCAAGCCCCCATGCTGGCCTGGCATTTGCAAGCAAATGCAGGGCTGCTGCGTGCTTTTTGCATAGTTGGGCAAGGCTGCAGAGGAAAAGAAGGTGGAATGAATCCTCAGGACCCTGCACCAGCACCTATCGACTTTAACCAGTGTTCCTACAGACCCAGGCTGAAAGCCCAGTCCCTTCCATAACTACACGGGGACTGTATAGCAACTTCACAACCCTGGCAGCCAAATACAATCCACCTTTACCTGCCTGAGGTAAAGCAGAGCCCAGAGGAACAGGCAGCGTCTGCAGAGCTGAGCTTATCGGTGCGTTACAAAGATCACTTTGAACTCGTGTTCAAAGCCCTTCAGAGCAGACGCCAGCCCTCCCGCCCTCCCTCCAAAGAGGAGGCTTTTCCTGGGCTTGGTCCTGCTGTTTGCAGCAGTCACAGCCGGTCTGTTGGGCTCCTGGGGCTCCCTCTGGCCTGAGCCCCACAGGGAGAGGGAGCAGACGCCGGCTCAGAGCAAGGATTGCTCTGAGCCTGCCAGGAGAGACCATGGCAGACACGGATAAAGCAGTGCCCGGGAGGCATCTGCCTGCAACGGGGCGTGCGCTGTCGATGCACAGGGATGAACAGATGGGTTGATTACACAGGGAGAAATGGACACTAATCGTATCCAGATTCACCAGCTGCAGGATTTCCTCCTGAGCCCTAAAGTACAGGAAGCCCTTACCTGCTTCGTTATCCTGTCTCTGTTCATTAGCCCCTTCCCCTGCCCTGGGAACCACATCTCCGCTAATCCCCTGGGCAGGGGAGGGCCCTGACTGCAAAGCTGAGATCCAGATGGGAGCTCCCCCAGTGCTGAGGCATGGCTGGATCCTGCCTCAAGTCAGGGGCCTATCCAGGCTGTCAGCTCCAGCACAGCCAGGCTCCACCAGCTCAAGTTTCCCTGCTCTGGGAGCCCATTGCTGGACTCTTCTCTTGCCACTGCCTCTCTGAACAGCCGGGAAGATTTCAGGGCTGACAAGAGCAAGGTGTGCAACGCAGGCTGCAATGGGCTTCGACACATCGCGTGTCTGCACTTCTCTGCTGAGACGCAGCCATTTCTGGGGTGGAGAGCAGTGTGTGTGGATCAGCACAGGGCTGATGGAGCTTTAGCAGATTTAAACCAGCAGAGTGATCCCCCAGGTCGCTGCAAGACCACTGGCCAGACTCAACTGGGAGGTGATGCTGGTGGAGACCTTGGCTGTGTTCTTATTCCTAGGAGACTGAAACATGCTGAGTGGTTGGGTTTCATCGCCTGCTGTGCAGTGCCAGCTTGGAGAAAGGAGCAAAACCTTCTTAGACCCCTTCATCCATGTCCTTCTGCATCCATCCCAGCTGCAGTGATGTGCAGAGGGATGATCCCAGGCAGCTTCCCTGTGGGGCTGCTCAGCTCCCAGGTCTTAGCCTAATCTTTCTTCCACTAAGAGGAGCCTTGGGAGGAGATTTCAGAACTTCAAGCTATTGATCACCTCAGTATCAGCACCCTCCCTGAGCGCTGGTGGAGGCTCCACAGGAGGACTACAGCCTGCTTGATAAATGTTATAACCCAAGCCATTGCTCCAAGTTGAGCTTTTTGGGACCCAGTCTCCTTGCATCTCCTTCACTGCTAACCTTTAGGGCAAGACAGTCAGCCTGCTCCCATCCTGCTGCCTGCTCCCAAGTCATCCAAGCTGCCCCTCTGACCTCCATTCCTCTTGGCAGAGCCAGTGCCCAGCACTGGGCAAGCAAAGACTGAAGGAGAGGAGAACTGCTCCTTGAATTCCTGGTGTTACCTCCAGAATGTCCCTGCCCAGCTGAAGCTGATTCAGGTCCCCAGGCCTGGCACTAAAACATCAGCACGGGCCATCCCAGTTAAAACCAGACCCTGAGCATCCTGGCTGAGCAGTCAACCAAGTCATGGCTGCCCCACAGAGCCCTCAAGCTGGGAGGAGGAGGAGGAGGAGGAGGAGGAAGCACAACACTTGTCATTGTCTTGCAGGTGAGGAGAAATCTGCACAGGCCAGGGCTGCCCTGGGATGCGCAGCCTTGGGCTGTTCCTTTGTCCCCAAGCCCAGCAGGGCAGTGACACTGATGTGCTGGCAGCAGCCACAGGACAGAAGAGCACTGGTGGGAATGAGCAGGAGCGGTGCTTGCAAAGCCACCACCCCGCAGCCTGGCTGTGGACCTCCCAGAGCCACAAGGTGTTACATACGGGGTGATATTTGGTTGTCACCACCACAATAACGTAACACCTACCTCTTGGACTGCACAGACCTCACTTGATGCAGCATGGTGGTTGCACCCTTTGCTGGGATACTTCTTCTCTTACATTTTCCATGGCCGGGACTACCCCAGCATGCCAACCCCAGCGTGCATTACCCTGGGCATCTCCTGGGCTTTCCAACTGCAAAGCCAAACAGCACAGCTCAGTGCCCACAAGCAACCCTACAATAACAAAGCAGCCACCTCACTCTGTCCTCCCAGACCTCACCTTTCCCAGCAGCCAAGTAACATCAAAGATAAACAGTAGCTATGAGCAGCTCCATATTAACAAACCAGTGCTACAGAAGAAAGCGGAGAGAAATTAGGGATGGAAGAGAGAAAAGAAAAGCAGGAAGGAAACCAACTATATTGATTCTTCTGGGGACCAGCCGTGGGGTGGTACGGAAGGAGAATCAGGTCTGCGTACCTTTGGATACTGTCCCCCATAGTGCATGAAGCCACTAGCATCAGCTCTCCTTTGGATGTGTTTCTATGTGGATCCTGTTAAACCTGTGCCCCCAGATCCATTGGAACAGTTAGTGGAAAGGCTGAGGACGGAGCCAACAAAGGCCAGATTCAGTCTCCCTGCCTTTTACCCCCTCTTTGCCCACCAGAAGTGGTCAGTGGAGTGATAGAGCTGATTCCAGGGATGGTGCAGCACGGGGGCAGCTGGTGCCTGGCCTGTGGACACACAGAGCACAGTGTTTACTGCACCTGAGATCAGGCAGCTTTCACCAGGGCACATTTTGCTCGGAGGTTGCTTTCTGGTTTGTTACCTAAAAAAATGGGAAAAGGAAATAAGAAATCCCAATCCAAACCCTGCCCTGGCCAGACCTGGCCCTTCTGAGGAAAGGAGATTTCCCAGAGCCACCCTCTACAAACCTGGAGGCCCGATCCTGCTCCCAGGAATGTCAGTGCAAAGCCAGAGTGGCTCTGATGACTGCTGGGGGGGGGGGGGGTTATAGCAGCCGAATGGGGCTCAAGACTTGGGGAAAGGCTCCTGGTCTCCCTCCTGGAGAAGGAGCAGAGCTCGCAGCAGAGCAGCCTGGAAGCACCCTCAGGATTCAAAGGCAATAAACAGCAGAAGGATCCAAATCCCAGTTTCAAGAATTCCTCCTTTTTGCTGAGCCACGCTCTGGAAGCATGAGCCCTGTTTTGCTGTGAGCTGTGTGGAATAAAGCAGCTGCATCCCTTGGCTGGGTGGCTCTTCCAGGGGTGCCAGATGTTCTGCTTAGGACACGTCACAAGTGTCTTGCTTGAGGTTCAGACTTTCTCTCCTCTGGAGCTGCCCACTGGAGCTTTCGGGGGATTTTTCTATCCACCCTCCACCAGGTTTTCACAGGGAAGCAATAGGGATTGGGAGCAAACTGGGAAAGGTCTGGGTTTATCCCAGCCCTGCTTGTATAAATCATCTGCAAGGAGAAAGCTGGATTGAGGAGCAAAACACTTGTGCTGCCTTCTCACTGGCATAAAGGGTCTCGATAGAAACTGGTGTGTAAACGTGCCCCAGTGAAGAGGGCCCCCCAATGGATTTGGGTTCAGAGCCCACAGATGACACAGCCCCAGCTCCCACATGGGAGTTTTAGCTTCCAAACCAGCCATGGGTGTTGGGAAAACCTTCCTTTGGCCATGCTGAATGACACACCAGTGCGCAGCAAGGTTCAGAGCCAGATCCCAGCCACCAAACCCGGGTGCACGAGGCCGCACAGCTCACTGAGGGGCTGGAAAGATGCTCAACACCCAGGAGAGCATCTCTGGGCCGCAAGGGGCAGGCAAGGTGATTTGGGAACGTCTCTGGAGTGCAGCTGAGATGTGAGGCAAAGCAGGGCCGGGCCATTCGGGTGTCTTGTGACCAGGTCAAAGGCTTTGCTGCAGGGCCGTGTCACTCACTGAAAGAGGGGGTTTGGGGAGAAGGAAGGAGAAGGGGAAAGCTGAGAGGGGGGAAAGAGAAGGAAGAATTTAGTGAAGGAAGAGGGGCACCTCTCATGGCTCTGGAGTGCTGCCAAGTGCACGGTGGTGGGGCAGAAGGACCCTGCCCTGCAAACAACCTGCTTTTGTTGTGTCCCGAACGGGCCTGAATTCAGTTTGGCAGAAGGAGGGCAGGTTCACACACAGCGGGACCAAACCGGGGCTCGGCTGTGGCCTGGCAGACCCAGAGAGCTCCAATCTCACCCGGGAGAGGCGTGAACCTCCACGAGGCAGGAGGTGCTGCAGGCCACGAGCAGCCCTGTTGATCCCGATGCCTTCCCAAAGCAGCTTCCTCCCAGGAGCACCCGGCTCAGTCCATTCCCAAAGCCTAAAGGCCTCCAGAGAGCTGCTTCACCCGCTGGGACCAGCAGAACCTCCCACCCCATTCCTGGGCATCTCCCCATCCGTGCTGCCCGCCCGGGCACGCTGTGCCAGCATGGCAAACAAGCCAGCTTCTAAACAGTTAACGCTGCCAAACCCAGCCCGCTGGAGTTCCCACCTTCCCCAACCGCTCCTGGTTTAATTCACCCCCCCAAAATGAAATGAAATTATCCGCCTCCTCTGCCCTCACCAGCGTCCTCCCTCCTTCCCTCCTTCCCATCCTTCCTCTCCCTCCTTCCACCCTTCCCGTGCCGCCACGCTGCGCTGGCACGGCCGGAGCACGCGTGTGCCGGGCTGCTCCGTGCTCCCACCACGTTAGCGGCGGCTGCCATGTTGAATTGCAAATCCGACATGATTCGACAGATTTTCTGCCCCCCTCGGCCGGTGGAGAACGAAAGCAGCACCCACAAGGCACGCACCCAGCCCCGGGTGGCTCCTGGGGGCATCCCGGGTGGCGGCGTGAGGGCAGGGACTGAAACCACCCTACGGTCCTGCTCCAAACACTGCCCGTAGGGACCTGCCTGTCTGCTATAGATCCCTCTCTATAGGAGACCGATTGTAAAGTCGGCTGGTTTAGCACCACGGGCCTCGATGGGAAGGGGGCTTTTTTGGGGGGAGGAGGCAGGTTACAGCAACAACAAAGCCACTGAGCAACTGGAGGAGCAGAACAACGTTATTTCAAATCAAAGGCAAAAAAAAAAAAAAAAAAAAAAAAAAGAAAAACCCAACCGCACGGACAGAAAAAACCCTAAAAAGGCAAAATTAAGAGTGAGGTTCGAGTTCGTACCAAGGCAGCAAAGAGACGCACCGTGGAAGAGAGTGGGTTTGTTGTGGAGTGGTGGCTGGGTTTAGCTCCGCTTTCTCCGGGCAATCACCGGGGAAGGATCCTTTTCCGAGAAAGGCCAGTTTGAGTGAGACAGCTTTTTTTTTCCCTTCTCTCGCTCTGCTCTCTCCCCTTTTCCTTCTCCTCGCAGCTCAACGCCAAGAAATGGGCGGTGCCTGGATGCCAGGCTCCATCCGAACGAGACACCCAAGGCCAACGGAGGCTGGCACAAAGGCGAGCTGGCAGGAATTCCTGCACTGGGAGCCGCGCGCCCTCGGGATGAGCCCCGACACCTCCCAGAAAACCAACCTCCGACACTGCCTGTTCCGGAAAGTTGCCCCGTTCGGCTCGATAACGCCCTGCCAGGGTCCAACACAGAGAGGAAAGCAAGGAGAAGGGGAAGGAATCCCCCCAAGTGCTTCCTTGCATCGACGCAGGTTAAACAAAAGGCCTGGGGAGGTGAATTATTTTCTCCCACCCCCCCGGCCTCCTTTTCCCGCCTGTCCGCCCCTCTCCTCCCTCCTCGCGCCTCCATCACCGCTCCCAACATCCAGGCAGAAACGAGCCCTGGGCTCCCTCCTTCCTGGTTTTAGCACGACAGGAGGCGGCGGGTGCTTGAATAGGAGCACTCGCACCCAGCGCGAGGGGGACCCGATGGCGGGGGGGAAATCAAAAAGGGACAAAAAAGCCCCGCACGCAAACAACAACCCACCCGCCATGGAGGGCGGTTGGAGCAGCCACCACCCAGCGTGGGTGTTGGGGGTGCTCTGGGTGCCAGGGGGGTGGGTTTGGCCTTATTCCTTCGCTGCCCTGGCACCTGGGTCGTGGCGACTGCACGAGGGGAGCCGCAGCGGGCTGGGGCAGGCAGGAGGAGGGGGGCAGCCGGGGTTGGCAGCGCTGCTGGGGAGATGCCAAAAGCCCCAAACAAAACACGTCTTCATCTCGCCTGCACCAGCCTGGGCGCGGGCGAGCGCGGGAGGAGAGGGAGGGAGAGGGAAGCGCGCGCCGGGAGCGAGCCACCGCGCTCCGGCATGGGCCTGCGGCCACGTCCCTCTGCTTCCCGCTCCCTCGGCCCCCTTCTCCCTGCCCACCCGGCTGCTGCTGCCAAGTCCGAGTTGGCACCGCTCTCCCGGCTGCACCGAACAAAGCCGTCACCCAGCCCCGAGCCAGCGCTGACAGTAAGCAAAGTGACAGGCGCATCTTCCGCATGTTAATCCAACCGGCGAGGAGGCGATCGAGCAGCAGAGGCCCCCCCCCCTTTTTATACCATGCACCCCCCCCCCCGCCACTGCCACCCCATGCATCCATCCCACCCTTGGCACCCGCCGGCCTCGTGCGGCCATGGCGAAGGCCCCCACCGGCAGCAGCACCGAAGCCTCCGTGTCGGCGAGGTTTAAACGGAGCCGAAGCCGCACTCGGCGGGCAAACGAGGCCACTCGGCATCTGCTGTACCTGTTCCCGCTGCCTTCATCTCGCCTTGGACGCGTGACAAGAGCGCACTCGCCTCTGGTGGGCTCTCCGAGCCGCGGGTCTGTAACCCTTTGCAGGAAGTTGGCACCGATCCCAGGTAGGACTTTACTCCCCGGCTCCCGCTTTCTCCCCCCACCTCCGCCTCCTGCTCCCTCCCCTCCGCTCCCCCACCCATCCTGTCCCTTGGGCCCCCCAAAAAACACCACCCAGGCCCCTGCTCCCCCTTCGCGCCGCTCGCCCGCCTTGTCGGCCAAGGGGCAACACGGAGGGCGGCTGCTGATGGCCGCTGGGCGCCCACCGAGCCCCTTCGCCTGCCACCGTGCCACACATACCCTGTCAGGATGACCTGGGCAAGACACACAACAACAACTTCCTGCTCCGGCTCCCTAAAACGCCTGTTTCCACGCAGGGGTTAGGCGGCGCGGCGAGACGGGGGGAGCTGGGAGGAGGTTTGGGGGTTTGTCGTCATTGAACCATGCTTGCTTTTTTTTTTTATATGCTTTTTTTCCCTTTTTTTTAACATATATGTATTTCTTTTTTGCCCAGCAGCCCCAACCCAACACGAAGGAGAAAAGGGGGGGAAAAAGAGAAATCAAATGGGAAGAGAATGGCTCCAAGTCGCCAGGACAATGCATGGGAAACGGGGAGATTAGCGTAGCTCTGGAAATGCATCGCGCCCGCCCCGTTTCTGCCCCGTTCACCCCCGCGCCTCGTCTCTTTTAATTCTCCCAGCTCCTGAATTATTCCAGTCCACGAGCGGGAGGGGAAACGCGCAGTCCGGAGTCCCTCGGAGCTGCCAAGAGCATTGCAACAGGAAAGAAAGGAAAGCGCGAGAGGGAGAGAGCCCGGCAGAGCCCTCACAATCAAGCAGCGAGAAGAGCAAGGAGAAATTAACATCCAATTAGTGCCGTGTTTAACGAGGGAGACAGAGGCGGCTGTTGTTTTATTGCCCTGTTCTTTTCAGGCGCAGCTGACAGGCAGCATTAAGGCACCCCAGCTCCAAGTGACGTCATCAGATTTGATTTTTTTAATCATTTCTCTTTTTTCCCCCTTTTTTTAAACACACCCCCCCCCCCCGTCTTTTTCCTCCTCCAAGTTTCACAGCGACAGTCCCAGCAACTCGGCCAAGGAAATTTGGTACTTTCTCGTTTCCCCCCTCCTTCCACCTCCGGCCTCTTTCCTCCCCCCTTCCCCATCCACCGACACCAACCCCGGAAAAACAACCGCGCCAAACCCACCCCAAAGGCTTTGTTCTTCCAAAAAAACACCACAGAAAAAAAGGAAAAGAGAAGGAAAATCATCATCATCATCATCATCATCATGGGAAACGCTGGCATCCGAGCCGGAGGGAGCCCGGAGGAGGTCTCTCCGCGTGCGCGTCCGGGTGCGTGCGTGCGGCTGTCCCCTCTCCCGTCCCTCTCCCCTTGTAAAACTTGGCCGCATGTGACGCTGCTCCGGCCTCCGCTGGCAGCCTGACAAGAGCCGCCCGGCGCAGGCGGCTCTTAAGGGAGAAAACTCCATTGCTAAAGATCAGAGAATTAACACGTTTGCAGCAGGGCAAACCTCGGACAAGGGCGGCCGCAGCCGCGGTGTGGATCTCACTGCGTCGGCGGGGAGCAGGGGGAGAGGAGAGGGAGCAAAGCTGGATCAGAACCAGGGAGGCTTTTCCCCCCTTTCACAACTTGCTGGGCCTCCGGCTTCTCCCCCGGGACGGGGGCCCAGTGCGGTGCAAGTGCCAAGGGAGGCATGCGGGGACCGTGGTGGCTGCAGGGAAAAGGCATCTCGGCTGACCCCAGCCGGCCTCTGCTGCCACATCTTTCCCCAAGCCTGGGATCGCCTCAGGAGGGATAAAATGCTGCTTGCTTCCCCCCAGCAGCACTGCAAAGGCAGGAAGTGATGGGACAGCTCAGCCTGGGGGGATTGGAGGGAGTTACCCCCCATAAAAGGCCCAAAACAGCCAAGGGTGAGCATGGAAAGCAGTGTCCCCACGCTCTTTCCCTCCTTGCCCCAGCTGCCAGCGTGGCAGGGCAGGCCGCCACACCGAGCTCCCCTGCCGGGCCCTTTGTGCCCTTGTTTCCAGCCAGGATTTCCCCTGTCCAGGGGGAGGAATCCAGCAGGACCCTGCTCCTCCAGAACCTCCCGCTCTGAGTGACCAGGACCATCCCGCTCCCACAGGGGATGGCGACAGGGCCACCTCACTGCTGGTGCCCGGGTCTGGTACAAGTGCCCACCCTGAGCAATTCCCAGTCCCACCTTCCCAGCAGCAGGATCTCCTCCCCAAGGGTTATTATTGTGTAGGTGTTTGTAAGGAATTCTCTGCTGTGAGCTCGGCGCTGTGGGAGAGCAGCACAAGCAAGCAGCCTGCTCGAGGGCAGCCACAGGGGCACTTCCACATGCGCAGCCACAAGCCGGGGCCCCTCCATGGCTGCTGGGGCTGGTGAGGGCTTGGCAAAGGGAGCTGGCAGACACCAGGGTGACGGGCACCATGCGATCACTATGAGAGCTTTGCTGGGCTGCTTTTCCACCTGGCTCCGCAGCAGGAAGGGCAGCACGGCCGGGTGGGGGTTTGGGTTTGACTGAAGGCTCTTTAGCAGGACAATGCAATCGTTCCAAACTCAGCTGCGCTTTTCCTGGGTACAAAGGCTTTGCCAGCACCCAAATCCCATCAGATCCAAGTACCCAGACCTGGCACAGGGACAGGGAAGCCTTGACCTGAGTTTCCCTCTCCCAGCTGCCTCCCTTCTCCATCAGCGGCTGGGAGCAGATGAGGCCAAAGCCCCGGCAATCTCTGTTTTGCACTGAAGGCTGATAAACCCCCCGGGGCCCCGGCCGGCTGCGACCTGCACCCAGCCTGCCTGTGGGCAGGAGAAAGTCAATATTTGAACCCAGCTCTGTTTCCTGGGCTGATCAGGGAGCACCGGGGCAATCAATGGGAGAAATCCCTGGCTCCATCCTAGGCGCCGGGCCCAAACCTCCTCCCACAGCCCTTGGTTTGCTCTCCCGGCCACAAGTTTCAGCCCAGATCTCATCTCCTATGGGAGCAGGGCCCCAACAGCTACATAGGAACCAGCACCCAGGGCCAGGAAGCAATTTAAGGGAGGAGGGTGCCCAGCCAGAGTTTGGGTTGTCCTCTTGCCTTGCTCCTGCTGTGGACACTGTCCCCATGGTGGAACACCTCAAAGGAAGCACGGCATGAGAACCAGGGACAGAAATGGGAAGAGGTAAGGGAATATTTAATCTTCCTATAAATGGCAGCCCTTACTTCAAGGTAAGACAGTGCCCTGAAAGCTTTGAAACATGGCTTTCATTTAAAGTGACCAAGACCTCTATTCAAGTGATGTGTTTCCAGCAAAGTCTGTGGGTCCTAGTGAACTGGGCAGGAAGTGGTGGCAGGGTGCTTGCTCTGGGGCAGATTTAGTTAAATCCCTGCAGTGAATTCCCCAAAGGAAAGGAAATCACCTTTTTCATTGCAGCGGCTGCAGCCAGGCTGTGCATGGGGTGTAGGAGGTTTTACAGGCACGTGACCAGCAGAAGGTGGCCTTAACTTTGAGGAAAAAGCTCATAGATGCTCCAGAGGAGGTGTTGGGTGATCTGGGAGATGCAATGCCCAGTGTTGGGGTAGGTAAGAAATCAGCGCATGTGACAAAAGGTCCCAGGGTGAGGATTCAGGGAGGTGGGCAGGGGAGGATGGAGCAGCTGAGCCCGTCCAGGGGGGTCTACATCAGCCCTCCCACAAGAGCTCAGGGTCAAAAACTCTTCCCTGTGAGGGTTCTGAGGCGCTGGCACAGGGTGCCCAGAGAAGCTGTGGCTGCCCCATCCCTGGCAGTGCTCAAGGCCAGGTTGGACACAGGGGCTTGGAGCAAGCTGCTCCAGTGGAAGGGGTCCCTGCCCGTGGCAGGGGTTGGAGCTGGAGGAGCTTTAAGGTCCCTTCAACCCAAACCACTCTGGGATTCTATTATTCTAAACTCCAAATACCCACTTTCACATATGGGTGCACCCAGCCCCATTTGCTCAGCCTAAACCCACCAACTTCCATGGAGCTGTGGAAGCTCAGAGGGAATCTGAGTTTGCAACAAGCTGGATCAGCCCCTGCTAGGGGAAGAAACTGAAGGAAGTGCCCGTCTCAAACTGAAACCTCCCCTGAGGCAGGGCGCCTGCTGTGCAGAAGAAAATACCACTTTTAATAAAAAGAAACACCCAAGTTAGTTGTTTTACAGCTGTATTTTGGAGCAGAGTTAAATCCTCTTGGAAATCATCTCTGGTGTTAGGGAACAGGACCATGCATTATTTAACTTCTGTTACTGTAACACAAACTGTTTGGGAGGAAAGGAGGGAAGTCAGGACCCACTTGACAACACCAAACAGAGCTGGGTTGGAGCTGCTGGTCCCAGCACATACCAGCACTGCCCCATCAGCCCTGGCTGGGAGGTGTGGATTGAACCCGTCTGATGCAGGAAAAGCCCTGTGCCACGGCAGGTTGGGGTCCCAGAGGACCAGGAGATGTGACCCCACACAAGAACCTGCTCAAGGACCCCAAAGCCTCCTCACAGCGAGTGCAGCAACAACTCTGTGCAAAAGACTGCTCTGTGGGTGAACCAAACGGGGGAATCGGCCTGGCTGCTGTGGCAAGCACAGACTGGTGCAAATAAACCTCCTGTCTGGAGAGCTGAGGGTAAATCCCTCCCTGCTGTCACCAGTGAGCTGCTATGTAAGAACCAAACGTGCACAAGGAGCCCTTGATCCCAGTGCCTTGCAAGCCTTTGGACAGCTCAAGGTTTGTTCCTTCATTCCAGCCCTGGACCGAGTGCTGCTCTTGCAGTGCTGGGGCTCAGGAGGTGCCCCGTGGGGCTCCTGGTGCTGCTGACAGGGAGATGCTCCTGTGGTGCCACTGTGCCAGTGCCACCAGGCCCCATGTCCCCTGGGAAACAGACACCCAGGATACACCCAGCAGCTCTGTGGGATGAATCCCACCTACATCAGCCCATCCTGCTACAAAAAGCCTGCCCAAAGCAGTTGCCATCCCAGCATACAGCCCTTCCAAGACCCAACACCACTCCTGAGCCGAGCTGTGCCTCTCCCTTTGGGACTGTGCTGTTCTTCATAGTGGGAAGTGTTTCCCTTTTTTGACCTCAAATACAGGTCGCAGGGTTGATCTCACTCAGGATGAGCCATGCCAACCTTTGCCCTCTCCAGAGGAGAAGAGGCAGGAACTGGTCAGCTGCTGTAGCCTTCCCAGCAAGGAGACCCTGGATCTCCTGCTCCTGCCCAGCTCAGGCAGAATGAAGCAGTCTTTTGTCCCTCACTTCGTATCTGAGCATTTCCTGGTTTCCCAGACTTCTAGAGCCATAAACTGGACCAAAGAACACTCTTCTGCTCTCTGCTGCACATCCTGGTTGAAAAAGCCATGAGGATGGAGCTTTGGTCCAGCTGGAGCCTGAAGCAAGATGTCCAGAAGCCAGCTTGGTGCTGGCCTTACTGGAGAGGAGGTGTCTTATTCTGGCACCATGGAATTTGGATCAAAAACTAAAACTATACAAATATCAAATCAAGCTCAGGGTTTCTTGAGGAGTCCAAGTTCATCACCTCTCCCTGCCCAGGAGTCAGTCAATGGGGAAGCGGGCGGCTGGGATGGGAGCTCTGCGGAAGAGCAGGCTGGAGCCACGGAACAGCTGCCCCTGGGGAGGAGGAGGAAGAGAAAGTGCAGGGTCAGGGCAGCCACACTGGGACCTGGCCAGAGAACTGCAGCTGGTTTAGCAGGGGCTGCCTCATGCCCACTGCAAGGCCTGAGCACCCTGTGGTGCTACAGAGAAAGTGGGGTTTCAGCCCCATGGGTGCTGGAGTTGGGCCTTTCCCCCGTGGATAAGGAATAGAGAAGGGCAGAGCCACCTTCCTTTGCTGCACGCAATGCATTGTCTAAAAGGCTGCAGGCTGCCAGCCCAGGGCACCTAACAGGCAGAGCAGTACTGCCATGCTGGGTACCAGTGCCACAGCTGGAGGGTGAAAACAGGTTACAGCACACGAAGGACGTGGCTCAGGAACCTCAGGAAGGAGCATTGGGAGCCCCAAGCCCTGCATGTGCCCCTCACCTGAGCACTGAGATGCCTCCAGCAGTGGATCCAGGATGTAAATGCAGGAGCATAGGGAGGGAGGCCAGCACGCAACCTGCATGGCAACAAGGAATAGCTGTGGAGGTGTCACATTATCCCACAGGTAACACAAGAGCAGCAGTCAGTGTAAGTGAGGACACAGAACAGCGCCTGCACTGGGCTGAAGGCCAAATGACCAGCTCATTATTTACAATGCATGTGATTTAATTCCCCCTAGAGTGTTACCTGCATGCATTCATCCACGACTATGCACTGTATCTACACCTTCAAGAGCCAGCAGATACTTGGAAACCACCACACCAGCACCTTGGATCCAGTCCCCTTCCCACAAGCATGAATGCAGAAGATGTCTTGTAGCAGTGGGACTAGGAAAGCCAGCTTGGTCCTGCCCCTGTCTGCACCCATCGCTGTGTGCAGCTTTGCCTTCCCTTGTGCTGCTCCCCAGCACAATCCCTTTGATCCCTCCTGCCTCCAGCCTACTTCAGACTGGGCCACACCACCACAACTTCCCCTGTTTCTCTCCACTTGAGCTTTTGTGCTGCTCTTGTCTGTGTCCTCTGATCTAAACTTATAAGCAACCTGGGACAGGAAAGGAGATGGCTCTGCAAGGTGCCATCAAGTTTGTGACTCTGTATGAAAGCTTTACAATCGGTAGCAGTGGATTAAGCCAACAACAGGCTGGAAGAAAGGAAGGGAAAGCCTTAGATCTCAGTGTGGTGGACATACCCACAGTTGTTCACTGCCATGAGATCTCCCACGAGAAGGAATGGGTACGTCAGCATGCTCACAGCAATCTGAAAGCACAGAAAACCAGTAGCCTCTCTAATGTTCACCGCGTCAGAAAACCTATTCCCAGCTTCGGCATGTCAGCAAAGTTATCTTCATTTGGATATAGAGGACAGAGCAGCCTTTGCCCCAGACCATGAGCTCTCACCCCCCAGATGGCAGGAAGAGGAGAAATGACACAGCAGTTTCCTACGTACCCCTATCACGAACTTGGTGTAGCTCCGGATCACTGATGCCTGGCTGAACTGCAGAGAGAAACCAAAGGGATTATGGAGGAGCTGGGTGACCCCAGGTTGTCACTGTCATTGGGTGACATCCCTCTGAGCCTCAAACACAGGGCATGCGGCAGGGGAACAAGGTGGAAAGCCACAGTAGCCACACTACATCCCAGCTGGGAGTCAGGGAAGACATTTGCTGATGCCCCCCTAAAGTGCAGCTGAAACAGCCCTGAGCAGATGCAGCATCTCAGCACTTTCACAGGGCTGTACTCAAAGCCCAGTGTCTCTATTCAATGACCCCCCACTTCCTGTTACCTCCTTCCATGTGCAGGTGCTTGGGATGGGCCCCCCAACCCCTCCCCTGGGCACCTGCACTCACGTTATCATCCACAGCGTAGGTGCTGATGAAGTGAGCCAGGAGGTTGCAGCACCAGAGGAAGATGAAGTCCCCCAGGATGTGAGGAACTAAACCCCTGCATGAATGAAAAGAGGGGGGTGAGGTGCAGAAGGGTCCCAAGTGCTGCCTTCTGAGGTGCTCAGCCCTCCCTCCACCAGCACAGAGGAACCCCACTCCCCCAGAATGCGTCTTTACTTTGGGACGAAGCGAAACAGAGACGGGAAGAGCCCTCCCAGCCTTCAAACATGGTCCTACACGTGCTGCAGCTGCTCCAGCCAGGAGATGCTCTGCAGTAGGAAGTTTGGGATCTGTCATTCAGACACGACACAGCCAAATCACCTTTTTCTACCCCAAATCCCTCCTTGGCCGGCTCCTGCTCTGAAACCCAAGTGAGACACAGATGAAGTGGATCTATCAAGCTCGTTTTACAGATGCTCTTCTGGATGCAGAATGAGAAGTTCATCTCTGGACTCTTCCTCCTTTTAGAAATTAAAATGAGGGGGGTTGTTCCTGCAAAACCCACTACTGCAACGTGGGATTAACGGGGCAGCACTCCAGTCCCTCTGATTTCCCCCCGTTCCCTGCTGCCCTCCGGAAGCATGGCCAAAACATTAACAGAATGGTTTGAAGGGTTTCTCCAGGTCAGCCCTTCTCCAGCATCAGCTGCACCACTGCAGGCATCGAGCACAGAGCCTCCTGCTTTGGCTGTGTGGTTGTTGCACTGCAAAAGGATCCCGGTGTGCATTAAAGCTGTGTTTCACCAGCAGATGCGTTCAGTTCTGAAAACAAGCCTGTTGAGCCACCTGAGTGTTTGCTGGGCTGGAAAGAGCCACCTCCAAGCACACAAATCCAAGTCATTCCTTTCTTCCCAAACCTGATGCTGCCCATTTGGAGCACGCGACCAGTTTTGTTTCCCACTGCAGCAGCAGCAGTCGGGACCACACGCTCTGCTCCAGCCTGCTGCTTGCTTGGGATTGGGGTTTATGCTTTTTGGAGATAAGCTGTATATCGCCAAGGCCCCAGCAGCTCTGGAGATGCTGCCCAGGTCTTAGGGGCTGAGCACAGCAGAAGTCTTTAATAGAAGAGATGTGATAGATGAGAGCAGCAGCCAGGACAAGGAAATCAAAGCTCTCTGGTCCCATGGAGAAGGTCTGCTTTGTGTTTAGCTTTCAGCCTTTGAGGAAAAAAATCCTTTCTTTAACTCAGTCAGGTCTGAAGCAGGCTCCTGAGCTGCTGCAGATACAACAGGGGCTTAATAAAGTCCAGAAACGGAGGCTGGGCCATGGCAGCCACGTAGGGAAAACCTTATCCATCTGTTGATAGAGAATCACATCATTTGTTCCATGTGCAGTAAGCAACCATCCTTCTTTCTCCTCCATCAAAGTAACAATGGATGCTGGGCCCAAGCTTATGGGATGACTGGAGACCAGGGCTCTAAGAGCTGCAGAAAGGGGCTTAAAAACCCAAATTCATTTGTGCTCCATCTCAAGCCTGGTGAGATGCCCAAGGAAATCTAAACTAGGAATATTTGTAAAAGAGAAGTCATTAAAAGATAGAACAGGAGCAGGCAGATGAGGAAGGCTGTGAGGTACAGTGGTGTGACCCAGCAGGAGAAACCCCAGTGCCAGGGAGCTGGGACAAGCCAGCTTCAAGCTGGCCATGCACAGCAGTTTTGGAGCCCAGGGAACATCCTTCTGGCCTGCTGGCAGGCAGGAGACTGCCGCAGATATGAGAGGAAGGAGATATGTCCATCCCCTGAAAGAGTTTCTCTCCAGCCATGCACACATCCAGAGTGTGCCACTGCTGGTGCTGCACAGACATTGTAAGGCCACCAGAAACAAGAGATTTTAATGGTTTTAATGGAGCAATGATTTTTAAGGGAGAGGATGTGTTTGGATTGCTGGGAGGGCTGGGAGCAGGAAAGCAGCAGTTTGGTCCTACAGATGCAGTTTGTGCTCCCCCCCAGTAGTGTGATTTCCTAGCAGGGCTGTAGAGCACGTATAACTTCAGAGCCCTCCTGAGACATTTTGGGTTGTGTTAAAGCTTTTCCTGTGAACTATTAACTTTAATTAGGCTCCTAACAGTGGTTATTTTATGTGGATAGAAGGAAATGCGGCAGCTCCTTCACGTTTATTCCTCAGGAGGCGAAGGGGAAGGAGGACTGCAGCCTGCTCTGGCCGTGCCCCACACACAGGGCACATCCCAGAGGAACCTGTATTTAATGGAGATCTGGGGCTGCACAGCTCAGCAGAGAAGCTGTGGGCTGCAAAAGGAAGAAGTAGGGACACTGAAATTGACGGCAGCTCTGCAGACCTCAGTCCCTTTTCCTTTGAGGAGAGGAGGATCATAGGTGATACCCCCTCCGACTGCTTGCCTCTCCCTGATGCATTCAGGTTTTATCTGGAGGCCCAGATTTTGTGATTGCAAACCCGAAGGCATCAGGCCTGAAATCCCCTACAGAAATGTCAGAGCTGCCTTTACTATTGTTGACACACTAAAGACAACGCTGGGAGCAGAGGCAGCACGTGGTTCTGCTTTTATGTAGATGGGGAAAAAGAAAGACAAAAAAGCATTAAATAAGGGTTCAAGCAAAAAGGTGTCCAATAGAATTCCACTTCAGTGATGCCACCAATTCACCACCACGCCTCATAAGCAGCTGGAAGCACCTTTCAGCTCCTTCTGGTCCAGTCAGCAACACCACTGAGCTGGGCAGCATCATGCTCCTGCCGTATGGGCAAACAGGGTCATTGCAAGCACCCATGGTGCTCCTCAAGGAATGTGCTTCTTACCCAGCCCCTGGCTTTTATTTCAACAAGGCTTCTCATTGTTGCACTTGATCTCGGTGCCTGTTGCACAAACAAGTGCTTTAAATGGCCCTTCACTGAAACACAAGGAAGCATCAAGGGAAAAAGAGAAAGGTATGAAACAACTACTGGGTTTCTCTGGGCTCTGAAGGTTTGAGTGAAGATAAGATCTGGGCCAAACTTAATGGCTAAGCTGGAATGCTGTCAAAGCCACAGATGTAATCTGTGCTCATGGGAATGATGTGAGTGTCCCAGGGTCAGGCAAGGTTCCGGAGCTCAGCACCACTCTAACTGAGGTTGGCAGAGCAGCCAGGAGAGCCACCAGTGCCCTTGGACTGCAGGAGAAGGTAATGAAATAACAACTCACGTACACAAAGAATCCCAGGATCCCTTCTTCCTTAAGTATCCTGCCAATGGCACTGAACACACCGCTGCCAAGGAAGGAAAAGAGCTGTAAGTGTCAGGGGTTGCTCCATCTCTGTCCTGTGCAGCTTCACACACGTTCTGCAGCCACCAGCCACAGCAGTGGCACCCCAGCCATTGTGCCAGCACTACAGTGTGGCTCTGCAGCTCTGTTCTTGCTGCTTCTCCTCAACCCGTGAAGGAGGGTCAGGTCTGCCCAGGAGAACACCCAGCTTGCTCATAGCCATTCAAATGCTGAAGCTAGAAGAGCTCCGCTTGGCTTTGCACGAGTGGACACATGTGCTGCAACCGCAGCACATCACATGCTTTGATTCAGCTGATTCTCAGCCCAAGAACCCTGTGCTGTCTCTGGAAGCTCGTGCTGGCTGTCATGGGTTAGCATGCTTTCATGTGGCGGCACACGTAGTTTTGCCCTGCAGAGGGACAGGCTTAGAAAAATCTTGCAGGGCTGCAGCAATGTTTTCTGTTACCTACTCTGCCTCCCTGCTGGCCTCCCTTTCTATTAACACCAGAAGCAAAACGGCAGGAGATGCACTGTGTGATGAAAGGTGTGTTACAGCCACCAAAACCCCCATGGGCACAAGGCAGAACCAAGGCAGCCTGGGTACAGAGCCCAGGCTTCCCCTGTACCTTCATCCTGCAGTCACCCACCCTCTAAGCACAGCTCAGATTTATTTTCTGGCCACCCAAACCTCCTGGATTGCCACATCCCCCACTGCACAGAGCATCTGGCACTGCTGACTCCCAGATTCATGCTTCTGCGTGCTCAAACCCTACAGAGCTGCAGCCACTCACCTGTACTTGACTTCCCGGCCTATGAACTGGACCATGCAGCGCATAGAGATCACTAGGAGGAGAGAAACACAGGGCTGGCAAAGAAACAAATCCTGTTTGGGTTGCAATGGTTGTAAAAGAAAATACAGCCTGACCCTTCTGCCCTCCCTTCCCTCACGTTGTGTCACCTCTAGCTCCTCTCACTGGTCCTCATTAGAAACTGGTGACCTCCCTGGTACTGTAAGCAATGGGAGGGATTTCTGGCCCTAACCCAAATGGGGTCTATAGGATGAAGTCCTGGATGAATGAATGGAGCACCTCACTGCTCTGCTGGGCTGGTCCTTGAAGGCCAATGCAAGTGTCAGCCTCCCTGAGAGGCTCAGACCTGCATCTGCTTTGATTTCATACAAATTCATTTATGATAGAGAAACACATGAAGTAATCAGAGTTTTGGGGTGACCCCCAGTCCAGAGAGAGCTGCCACGCAGCAGGACAGAACTCACCGTGCAGCGGATGTGAGACAACGCGGGACATGCACTGCATCATCATCTCATGGGAGGTCTGGGAAGAAACAAACCCACACCAGTGTGAAAAGCTGCTCTGCTCCACCTGCACGACTCAGGCCTTTCCCTCAGCACAGGGAAACCCATTTCAAGTCCCCCTTTGAAATCTGTTGTTCATGGCAGACCTCTATTCCTATGAAATATTCCACAGGTGGACACAGAGTGGCTACTAAATCCCACAGCCTTCTCACCCAGAGGCTCTCTCCAAGTAATTCCATCCAAGCCCACAGTTTAAGCTTCCTCTGCTCTCCAGGCACATCACTGCAATCTCCCTGATCACCCATGAAGATGCAACATCTCCTTCTCACCTCTTTCACCACTTTCCTAAGGGAGGTCTTCACATCATCCTTGTTAGAAACGTGCTCCATGTCTTCCAGTGGAAAGGCCTGAGTGGAGAGAGAAGAAACAGGGTCAAAACTGAAGGAGACACTGACCCAAAACCCTCAACTGTCTGAGGACGGGAGGAAACCAAGAGCAATTGTGCTCTAGATAGGAGGAGAAAAACAGGCAACAGGGAAATAGGAGAAGGAAGGATGGGAAGTAAAACAGGAAAAGAGGGGTTGTTTGAATTAAATGAAAATCAGGTTTAAAAAGAAGTTTGGCGGATATGGGCACTGTTCTCCTGTCCTGGAGTATTCTGAGCCCTTAGGAGAGATTTGGGCTCTTTAGCCCCACCCCGTGCAGTCGTGGCTGGCGGCAGGCACATGCAGGCTCTCTGCAGTAGCACCAGCCACCCCAGCAAGCTGATTTATGGAGAGAAGCTGACCTTTACCTTCTTCACACTCCCCCTGGTGATGGTTGATAAAGTGCTTGAGATGAGGCGAGGAGTAAGACCACGGAAGAGGCCTCTCTTCCCATCCACTTCCACAATGTGTCTCGCTGTGTAAGAAAACACCAGGCTGCTGTCAGCTGGGAGCCAGAGCACCCCAAAGACCTCCAGCCAAAACCACACTGTAGTGATTTAGTGTAACAGTCCTAAACTTCATATAGGATGCACAGAATCCTTAAGCATTCCCTGTCATCTATCTAATCTGGAAGGACAGCTCCAGTATTTTGGGCTACTCCCCATCTTTTGACTCTTTTGCTCACCTGGAATGGCTACAAGGCGGTTTGACTGGAGTGGGGCAGGGAGGGATCATCTCATGTGCTGTGTGGTGTCACCTCCTCCCTCCTCCACCCTGGGGATTAACATGGATTTCACAAACCCACCTTCAGGTCCTGCCCCACCACCGTCTCCCAGGCAAACTTCCTCAGGTCTCCAGTCAAAACAATGGATCCCAATTTCCTCCTGACATAACAACACAACCCGCTACATGCCTGTGAGTACTGCTCTTGGCCCCCATCCTCTGCTGTCCCAAGCTAAGGTCTGTGCATCTCCATCACCCACCCATTTGGAAAACGCATATTCCAAAGGGCAGCATCAGAGTGTTTCCAGCTCTGGGTGGCCCAGGATGGGTTTGGGATCAGCCCAACCTGGCTTTCAAGACCGTGTGCTCCCCTTCCCCACAGCAAACCCACTGGGAAAGCAACCCCTGAGGTCACGGAGCATCCACCTGCCTCTCCCGTGCTGCTCCAGCCGCAACGAGAGAAAAAAGTCACTTTTTTTGCCTTCTAAACATATTACCTTCCCCTTTTCTTGGGATTTCTGTCCGTTTAGGGCTCCATCTACAACACAAACGAGGAGGGCAGGGGGGCGAGTTATTGCAGGGCTGTTTGGTAGCAAAGGCAGGCGCTTTGCTGTCTCTAACACACACCAACCCCTCCACCAACAAACCTGCCCCACCTAAACCCCCACCAACCCCTCTGCTACGGTGTAAACTCAGAGCAATGTGCCACGGGAAGGGGATGAAGCACCAACACCGGGGCCACCGCCTCCTTGTCCCCACCAACAGGTAGGTACATCTTTGCCTTACAACCAGCTGTTGGGTTTTACGTCTCGCTGTAGGCTCAGGATGATCCCAGTGGGGAGGTGGGAGTGCTGCTAGGGGCCAGCAGCTCCCAGCCCTGGTTTTAGGCAGGACCTTGCGCTGGCAGTGAGGGATGTTCGCTCACCATAGGTGAAGAAGCCGGGCAGGTAAAGGACCTTCCTTCCCAGCACATTTCTTCCAACGGTTGGAGGTAGCGGCTCGTGCCCGACCTGCAAGAGAAACCCTATAAGCAGGTTCACTGCCTGGCGCTCCCAAAGCTCCTGAAGCCATGCAGCCTCTATCCCGGCGTCCGTGAGCTGCCAAAGGGCCCTGTTCTGCCCGGTATCCTCAGATAAATGGGGATCCCACGGCACTGGCAGTCCCTTTCCCACTGCAGGGCACACGGGGTCCTCAACCCTCTCATTCTGGGGGGTCCCTATTACAGAAGCTCTCAGGACACCCTTTGCACAGGCATTTCCCACCCCTCCTCATACAGAAGCCCCCGGTGCCGAGGGTATCCCCGTCCCTCCCCCACCCCCATTTCATGGGCGCCCCACCGGACACGGTGTCCCGATCCCATCCTACGGGGGGGTCTCAGCGCCTTGCTGCACGGGTGTCCGCGCCACACGGGGCTGCCGGGGCAGCAGCTGCCTCCCTCTCAGCCAGGCTTCCCCGCCCACGGCTGCCCCCATCTCCCGGTTACACAGAGCCCCCCGGCACGCAGCGCTCTCTCGGGGGGCACCAGAGGCGCCCACCCCCGCCCTGCGCTCCCGGCAGCCCCGGACCTGCACGAGCAGCTTCACGTAGAGCAGCGGGTGCCCGGCGGCCGCCAGCCCCGCGGCCAGCGCCGCCAGCAGCGCCTTGGGGGGCCCCGCGGCACCGCCAGGGGGCGCCGGCGCCGCCGGGGGTAGCGGTGACTCCGCCGCCGCCATAGCCCCGCCGCCACTGCGCCTGCGCTGCCCGCTCCAGCGCTGCGTCCTGCGTCACCGCGCGGGGCGCGGGGGTGGGACCAAGGCGTGCAGCGAGGGGGGGAGCGAGGGGGAACCATTGCGGCGGGGGGGATGGAGGCGCGATTGGAGGGGAGGGACGGGGAGTCATGGAATGGTTGGGAAAGCCCCTTAATCCCATCCGGTCCAACCCTTCCCCAGCACTGCCAGGGCCACCCCTAACCCATGGCACTGAGGCCTCGTCTCCACGCTGTGTGAGCACTTGCAGGGCCGGTGCCTGCAGCCCTGCCCTGGGCAGCCTGTTCCAATGCCTGAGCACCCTCTGGGGCAGGAATTGTTCCTCAGCTCCATCTAAACCTGCCCTGGGGCAGCTTGAGGCCGGTTCCTCTTGTCCCATCCCTTGTTCCTTGGGAGCAGAGCCCAGCCCCTCCTGGCTCCATCCTCCTGTCAGGCACTTGTAGGGAGCCATCAGGTCCCCCCTGAGCCTTCTCTTCTCCATCTGAACCCCGCAGGTCCCTCCCCCGTTCCCCATCACACTTGGGCTCCAGGCCCTGCACCAGCTCCGCTGCCCTTCTCCGGCCCCGCTCCAGCCCCTCAATGTCTCTCTTGTAGTGAGGGGCTCAGAGCTGAACACAGGATCCAAGGTGCAGCCTCACCAGTGCCCAGTGCAGGGGCACAATCCCTGCCCTGGCCCTGCTGCCACACTGGTGCTGGTACAGGCCAGGATGCTGGGGGCTTCTTGGCTGCCTGGGCACAAGCTGTTCATGTTCAGCTCCATCAATCAGCACCCCCAGCTCCTTTTCCAGCTGCTCTTCCCCAGGCCTGGAGCATTGCAGGGGGCCGTTGTGGCCCAAGTGCAGGACCCAGCACTTGGCCCTGTTGAGCCTCATCCCATTGCCCACAGCCTGTCCAGATCCCTCTGCAGAGCCTCCTGCCCTCCAGCAGATCAACGCTCCCACCCAAGGGGTGTGGGGCAGCCCCTCCTAAGTGAGGGGTACCCCAGTGTGGGGCAGAGCCCACCCCATTGCTGGCGGCTCCCTGCAGGCAGCCATCAGGCCTCCTGCCCTTGCCCTAGCCCCACTGCTGCTCTGGGCATGGTTCTGCCCAGCCTGGGGCACACACAGTGAGGTTCTCCCAAACTGAACAAATTCCCAGTGTTTTCTCAATGTTTCTCCTACTTGTGCTGCGCTTCCTCTTTCCTTTCCCTTTTGAGGCCAGCGCAGAGACAAGTTCTCCCGCCACAGAAAGAAGGGCAGCAGATGGTCTTTGCCTTGTGCAGATCCTCATCCCAAACCAACATCCTAGGTCCCAGAAACACCTCGAGAAGAAGGGATCATCAGCACCCACCCTGCAGCCCCTTGACACCCACTCCCAGCTGGTGCAGGCAGTGCCATGGAGGGAGAGGCTGAGAAGCAACAGAGGGTGTTGAACCTGGTGGCTGTGTTTGAAGAGCACTGGTAAGGAGCGAGGGTCCTGGGTGCTGTGGGTGCATTTGGGCTCTGTGCAGCATGGATTTTGGAAAGAAGAAACCCAGCACAGAGGTGGTTTGGAGGCTGCAGAGGAGCTGACAAGGGGATTTGCTTCTCTTTAGCTCTCAGATCTGCCCCAGTGTCTTCCTCCTGTGCACAGAAGGCTGAAAACCTCAGTGGGATGTGGCTGTGCTGGAGGTGTTGGTGCCTGGCTCAGGGTTAGGTTGTGCCGTGTTCCCTCTGTGCTCAGCACCTTTGCATCAGCCTGGCCGGGGAATGCTGTTTCTCCTGCTGCTGAGGGAAAACAATTTTGCTTTGCAAATGTATGGGCAAGGGTTTTCACTGGGAATTAACTGCTTGAAAGCCTGGGAGGATCCAAGCCTCAGGCGCCAGCCTCAGACTACCCAGCTGTTTGCAGCGATGGGACTCCTTGGAAAGGGAAGAGAAAGCATCGTGTTAAGGGGAAGAGCAAGTTCCTTTTGGGCTGCACAGAAGGCCCATAAACCAGCACCTTCACTTGGAGTGAGGCGAGTTGGGACACTCAGACAGCGTGTCCCAGCGTTGGAGAGAGGGGATCTGCCTTGCCCCTGGTGTAGAAGTGATTCAGAGGCTTGGGGCGAGTCGTTGTTGTGGTCTGTGCCTCAGTTTCCCCATCTATTGAACCAGGATGCCACATCCTGCCTTCCCTCTTAGTGAGCCTTGATGAGGCTGGGTGGTTGGGCCAGTGGGTTCTACAGTAGAGGTGGTCAGGCAGTGTCTGCCCCGGGAATGTCACCTCCATCTCTGCTGCTTTGTTCCCAGCTTTCTGCTCTGGATGGCTCCAGAGCAGTGGTTGTCCCCGTGGTCCCACAGTTGAAATGCGCCCTTGTGATGTTGTGGTGTCGGAAGCATTTGTGGCATTTGATGTGCCTGCGTTTCACTGCTGCAGAGCTGTCCTGGTTTTGAGCAGCAGCAGTCATTTTTCTCCTTCTTAGGAGCTAGTACAGTGCTGTGTTTTGATCTTTTGGCCTGGGAACAGCATTGATAACGCCGATGTTTTCAGTTGCTGCTCGAATGTTTGGTCTGGCCAAGGACTTTCTGAGCCTCATGCTCTGCCAGGGAGGAGGGGAGGCCGGGAGGAAGCAGAGACAGGACACCTGACCCAAACTGACCAAAGAGGTATTCCATACCACAGCACGTCATGCCCAGGATGTAACTTGGAGTGACCCAGAAGGGTTGGGACTGCAGGGTTGGAGGAGGTATCGGTCGGTGCTTGGCTGGGGGGAGTGGGGCGAGTTATTGGTCAGCTGGTATTGAGGTGTTGTATTCTTTCCTCTTGTTATTTCCTTTAGTACTATTATTATTGGTGGTAGCAGTAGTGATTTGTGTTATACCTTAGTTACTAAACTGTTCTTATCTCAACCCGTGGGAGTTGCATTCTTTTCGATTCTCCTCTCCGTCCCTCCAGGAGCAGGGGGAGGGCAAGAAGGGGGGGGAGTGAATGGACGAGGTTTGTGGTTGGGTTTAAACCACGACAAGAGCGTTTGTTCATCATGAAGCTTGAGTTGGATTTAGGGGAAATAGAAGTAACTTTGACTTTCAGGGGAAGCTGAGGAACCTGGAAACGAGTTTTCTGGAACAGAAAATGGCTCAGCCCAGGTCAGCACAAATAGAGAGAAGTTCCCAGTTGGATCCTGGGAGTCGGTTTAGGCTGGCACAGTCTGGGAGGCACCAGGAGATGAAGCCTCCCTGTCACATGAAGGGTTATGCCATTCCCATGGACAGGAGGGGATGTGAGCATGGCTGTGGATGCACTACCGAGCTCACAGACATGTGCTGATCAGTGTGAGAATGGACCCACCATCTGTTGCACAGGAGTGTCTGCCCTCAAGTCATCTGCTATCCTCAGCTTTGCAGTTCTATGTCCAGTTTCATCCCAACTTTCCCCTCCTCATTATCCCGCTCCTATGGGCAGGCCACCAGGGAATGTCTTTCTAGTTTCTGTCCAGGGCAGTTCACCACAGGGACCACAGATATGAGCACTGTCATGTTCACAGCCTGTGCCCTGTGTGGCTTCTTCCCCTTGCCTGCTCTGGACCTGTTTTCCTTGTCTTTGCCAGAAAGAGGAAGAGAGAACACCACCAAAGAGCTACCCCTCTGCACAACCACCTACACAAGCCTCCTCTTGCCTGACACCTCTTGGCTCTTTGGCTTTTAAAGCCTCGTGCCTGAGGCTGCTGCTCCCCACTTTGGCTCTGCAGTGGCAGCAGGGAGAGGGCCAGAGCTGTGCCAGCACCACAGAGGTCAGGGTTATCCTTTGGGAAAATGGCTGTGGGTGGGATAAACAGCAGAGTTGTGTTCTTCTGGAGCAGGACAGGGCCTGACCACATCAGCAGGAAGCACTGGAAAAGAGAGGTTGGATCCTTGGAGGATGTATGGGCTTTCAGACCCTGGCTTGGAGAGCAAAGCAGCATCAGCTGCTTTGTGTCTTATCACTTTCTGCTGTGTCTTATCACCTTCACTTGAGGGTGGTGACTTTAACCTGGAAGCTGGGTGGGCCGCACCATGGGGAAATGGGTGAGCTGATCACACTGATTCTACTGTGGCAGGGCCTGGAGGGACAAGCAGGCTCCACACATCCAGCCCACTCCTGCAAGCAGCCAGTCCCAGCAGCTTCCAGCACCTCCAGCCAGCCAGAGCCTCTCCCGGATGGATGCCCAGCACCAAGCGGAGCAAGGGAACAATGAGCAGCAGCAGCAGCAGCAGCAGCAGCGGCAGCGCGGGCTCAGCTTCAAATGCCTCAGTTCCCTCCGGCACAAGATCAGAGAGGACAGCTGGAGGAGGCAGCAGGATCCCGGGCTCAGAGCGGGCAGCAAGGTCAGCGCTGGGGTTGGGTTGGGTTGGGTTGAGTTGGAGCTGAGGCCTCTGCAGGCCTTCAGCAGGTCCCTGCCCTGCAAGGGCTGTGGTGTGAGGTGACAGAAGTGGCCCCTTCCCAGGTGCTTCAGGCACAAAGTCCCCATAGTCAGTTAGGTCCAAGCAGACCTTGTCTCTTCCAGCTCTAATAAAACTGCACCATGCGGGTCAGATCATAAAATCCCAGCCTGGTTTGTGTTGGAAGGGACCTTAAAGCTCCTCCAGCTCCAACCCCTGCCACAGGCAGGGACCCCTTCCACTGGAGCAGCTTGCTCCAAGCCCCTGTGTCCAACCTGGCCTTGGATGCTGACAGGGGTGTGCAGGTGAGCCCAGCCAGGTCCATCTCAGGGCATCCCCAGGGCTGTGCTGGCCTTTGCTGACTGCAGGCACGTTTCTGCAGGACTGCTTTCAATTCCTAGATGCATCTGTAGACCATGGGGTTGATCCACCCCACGCTGCCCTGCTCCTCAGGATCACTAACCCTGTATTGCTCTGGGGGAAATAGGCACAGAGAAGGGGGTGACCCAGGAGGACATGAGCCAGGCTTCCCAACAGCCACCAGGCAGCTTTGTTTTCTCCCTTGCATGCTTTGTAGAGCTACTTCCCTTGATGGGAAGATCCAATTTAATGCTTTATTGTGGTCTCTGAACACTGGGAAATGGAGCTGAACCCTCTCAGGCTGGTGAAGGTCATGTATCTGCCCATGAGACTGATCCTTTCCCCCCATGCAGGAACCAGAGGAGAAGAAGATTGCTCTGGAGCTGCTGGAGACAGAGCAGGCGTATGTCAACCGCCTTCACCTGCTCGACCAGGTGAGCTGGGAGAAGAGGGACCCACATGGGGAAGCAAAAGCCCTGCTGCCATCTGCCCCACCAGCACAACTTGGCCACCCCATGCTGATAAACCACTCAGGGCCAGGGCACAGCTCCACACTCCCCAGGTTTCATGTACCCCTCAGCAGGGCTTCGACCCTGTGGCAGTGCCCAGGCTCAGTTCAGGGTATGCACAGACCAGGGACTGCTTAATGGAGATTTTGGGGAGAATGAAGCTGTACAGATGTGAGCCACGCTGGGCTCTTGGTCTTCAGGACCAGAGAATGGGTCTGGCCTTCCATGGAGCACCTTTGTCTCAGCAAAGCTTTCCATTCCCCACACTTCTCTCTTGGGGCTTGGGATTCCCCTCGTGCACAGTCATGCCCTTTCACTGGGTAATGTGCCAGTCTCCAAGAGGAATTCTCAAGCATCTTCCTCACCCATTGGATTTACCCCTTCTTTCTTCCAGATATTCTATACAGAGCTGATGAAAGAAGCCAAAATTGGGAAGACAGTCCCAGAGGAGGTGGTGAAAATGATCTTTTCCAACATCTCCTCCATCTACCAGTTCCACTCCAAGTTCTTCCTGCCAGAGCTGCAGAAGCGCATGGAGGACTGGTGAGCTGCGCTCAGGATACCTGGCTTGCTTTGCCAGAATGGGGGAGCAGGGAGGAATTTGGGTTTCCATCAGGCCCAGAGCTCAGCCTGGTTTACTCCAAATGTTTTTGTGTTCTAAAGCTCTTCCTTAAAACACTTCAGCCCACATCAGGGTATGTCTGAGAAGGGGTGGGGCAGGGAGGGGGGGTGATGTCTGAGGTGGTTTAAGCTGGCTGCAAGCGGGGGACCGTCCCATTCTTGAAAGCATGAAGTTGTTTTGGGACACAGCAGGTCACAGTGGTTAAAACCTCTGTTCTCCATCATGCACAAGCCACCCCTTTGATTTACCCTTCACTGCCTGTCCCATTGCACTGCGGTCTCTGGTTCCTTCCCGCAGGAGCTGCAACCCGTGGATCGGGGATGTGATCCAGAAGCTTGCGCCATTCCTTAAGATGTATGGTGAATACGTCAAGAACTTTGACAAGGCTGTGGAGCTCATCACTGTCTGGTCAGAGAAATCGCCGCCCTTCCAGGAGCTCATTGCTGACATCCAGGTATTGGGAGATGGCAGCAGCACTCCCCAAAATCTTGCAAGGGGGAGCAGCAGAGGGTAGGAGCTGCCTTGGTCACTGTTTCTGGTCACCGTTTCTCTCTCCATGCCTGGTGTCTCTCCCCAGAAGAGGAAGATCTGTGCTAACCTAACACTGCAGCACCACATGCTGGAACCTGTGCAGAGGATCCCACGCTACGAACTCCTCCTGAAGGATTATGTCCGAAAACTACCTCCTGAGTCCCCAGACCAGGATGATGCAGAGAGTAAGGGCTGCCTCTGGCTCTTCCCGCTGTGGGGAGCAGCAGGGTGGGTTTGTAGGAGAATAACAACCCCTGATATTGTTTGTGCATGGGCATCACAATACCTGGATTCTCTTGGATAAACCTCTTTCCTTTGGATAAACCTCTCAGTCTGACCCTTTCCTAGCAGGGAGAGGGATAATTCTGCCCTTGCAGGGTCTGTGGAGGTCAGCGGGGAAGGTGGGTGGTGGTTCAGGATAAGGATAGTCCCTCCAGAGCATCCCCCGGGGGGACCCGCAGTGGCCAGGGGAGGGCTCTATCCCTGCGGACACCAGCAGCTCACTCCTGCTGGCATGGAAGAAAGAGGCCGGCGGCTGTCCCCAGGGCCGTGCAGGCTGTGTCCAGGGGAGGGCAGCAGCCACCACACACGCGGTGGGAGGGAGAGACCCTGGGCTTTTCTCTAACCTCCGTCCTTTCTCTCCTCGTTACAGAGGCCCTGCAGATGATTTTTATGGTGGCCAAGCACTCAAACGCAGCTATCGCTGAGATGGTGAGTGCCTGTCCCGGCTGGAAGTGCTTTGCTGCTCATGGCATGGTGACTCGCAGCTTCCTTCATGACCTCGTTGCTGTGCCATGCCCTGAATGGGGCAGGAGCACTGCGGGTTCAGCAGAGGAGGTTAGACCCTGCTCTTGGTGCCTGACCCCATCACCCTGAGCCTGGAGAAGCCATATCTGCAACATCAGCTGTGATGTTCAAGACCGGCGGATGGGTCTGGGGTCAAAGAGCTGTGCCATCCCTCACAGCGGTCATCTGCTGGCCTGGGGATGCAGAGGACCAGGGGCGACAAGGTTGTAGCTGCTCAGCTCCGCACAGAACATGTCCTCTGCCTCCCCAGGAGCGGCTGCAGAACCTCTGGGTGGTCTATCAGCGACTGGGCCTTGAAGATGACATTGTGGATCCCTCCAATGAGCTGATCAAGGAGGGGCCGATCCAGAAGATCTCCACCCGCAACAACAGCACATCGGAGAAGTACCTGTTCCTGGTGGGAGCCGGGATGCCCAGGGGAATGGCAGGGAGCAGATAAGATGGGAATGGGGAGAAGGGCAGCACCACCTCACTGGGGTGTTGCTGAGTCATCACTACACAGAGAGGGTGAATTCGTAGCTGGGGGGCCTTGACCTGTGCAAGGCACCCTGCACAGGAGGTGGTTGGGAACCTATGGAGCCCTGGATGCTCCCAGAGCATTTCACCTTGGCAGGGTAGGAGAGGGCTGGGATGGGAACAGTCGCTTTTTGGCCTGGATGCTTCCCAAGGACTAGCTCAAGCCTCAGGGAGTAAAGGACTCCAGACCCCAGGGAAGCCCTCAGCTCTGAGCAGGCTCGTGCTGGGCTCCAACCAAGCCCATTCCCCCTTCCTGCCCAGTTCAACAACATGCTGCTGTACTGCGTACCCAGAGTCATCCAGGTGGGAGCTGAGTTCCAGGTCCACCTCCGCATCAATGTGGACAGCATGAAGGTCAGACAGCACCTTGTCTTTGGGCTTCTCCCCAGCCCTGGGCTCCGCTTTGGGCTGTAATGTGGCTTTTGCTCTGTGCTTCCTTAGGAAGGAGGGAGGAGCTGGAGCCGGGAGTGGCTTGGTGGGTGAGGAGGGCTGGTTGATATGCCCAGATCCTGTGGAACAGCAGTGAAATCTGGTCCATGTAGGATCTGAGGGGCTGAAGGGCTTGTCCCTGAGGAGGGAAGTCCCTGTCCCTCACATCATGGGGGAAGGTGTCTGTGTGCTGGAGGTGGGTTCCGCTGCTCCACGTCCTTCCTCCGGTCTCTCTCAGGTGCGGGAGCTGAAAGATGTGCAGCTCCCAAACACGTTCCTGGTCTCGGGAAAGCAGCGGACACTGGAGCTGCAGGCCAGGTAAGGGGAAGGGTGATGGTCCCGCAGACCCTCAGGGAGGAGGGACGGTGGCTTCTGCAGCTCCCTTTTCATACCCAGGTCTGAGGAGGAGATGAACGCCTGGATCAAGGTACTGCCGAGTGCTGGATGAGGCAGCACATCCCACTCATGCTGGATGCCCTGTGTGGTGGGAATCCTCTCTGACCACCCCCCATGCCCTCCTTTCCCTCTAGGCCTTCCAAGATGCCATTGACAGGAAGGAGAAGAGGAGTGAGACCTTCAAGACAGCAGTGCATGGGCTAGAGATGGGCACCCCTGCACTGAAGGTAATCCTCCTGCCCTCCCCATGCCTTGCCTGCTTCCAGCACCTCCCTGCACAGCACCCACCGTGCTGTGCCTCAGTTTCCCTTGATAACCGAGCTGTGGAGAGGCTGCAGATGGGGAGAAGGGCTGAGGAGGGGAAGGGGTGAGATCAGAGGGGAGGGGGGAACCAGAACATGGCTCGCCAGCCCCATTCATGCAGTCTCCCACCTCAGACAGAGGAGCTGGGCCGCCGTGCTCCGCAGTGGGTGCGGGACAACCTGGTGACCATGTGCATGCGCTGCAGGGAGCCCTTCAACGCCATCGTGCGCCGCAGGCACCACTGTCGAGCTTGTGGATACGTGAGTCTCCCTGTGCTCCCTCCCGACCTGTGCAGGTGGCTGCTGGGGCTGGAGTGCTCCGCTCCTACACCTTATACTCTTTTCCCTGGGATCAGCGCTGCTCCTGCCCCTCAGCTCCTTATGGAGCTGTCCCTGGGATGCCCCAGCACTGCCCCAGTCTCACCAGTGTCTCGGTCTGGTGGTTGCAGGTGGTGTGTGCTCGCTGCTCTGACTACAGGGCCGAGCTACAGTACGATGGGAACCGCCTGAACCGCGTGTGCCAGGAGTGTTACGTGTTGCTCATGGGCCACGTGGTGCTTGAGGACCGGGAGGGGAAGCACAAAGGCATCTTGGAGGTGAGCTCTGCCCCTATGCCCCTCTTCCTCTGAGCAATGCCACACACCCTGGTCCCTCAGTGCCACAGCCTGGCAGCCAGGACCACCCCTCGCCTGCCCCTGGGTTGGAGGGAGCTGTGGGTCAGGCAGGGAATTCCGCAGGAAATGGCCATCGCTCAGTGCCCTTTCTGCCTCCTGTACTGGTGTTCAGGGATGTGGTTGGGTTTGGTTTTGGCAGAAGGAAGCTGCAGAGGTTTCAGGCCGGAGTTTGCTCTGCAGTTCCCTGCAGATGCTGGACAAGAATGGCAAAGGAGGCATCCGGGGCTGGTTTGTGATCCCGCAGGATGATCCCCTCGTGCTGTACATCTACGCAGCCCCCCAGGTAAGACCAGGCTCAGCTCCACCTCCAAGGCCCTTCCCCCTGTGCCCGTCTCCTGCCTCCCACCATGCTTCTGCTCTTGGCAGGATGTCCGAGCCCACACCGCCATCCCGCTGCTGGGATACAGGGTGAGGGACCTGCCGCAGGAGAATTCCAGGCACCTTTTCCAGCTGGTGCAGTCCGGGCAGGTCCACACCTTCCTGGCTGACACTGAGGAGCTGAAGCGGTGCTGGATGAGGGTCATGGCGCGCTGTGCTGCGGGGATCATGCACCTTGAGGAGGAAGAGGAGGATGCAGAGTCCTGCAATGAAGCCGAATAAGGCCCAGCTCCAGGTGGGTCAAACCTCCCCATTCCCATCCTGCTCATCCTGCCACCAGGCAGATCCCAGGCTCGCTGAGTTTTGGTTTTCCAGCACAAAAAGGACAAGGTGGAGGCACGTTTGTCACCGCACGGACGAGCTGCATCCTCCTTCCCCTCTCTCCACACTGGACAGGGAGGATGGAGATACCCGAGCCCGGCTTGGCGGAGCCTCAGCCCGCTCTGCCGCCGGCTGCCGCCCGAGGGCAGCAGCGCCTCAGCCTTCCTCCCCGGCTGAGGATGGGGAAGGGGGATGCCCGGTTGTGTGAAAGCATCTGTGGAACTGAGCCCGCTGTGATAAAACCCACCTGCAAGCCCCGGCGCAGCCCAACGAGCCTTTTTGGGGTGGATTTTCCAGAGTGTCCTGTGGGATTGCCACCGCGGCCGCACATCGCCTGAGCTGTGACCAGAGACCCAGCTTGTTCCTCCCCCCTGCCTGGCCCAGGGCTGCTGGATTTAGGATGTCCTGCTCCTGTCCTCGGGTTGCAGCAGTCCCACAGCCTGCAGTGCTGATCCAGCGTGTGCTCCTGCCTGCCCCAGCCTTCCCCTGTGCCCCATCCTGCCCGCCAGCACCTTGCACTCTTGTGCCTCTCTCAGTCACTCATTTCCAGAGAGGAGGAACACTCTGGGTCAAGGCCAGGTGCACGCAGCTGCTGGTGCAGGGCAGTGATGCTGGGGCACATGGGGATGTCCCCCCTCCATCACCAGTCAGCAGAAGGAGCACCCCTGGTCATTCACACAGTGCTGCAGGCTCCAGCCCCACGTATTTTCTCTCCACGTCCTTTTTAGCTTCCCCAAAGATGTTGCCCAGGCAGAAGTCGCCACCTGTGGGCCTGCCAAGGGCTAAATTAGGGTGCAGGAGCCCCATGCAGGGAGCTGGGGTGCCCACTGTCCATGGCCGCAGCAATTGCTGCCTGTGCCTGGAGCCCACAGCAACCTCTGGCAGAGCTCAGGGGTGTCATGGGCTGAATGAATGCATGGGGAGCAGGAACGGAAGTGAGGTCCACAAATAGGGATAATACTTGGGGAAAGGACGAGGAGCAAAGATGAACCCCAGCCATTGCCACTCTGGGGGTGGGCGCTAGGGAGCTGGGTAGAAGCTCTGGGCATCATCCTCCTTCCTCAGGCTGCTCGGCTCGCCCCAGCAACGGGCAAACCAACCTTGGTGGCTTTATCTCCTCCAACTTAAGAGATGCCATCAAGGAAGAGGGAAAGGAGCTTGATGGAGGGGGGGGGTAGAGCTCTGCTGAAGCAGCTGCCCCCCGGGGTGCCACCCAGTATGGGGGTTTCCAAAGACACCCCAAAACCACCCTCACCTCCCACCACCACCACCTCGTGTGATGGGAAACCCCAGCTACCCCATGAACCGCCGTGGGGTGCAGGGTGCTGCGGGGGGAAGGCGCAGCAAGGGGACACCTATGGCGCTGGATGGTTCTGCCTCAGTGCCGCCTCTGGGGCAGGCAGGAACAAAACAAGCCCTGAAAGGGAGCAGGAGCAGCCTCAGCTCATGAATGGGCCTAAGAATAGATTTCCTGTTTACCCAGCAAGAAATGGCTCCTGGGGCAGAGGGCACCTGGGTGCTATTTTTACCAGCTCCTGCCCGATGCATTTCCAGCCCCCAGCAGCCCTCAGGGACCAACAGAGCATCCATAGAATCAGGGAATCCCAGCCTGGTTTGTGTTGAAGGGACCTTGCAGCTCCTCCAGCTCCAACCCCTGCCATGCGCAGGGACCCCTTCCACTGGAGCAGCTTGCTCCAAGCCCCTGTGTCCAACCTGGCCCTGAGCACTGCCAGGGATGGGGCATAGTGTGTGCCATAGGAAGGGGGCTGCCAGGGAAGAGGGATGGCCAAGGGATGAAGAGGATGAGGGGATACAGGTTGCTCCCATGGCCTTGGCATCACCCTTATTGCCAAAGAGGGCTGGCTGGGAGGCAGCGTCACTTGGATGCTGTGAGCATCCCCAGCACAGGCTCATGGGGAAGGGGAGCGACTCTTGCACCCGAGGCACGCAGCAGCTGCACTGATGGATTGTCTCAGTCCCTCAGCAGTGTCACAGCCATGGTCAAGATCCGGCCTCTCTCCTCCGCACGCAGAAAGCGAAACCCTGTGGAGAAGTCGCTCGGTTTCCTATTCTCGAGAATGAGGAAGGCTCCGAGGCCGGTTACGGGAACCCCCCCACCGCAGCCCCCCCACTACCACTTCTTGTAAGCACAGACCAAAATACATTGTGAAACCCGCACAGCAGAGCTCAGCTGGGGCCGGGCCACCCCTCATTGAGGAAACCCAGCCTGCAGCGAGGGGAACGGCCGCAGGCGCAGAGCCTCCGCTGCCCGCGCTCATCGCAAACCCGGCCGGGTCCCCTGCTCCCCAGGAAGGAGCTCAGCAGGTCCCAGGGCTGGTTCCCTCTTGTGCCCCCCGGGTGTGCGATCGGGACCATGTGGAGGGTTGAAACTGGAGCAGTTTTAAGGTCCCTTCCAACCCAAACTAGTCTGGGATTCTAAGATACTCTTTTATTGCCGGTTGTGGGTCCCTATGTGTGCTGTGCTCTGCTATGTGAGATGGGGTTTCCTGCCCTACAGGGGCTGTTCTGTAGGGGACAGCATCGCTGAGCAGTATCTTGCTCTGTAATGCCTGGGGTTGGGTTGTGTATTGCTGGGCTCAGTAGGGGCCAGCCCATTGCAGCAGGGGCTCCTCTCCCACACCCTGCCCTATAGGTGCTGTACTATTCCCTGTAGAGGCTGCAGCATGCCCCGCAGGGGCTGTGCCGTGTCCTACAGGCGCTGTGCTATGCCCTGTAGAGGCTGTGCCCCATCGCGGCTCCGCTGGACGCTGCAGCCCCGGCTCCGTTCCGCACACGGCCTTCGCCGCAGCGGCGCTGGGGCTGCGCGCCCGGAGCTGCAGCAGCACCACGGGCTCCCCCCGCAGCCTCTGCAGCCCGCGGGGGCTCCCACCTCTGCTGCCGAGCGCTTGGAATAACCGGTAATGCCGAGGCCGAAGGCAGCGGAGCCTGCCCCGGAGCATCACAGCTCCGTGCCGGGGCTGCTGGGCATGGGGGACCCCAAACCTCCCCTGAGCCTGAGGGCAGGAGATGATGCTCAATGATGCACAATATCTGTGGTGTCCCCCCTCCCCGAGAAAAGAGCATTGAACAGCCTCAGGACTGGGGCACCCTCACCCTGCTCTGCACACACACACACACCCCCCATGGAGCGATGGAAGCAGGAGGGGGACCCCACATCCACCCACCTGCACCCCCCTTTGCATTGCACTGGCAGGACCTCGTTGTGGGGTGTCCCCAGGCTGGGGGCAGCTTTGAGCGGGGCTGCAGCTTCCGCCGCCCTTGCCCGCAGGCTGCTGCAAAGGGCGTTTGGTGCTGTCGAGACCCGGGTCGTGCATCTCCCGTCTGGCGAGGCGGGAGGTGATTCCCGGTGGCGCAGGAATCTGCTGTTTGCGCCTGTGTCGGAGGCGGGGGGGCCTGGCCGTTGTTATCGTTTGATTTTCTTTTCCTGCCTCCATCCAGGAATCTCTGCAATGTGCCGGCTGCGCCCCGCGCTGCCGTGAGTCACTGCTGCCGCTGGGACGTGACTCAGTCCTGCTGCTCCCCCGGCGGGACATGACCGGACTGCCAAAGCCTGGGAGAAGCCCCAGCGCCGTCTCCTGCCCACGCCGCCGCGGGAGGATGCACCAAATCCCTCTGGAGAGCCCAGCCGCTCGATTCCCGCAGGGATACCCCCCTGCCGCGGGGCAGAGCCCGGAACGGGCGCCTTTATTTACCCTCATTTTATTTATCCTCTCCTTTCGGGGCTTTCCCAGCCAGGAGCACCCTCCCCGCGTGCTCCGGCTCACCCAGCCGCGGGTCGCTGTGGGTGCGTCCCCCGCGTTTTGCTGCTTCTCCTTCCAGACCAGGCTCTCTGTGTGCAGGGAAAGCTCCGGGCGCTGCTCCTGCCCCAGTTCCCGTGCCTCAGTTTCCTCATCCCGTGGGGATGCGGCAGCAGGACCGGGGTTACCTCAGGTTGTGTTTTGAGGTCGGTGAAGAGCAGCTGCGGGGGGGGGGGGGGTATTATTAATATTAATAACCAGGCTGGGTCAGGGCTCAGGTGCTGGGGAGGGACCGGAGGGGGATGTGAAGCAGCCCTGAGTCACAGGGCAGGAGCAGCCCTGCGCTGAGCCCTGACACACTCACTGCACCCCAGGCTGCCCTGCTCATCCCACACGGGGCTGGAGGATGCTGGGCATGAGCCTTCCTCATCCTCATGGGTGGGGAAACGGGCTCCAGCGGTTGGGAGAGCAGCAGCCGCGGGGCAGAGCTGAGCACCGGGCTGCTCATCACACCCCAGGCCCTGCGTGGCCACAGCTGCCTCTGTGAGCAGTGATTGAGAGCCCAGCCCGGCTCCCTGCGAGCTTCTTAATTAAGAACTACATTTAATTAGCAGCGCCCCAGCTGTGACTCAGCCGATGGTCGTGATCCAAGCAAGAGCTCGGCTCCAGCTCAAACCTCCCCCAGGCCGTGACCCCCCGGCTCCGCGGTGGGACCCCGGCATCCCCCAGTGCCCCCCGTGGGTTTTGGGGTGAGTTTTCTCCTGTGCTGGTGGCAGGTTGGGGCCGGGACCGTCCTCACACACACACACACGGTGTCATCCCCACCCGGGGCAATTACCCATTGCCACACTGTGAATAATCATATTAATAACCCATTTACTGGGCTATAAATAGCCTCGATAATAACAGCCTGGGCTTCCCAGGAATAGAGCATGCAGGGAAAGCCATTCCCCTCTGCCTGGGATGCAGTGGGGAAACTGAGGCACGGCTGGTTTTGGGCACGACCCAGCCGTCTGCCAGGCAGCTGTGGAATTTGCTCCCGACTAAACCGTGATGTAAATGAGCCCTTATGTATATTTATAGGCGCCATCCTGCCAGCTGGAATCTCAGAGGGGAGAAAATAAACTGGGAAGAGAGGAAAGGAACAGGAGGGAGGTGCTTCACACCTCGGCTCCCGGTGCTGGGTGTCTGTCCCTGGTCCTGGGTGCCCAGACCTGCAGCCCGGGGTGCTCAGCTCTGGTCCTGGGCACCACATCCCTGGACGCCCCCATCCTGGGGAGCTGACACTGAGTGCGCTGAGGCTGCTGCAGGCTGCAATGGGCTTTGGGGTTGGGATAACTTGGGGATGCTGCCAGCACTGGGTATAGTGGGGTCACAGTGAGCGATGCTGCAGCACCTTTGGCATCCCTGTGCAGAATGGGCTGGCACGAGGGGTGTCCCCACCCCCGGTTATCAGGGTGGCACCTCCATCCCCAGAGCTGATGAGTGCTCCTTGCTCGCTGTGCACACGTGTGTGCATGCATACATGTACATACATGTGCGTGGCTGTGCGTGCATGTGGCAGTGCTGGCTGCACAGCACCTACCCTGCAGGGAGCAAGGCAGCAGCACCCATAGCGGGGGAGCAGAGCACCCAGGGGTGCCATCGCCCGGCTTTCCCGCAGCCTCCATCCGCAGCGGCGCTGGGCAGGGAGCGTGCAGCGGGAGCGAGGATCATTAGGGATGCAGACAGCGCTGTGTGCTAATGTTTCCTGTCTCGAGAAGGCAGCAGCAGCCTGCGGCCTCCCCTCCACACCCTGAGCCTACCCCATGCCAGGGTGCAGCCCCACTGCCTGCTTTCCAGAGCAGCTGGTGGCCGTGGTTCCTTGGGTCCCAGCAGGGCAGTGATGCCAAGGCCCAGTGTGATCCTGCGCCATCCCAGGGCGGGGCTCCTCCCTGGAAAGGGAAGCAGCAAGGATTTGGGAGCAGGGATGCTGATGGGGCTTTGTGCTGCAGCATCTTCCTCCCCAGCCCCCGCTGCTCCCGAGCCCTCGCCACCGTGATTCCCTGCAGTGGGCTAAAAATATCCCCAGGAGCTGCAGCCGCGCACCGGCACTGGGAGGGGATGTAAATAACTGGGAGGGGAAAGCTCACACTCGTCCCACGTCGCTCCCTCCGGCTCTTCCCGGCTGCGGGAGGAGGTCAGAGCCCCCGTCCTGCCGGAGGGGTGGCTGGGCAGATGGGGATGTGCAGGGAAACGGGGATGGAGCAGCCTCTGCCCCTCGGCTGTGTGGGGAAACTGAGACACAAGTGGCCCTCTTCTGGGGTGAGGGGAGGTGATGGCTCCGTTTCAGCGCTGCCAGGGCAGAGGGGACAAGTCCCGTGCTGATGGCAGGGCTGGGGGTGACACAAACGGTCTGCGTCTGATGCATCCCTCTGCATCAAACCTGTCCCCTTACAGCAGCTCCAGCCCCCTGCAGCAGAACCAGCCTCCTGCAGCCGATCCTTCCGTGATGGATCTGTCCCTTTGCACCAGCTCCATTCTTCTGCGTTGGCTCCTTCCCTCTGCACTGGATCCATCCTGCTGCCTCGGATCCATCCTGCTGCCATGGATCCGCCCCACTGCCTTGAATCCATCCTGCTCCATCAGAGCATCCCCAGACCAGGATTGCCTCTCTTTTCCCGTATCACCCTCCTGGGGGCGGCGGCTGAGCCCTGGGGACCCGCTCAGGGGATCTGTCCCCTCCCACCGCTCCATCCCAAGGGACCACACTCCCACCTCTGATCCATGCACCAAGATGGGGCAGTTCTCATGCCCAAGCACCTCAGGCCAGCTTCCTCCAAGGCCACAGAGAATGGGCTGCAAGGGTGGGGGGGTCCTGATTCGGTCCCACCATCTCACTGGGGCCGAGCATCCATGAGGACATCCCCCCTTCCCACCATCCCTCCCTCCTCTCTCCCGCTCTCGCCGCATCCCCGCCTGCCCCAGCAGAGCTGCCAAAGCACGGGGCAAACGGGGACAACCCGGCAGAGAGAGTGATTTTTGGAGGCGTTTATTTCCCTCCATCAAAATCCACCAGGCGGAGAAAGCAGCGGGGGGAGAGGATGGGGAAACCCATCCCAGGGAACGCTGCCCACCCCCACGCTGGGGCTGTATTTATCCCCCCCCCCCCCCCCCGTTTCATGTCGGCCCCGTAATGAAGCCGGGTGACAAATAGCAGCGTGCCGGTAAGCGCTGAATCACCGCCCGCTCCCGGCGCTCGCACGCAGCCGCCGCGCCGCACCGTGACCGTGTCCCCAGCCCTGTCCCCGCCCCGGGCCTACGCCGCAGCCAGGCCGCCACCACCGGGCAGTTTCGGCCACGCACAGACACGTTTGGCCGCATTCCCCTGGCTCCAACCCCAGCCAGGGCTGGGAATCGGCTCCAAAGGCCGCGTTTTGTGGGAAGGCACCCGCTGGGCAGTGACATTTCACCAGCTGATGGAGGCTGCGGGGGAGCCGGCGGTGCTCCCGCCCCCCGCTCGGGATGCTGGGGTCACCACTGCTTTGTCCCCAGGGTGCCTGACTGGTTCCGGTGGGTTCATCCGACCCAGGGGCACATGTCCAGCTTTCCAGCCCCCAAACCCCATCCCGACCCCCCCCGGCCTGCATCCTGCTGCCTCCCTGCACTCACCCTGCACCCTCTGGCCTCAGGTCCCTGGAGGGGTGCAGGGGGATGCAAACCCGGCTGTGGTTTCCCTCCCCACCAGGTCAGTGCGTCCCCAGGGAGCCCAAGTGACACATCCGTAAGTGCAGCCGCCGGTGGATGCTCTGGGCTCCTCCCCAGCACTAAACTCTCCCCAAAGCAGCTCCCCAAACCCACCCCGGGCGCTCAGCCCCACCTGGAACCCACAGGAACCGCCTGCACATCTGGGGCCGTGCCCCTCCGCGGCTCGGTGTCACCCTCGGTGGCGAGGGACACGGCCCACCCCAAGTGCCACGGAGTCCCCATGGTCGCCAGGAGCTGGAGTTCAAAGCCCCCCCCCCCCCCCTTCGCTGCTGATCCCCTCCACAAGTTACAGAAGGTGCTTGGACCTGGCGAGCAGCTGGTGTGAAGCTGTAATTACCGTAATTAGCTCAGGGATCGCGTTCCCTCCCCAGGCTAATTTCGTTTCTACAGTAACCAGCCCGAGGTGTGTGTGCTCGGAGCGAGCCGGAGACAGGAGCCCTGGCAGCCAAACCAGCGCCCCGAAACCAGCCCGAAACCCGGGGCCACCCCCAAATCCACGCACCCTAGGGCTCAGCAGAGCTTCAAGTGTTTCCCGTCATCCCAACGGGGTCATTTGCTGCCAGCAGCATCCATCCGGCTCCAGGGAAGGGACCGGCTGGGGGGAGGCTGGCGGTGCCCAAATGCAATGGTTGGGTTTAGGAGCGGGCAGAGCCTGGGCTTGTTCTTGCTACTGGTATTTGCTGTAACCCAATATCCCCCTGATGGAAGAGCCATTTGGGAGGAAACCATAAAAGCTTCAGGAAATGGGTATTAATTCACCCCGTGGCAATAAAAGGGAAGGATGGCTCCTGGCAGCGCCTCCGCCTCGGGGCTGGGGAGCACAACCTCTGCCCATCTTGGAGCAGATCCCCCCATCACAAGGAATTAACACACACACACACACACACACCCCACTCCGAGTGTTTCTGGATGGAACAGGGATGCTGCAGCGCGGAAGCTCTGAGGTCTCACTCAAATGAAGCATCGCCAGCCACTCGAGTTGAGTGTCTGGAGCTAGAGCGTGGTTGGGGCAACTTTCTCAGCCTGGGATTTTGGAGCAGATCCAGCTCCGAAGGGCAGACCCTCCTCTGACCGCATCCCTCCCTGATGCCAATCAGCCTTGGCATGGAGAGGGCAGTCTTGCAGCACGGGCAGAGGCTGGGGCTGCTCCTGATCCACAGACTGAGCAGGGAGGAAGAAGGATGGGGGAGCACTGTGCTCCCACCCTGCCCAAGGACAAGGGCTGGGCAATACCACTGCAGAGCTGCTCCAGTCCCTGTACCGTGGCCATCACTGCAGTGGCATCACCCTGCCAGGGAAAAGTGCCCTGGGCTGAGCAGGATCCTTCCCGCTGCTTGTAGATGGAGCAGGGTGATGCTCTGGGGAGCCTCAGGGGACACAAGTGGGGTGCCCTGTGCTCACCCCCACATGGGGCTATGAAGAGTGCTGGAAAGCAGGTTGTGATGCTCCCAGCACTCCGTGGAGGATTCAAGAGCCCAAAAAGCCAGCAGGGTGCAGGGAGGGGACTGGGAGGGTGCGGAGCAGGGACCATCACACTCCTGTCCTCTGCTCCAGGCACCCCCGAGCAGCGTTTCCCGGGCAGCAGCAGCAGGACGGGGACGGAGGTGAATTTTGCTGAGTGGCTGCTTTTAAAAATAACTCTGCCTTTGTCAGCAGGTCAGGGCTGCTCCACATGGAATAATCGCAGCCGCCCAGCCCTGCCCTGCTCCCGGCGCTTCTGCCAGCCCCAGCCCGGGATGCAGCCGGAGGGTGATGGACCACGGCGCCTCCGTTGGCATTGTGGTCCCCAGGGGGTCGACATCTCGTGGGCGACGCGATGCTCTGCAGCCCCCACCCTGCTTCCCCCAGAACCCAGCCCAAAAGGAGCTGGGTGATGCCCTGAGGTTGCGTCCCTTGGGATGGTGGGAATAGGGGAAGATGTGAGAGGCGTCCGGGTGCACGGGGATGGAGCTGTCAGGCGTCTGCTGGAACGGTTGATTCATACAGTAATTACACCTTAAATGAGAGCACGTTTGTGCAGGGATGAAAGATGCTCACATGAGCCAAGGCAGGAGCTCCTCTGCTCTTCCTCTGCCAAAGGCTTTGCCCTGGCAGCTGGGAAGGAGCAGCTCCAGCTGCCCTTCACCAGGAGCAGGAAAAATCATAGAACCCCAGCCTGGTTTGGGATGGAAGGGACCTTAAAGCTCCAACCCCTGCCACGGGCAGGGACCCCTTCCACTGGAGCAGCTTGCTCCAAGCCCCTGTGTCCAACCTGGCCTCGAGCACTGCCAGGGATGGGGCAGCCACAGCTTCTCTGGGCACCCTGGGCCAGCGCCTCAGCACCCTCACAGGGAACAGCTTCTGCCTAAGAGCTCATCTCAGTCTCCCCTCGGGCAGGTTCAAGCCATTCCCCTTGGCCTGTCCCTACAGGCCCTTGTCCAAAGCCCCTCTCCAGGTCTCCTGGAGCCCCTTTAGGCACTGGACCTGCTCTAAGGTTATCAGCTCACCCGGGGCTGTGCAAATGAGCATGTTTGCAGATGGCTGCTCCCCAGCACAGGGATCTGGGGACCAACTGCAACTCCCAGACCCATTTGCTCTTGCTCATGGGGTGCAGCCCATGCTTTGGGGAGTGCATAGGGCTCAACCTCATGCTTCAGTCGGTTTGGCAGCAACACATTTTGGGACTGAGGTTTTGCTGCTCTCACTGGCACATGTCTTGGACCCCAAAAATGCATCTCAGGACAAGAACATCTCCTTCAGGTCCCCTGTTCTCCACCCTCCATCCCAGCTGCAGGTCTCACAACCATCCCATCTCCCAGGCTGAGCTGGATCCATCCAATTACCCAATCACCCTACCCACCCCAGGGCTACTTAAGCCCTGACCAGCCTCAGCTCAGTTTCCCCTCTCTGGGCTTTGCTCTTTTTGCTAATTCTGCCTTAAACCAGGCCGGTGGCTGCTCGCCTCCTGTGCCAAGGCTCTTCTGCTTCATCCTGGGCAGGGTGGGGATGAGAAAAGGGCTGGAAGGATCAGGGATGGTGCAGGGTAAGGCCGCATCATGGCAAGTAACTGGTGTGAATGGCAGCAGAGGCTCGCTGGGGGGACCCATGTGCTATAAGGGGGTGATAGCAGAAAAGCTCCTGATGAAGCTGCAGGTTTTCTGCAGCTCAGGGAGGGAACTGGAAAGGAGAAGTGAGGGTGTGAGAAATGGTCGTGCAGGACCTGAGGTTTGCTGGGGAAAGGCACAGGGAAAGTGTGAGCTCCAAATGAGGTGAGAGTGGCCAAGGACGGGGCTGCAGCAGGGATGCAGGTAGGAGGGTCAGTCTGGGTGCATGGTGGAAGCATCAAGGGAGCATCTCAGCGTGGGATGCACCAGGATGGGGAATGGGAACAGTTCAGCATCATTGGGAAAACAGCCTTTGGGCCGCCCCCAGCACTGCTGGCTCCTAACAGCAGCCTGGAAAGGGGCACAGGGGCTGCAGCTGTGCCTGAAGGGGGAGCTCCATTTACTACTGCCATGCAAGGGCCGTTACTGTAAAGACCCTAAGGGAATGAAATGCCAGGTTGCTGACGGCCCCTCGAGTGGCCCTGCAGGGTGCAGGGACCCCTCTCCGGGGGGAAAGGGCTTTACAGAGGGCGGGCAGAGCCGATAACCCCCCGGCTGCCCTTCCAGAGCACAGGAAGCTGCAGATAAAAGCACCACAGGCCAAGCTGGGCACAGCTCCAGGCCTGGCTTAGGCTGATACCAGCCCTGAGAGGCGACCTCTCCCTTGGGCTCGGCCACCTCCCCCAGTTCACCCTAAATTTCCCCCTGATAAGCAGCTTGCACCACTCTGATTGACCCGGCTGATACCCAGCCATGCCCTTACCCTGCTGTATACAGCTCTGACCACAATTTGGGGGGGAAAATCTTGTTTATTACCAAAGAGACCTGCAGCGGTGCCCACATCAACTCCCAAAGCCCTGTGAAAGCCTCTGGCATCACAGGTTGAGGCTGGGAGGAGGGGAAGCAGCTGCTTTGGGGGTTATTAATGAGCAGCGAGTGATGGGAAAGCTGAGGATCAATTGAAACAAAGGAGTTCAATGGTAAAAAGAAACGTTTGGAGAGTAATGGGAGTCCATTTCTCCAGCCCACTGTCGGAAGCGCATCCTGTTCAGCATCCATCAATTATCCCAGCTTGCAAATGCATTAGAGTAATGAGGAATTATCCATCAAATACACTTAAAGCCAGTGCCCCCCTCTGCCAGCGGCCCTGCAAAGAGCCACTTCAGGAAGGGAAAAGAGCCTGAAGGTGGATGCAGATGCAGGGAGTGGGGCAGCAAGGAGGCCCCGGGGCTGTATCCCCTGGAGCCTGGTCCAGCCTGAAGTATGCATTCCCAGCCTCTGGGCTCAGCTCCCACCTCCGGTATCCACATTTCCTTCAGAAACCTGTGGTGACACCAGCTGGTGTCTCCCATGGGCAGCCCAGATACCCACTCCATGCCTCCATTTCCCCCATTCCTCCTGTAATGCTGCCTGGGGCCACCCATGGGTGCTGTTCATGTCCATGCCATGTCCTCCATCACCCCTCTTCCCAGGAACAGAACTAGTGGTGAGTGTGGTGTGTGGTGTGTGGCATGGAAACAGAGTTCCTGGAAACCCATCCTCTGCCAGTGTCTTCCCCTGCATCACCCGTGGTCCTTGCACCCCATGCTGGCAGAAGTGGGATGCAAGGACCATGGGTGATGCAGGGGAAGGCAATGTGGGGTGCAAAAGGGATTTGCAGCCCCTTTGGGTGCCAGTCCCTGCACTGGGTGCACCCAGCAGAAGATAGCAGCATCTTTCACATAGGGTCCTGCTCTGGCATCAGCAGCGAAAAAGGCCTGGAGGAGCTGCAGGTCTGGACTGTGTGTGTGATGGGATGATCCCATCCCCATGGATGGGTGTGGAAAGTGGCTGTGGGATCTGGGTAAAGGGGAAGTTAAGGGATATGAGGTCTGTTGGTGATCCCAGGTAATTAAAAGGGTTTGACCCTTTCAGTGCTGGATTTGGGCCCAAGCCTGGAGTTTTCCAACCTGGGTGATGCAAACCTGGGCAAGCCCTTGGCCACAGCCCTGGTGCTGTGATGTGAGGGACGCATCCTCCTCCCCAGGGACAGGGCTGGGTTTATCAGGGTGTTCCTCCAGCAGCAGGATTTGGGGAGCTGGGACTGCTCTGTGGTGCTTTGCTGTGGATTCTCCAATGTCTGATGCTGTGGTTGTGGGCAGGCTCCTGCCTCTCCCTTCATGTAGCGGGAGAATTGAAGAGCAGAAGTCAGTGTTTGTACACCCGCCTGGTTCTCCTCAGCTCTGCAAGCACCAGTTTGGGGTTGGAGGTAGCCAGCAGGTTCAAGAGTCCATGGGAGGAGGTGAGTGGACAACCAGCACATTCACAACCTGTTTCCATAAGGAACAGAGAGAAAAAAAGCTCCTGGGCTCCTCTTTCCCTCATCTCTCCATCTCCCAAACCCATCTGGCAGTGCTATGGGGCTCAGCAGCACTGCCCTGGGCTGGGTACCAGCACATTCCTTGATGGGTGGCTCCATGGTGAGCTGAGGTTTCCTGGGACAGCGCTGGGTCCGATAACAGTAACTGCCATTAGGTGTCAGAAGAGCATCAGGTCTTTGCTCTTCCTGGGCAGATGGGCAGTGGCACGGGGTGGGTGATGAGGTGGCCTTTGGGGTGGCACCTCAGGCAGCAGAGATGAGCTCCAGCTGCTGGGAGGAGACCCTGTGATGCCACTGTCATCCCTGGAGGCCAGCACCCTTCTGCGCCCCGCTGCTGCCCAGCTGTCCCTGTCACCTCCTGGCTGTCCTGCCCTGGCGCTGGGGACAGGCGGAGGTGGCACCAGGTTCCTGCTGTCCCACACTTGGTCCTTCAATAACCCCCTGTCTTTTATTGCATGAAAGCAAAAGCAGCGGCTGCTCTTGAGGAACTGACCGGCGCTGGTGCAGCTCCTCCCTGCAGGCAGCGTCCTGCCAGTGCCCGGGGGAAGCGCCGAGCTGAGACATCTCCAAACCCATAGCCCATTCCTCCCCATTTCCAGCCATGGAGGTTGCAAGGGCACAGCCATGTGGGCTCTGGGTGCTCCTCTATGGAGGGATGCTCCATGGATTGATCCTTCCTGGAATTCCTGCTCCATTCTTGCTCCTCAGGCCACCTCCTGCAGTCCCATGCCAGGGCACGCTCAGACAATCCTGCAGGAATTTTCAGTTCTTCCCCAAAACACCATTTTCCTCTTTATTTTTGCAACACAACCTGAAACAAAGCAGCATCTGCGGCTCAGTGCCTCAATAAGGTGCCACTGGGAAAAGCTTTTCCCTCCTCCCCAGTGCTCAGTACGAAGCTGTGGTGAGCTGATAAAGCCCAAAACACCGGCTTCCTTGGGGGAAGGAGTGGAATTGCAGCTGCCTCAGGAAGCATCTCTCCCCTTTCCCTCCTGCCAGCCTCCAGAGGGGATGGAGGTGGCCGAGCGGGAGAGCCCAGAGGGCTGGGCTGGGATAGCTTCCCGGCCCCAGCTGACCTCCCAGCATCACGTCATCTCTCCCCACTCGGAGAGGCTGAGTTCATGTCTGGCCTCCCCAGGGCTGGGGACTGCTCCTGGCCTGCCTGCCCTATCCCATGCCCAGATGCCAGGGTGATGGCCACCTCCAGCATCTTGGCTGGGTTTGTACCCCAGGTGGGCACTGCATCTGCCCTGGGTATCTCTGTGGCCTGTAGTAGGGGTGTCTCGGGGCACTGAGCACCCCTGGCTCACCCCAAAGACCAGGGTGCAGCACTCACAGCCCCAAGTCCCCATCGTGGCCGGCTGGGCTGTGGGGCTGATGGTGTGGGGATGCTTTCCCCATGACTCACAGCATTCCTCACAGGGCTGGAGGACACCAACATTCCTCACTGCCCCTGCCCTCTGCCTGAACTCCACTGGCAAAGCCAACGTCCCCCTGTTGTGGATGCTGGAGCTCCTTTGCCCCATCACTGTGCCAGGCAGGCGGAGGCAGCGGGGTGCCCCTGGGCTCCCATGTGGGTATGTGTGCTGGCAAACTGGCCTCTACAGAACCTGCAGGTTTCCTCTTGCTCTGCAGAGCCCCAGGGGAGAATGGGCTCCCCCCAGACACCCCAGTGTAGCCCTGGCCCTCTCAAGCCCTGCCTGGCTCCGTGCCTCAGTTTCGCTATGTTGGGTTAAAGGGAAGCAGCTCCAGTGCCATGCGTAGAAGCAAGTGCCTCAGTGCATGGCATTGCTTCTCCCCACCAGCTCTTCTTGGGAACACCCCAGTTGCTGCTTAGACTTCCCTCTCCAAATAAAACATTTCATTTTCTCTTTTCAACTTGAGCCCTTTGAATCCACCCCAGGAGAGCCTCGGGGTGCTCCTTCAGCACAACCCTGTGTTTTGCTGCATCCCACCACCCTCAGCCATCCAGTCTTGTTGCTATCCGGGTTGCATGTCACGAGTGGGTCTGTTCTCTTCACTGCCATAGGCACCCCTTCCCTACCGGGACTGGGGCAGATGAGTGCGGAGGAGCTGATGCAGCAGCCCCGCAGCACATGCAGCACCCATGGCGGCTGTGTCCCACTGGCTGCCCAGTGCTCAGCACACAGGAATGCTGTGAGTTTGCAAAGTGGTTTCAGCGAGACGTTATCTAATGGAGGAGGAGGAGGAGGGTGGGTTAAGCCAAACCCACAGCACCGGCTTTCAATTGACCCCGGCGAGT